>NC_143076.1:20007500-20314285 GCF_052426305.1 Pelodiscus sinensis
AAAGTGTACCAGACCATTGGTTGGTTTTTAAGTTTATTCATATTATATTAGCTACTTGTGACATTCCTGAAGAGACAGAGGTGGACGATACGCCAACTTGGGTATATTGCTACTGCTCTGAGAGCGCTGCAGGATTGATCATTAAAAAAAAAAAAAAAAAAAAAAAAAGTCAAAAGCCACAGGAGCACTCATTTAATTTCTTGATCTATAAGCAAATGCAACTATTATCCCCATCATTCATTGTCAGCAGAGCTGAAAGTAAGTGTAGGGACTCACATGGATGTTACTGTATTAAACTGCAACTGCTTTGAAGTGTGAGGTTTTTATACTCATCTTTCTGATAGCAAATGTTCTTGAACTGCTTGGGTGCCTTCTCCTCACAGCCATGCCTACTTGCCAGTAATAATTAGTTAGAAAGCTATAATGCATAGATTTTTTGTACCACATTTAAAGTTACCAATATCACAAATTCAGATACAAAAAGGGGGGTATTCTTAAAAGCACTCAGGAGTGGCCTGTTTCCATTTAAATTAATGGTAGAACTCCTACAATTTCAATGAGAACAGAGGTAGGCCAACATAGAGGGTTTTTAAAATGCCCTTTCAAACACTTGGCCAGAATTTAGTACTTTATGGGACAGATTTTTAACAGTCACACATATGATCACAGACAAAAATAACTGAGGAAATCCCATGCTCATCTTAAATGCACAAAGACAGCTACACACACTAAGGAATCTGCAAGTGAAAATGGCTAATGAGACACCTAAGAAAATATTAAAGATGCATTTTGTAATATTTCAAAATGATATATTATACACGTGCATTCTATGTTAATTCAGTGCAGCAACAAGCTCCCACCATTGGAAGAGGAAGTATACTCCATGCAAATAAGTTGCATTTAATAAATTAATGAGTCATTCTTTATCCTTCTAGGTTACTGTTTAGCCTTCTAAATTAAGACAAGAGAAAATCTAGAGAAATAATTATTTACTGAAGTGTTACCTGGCTGAAAGTTAACATCACCCAGAGTCAGATCAACCCTGCAATTTTTATCCACATCTAATCTAGTTAAGTTTAAGGGAGGGGTTCTAAAACAGAGGTTGCTTGCAATAGTGGAGACTGGACTCAATGACCTATGCTACCTCTGCCCTGAAAGTAAACAACTTTTGTCATCAGAAGAGAGGCTGCAGTGTTAACACTGACCATTCACATTACAGCTGCGATGCTAACACTGTTGTCCTTCTTTCAAAGGCTGGCATCAAGAAGTGATAAATGGTCAGACACAGTCTCAGCATAACAGCTGATCTCAAACTCTTTCAGCTGTAGACGGCAAATGCCTCTTCAAACTACTTTTCTCATTACCTGTAGCAAGGGACGCTGCAAGTCAGAGCCACCCTTTGCTATATTAATTTAGATGGAATATAGGGGCCCCACAGACATCAACATAACCTAGACACTGTCCAACATTCAACAGCGTTATAAATGGCCCAGAGTTATAGGGAGACCTCAGCCTGCTTATTTCCAGTGAACACATCATTAAGCATCCTTGTAACCTTTTTCTAAAGATAAAGGAGGAAAAAATAGTTAAAACGTCTGAAATGTCAAATATTAAACATGGCTTTCATTTTAACAACAGTCCCTTGTGCCCTTTAGCTGGGGAGGCTTTAGAAGGAGAAACTCACTTACTGGGCAGTCTCTATGATGGTATCAAATATGTGAATAACAAGCCTTTCGGGAAAGAAAAATATTCTTCTGCTTTTTCCCCTAAGAAATATTTCTTTAAGGTCCCAAAATGAGTGTGATGTGTAAACTAACCTACTATTTTGTCCACCCATTAAGCCTAATATCAAACACACCATTTTTTGGTTTATAAATGTCTAGTTCCAGATCTTCTGTTTTTCCCCAGACATGATTTTGAAGTAGTCCTTGAACCATATCAGAAGGCCCTTTTGTTTAGGCTAATTCAGCCTCTGTCCTTTTCATATTTTTCCCCATCATCATTTGTTGTTATAGGTGATAGGGACATCTTATGAACTTCCACATTTCTACTGCTGAGCTTACAATAAAGAGTAAACTTATAGGCTAAAAGCTCTTATTCTGTACTGCGCTTGCAGGTATTTTATATTCTAGGGTTTTGTACAAGGGAAGTTTACCAGCATAATTGTATTGGCCTAATCATGCCTCTCAATTTCCCTGTGCAGACAAGCTCCTAGCAACATCAGCTCTTTCCAGCATATCTGCAGCTCATCTTATTCACAATAGCAGCCACAACAGGTGGCATTAACTAATGGCCCGACTGTGTAAAACTACAACGGGTTTAGGAAAACCAGAACTGTCAGAAGGAGTCGTCCTCATTTCCACTTCAAATTCCTTCTGGCAAACCATCCAATATGGGTGAGAAGTGCTCCTGCTACAGAACATCAAGGCTACAAACATATTTGTATCCATCTACTCGTAGAGAAAGTGTCAGTAGCACAACATCACCCCACACTGGGAAGTCTGCACAGGAGCTAACAAGAGCTGGTTAGAGCACAGTGTGCACAGCTGAGGAGGACAGATTCCCTGGCAGAGCTGTGTGGGAAGCCAAGGACTGGAACAGCAGATCTTGCGGCAGGTCAAGCTTGAAGTGCACTAAGCTACGTGGGGAGTCATAGCCGATGTCTTCCTGAATGTCATTCGGTTAAATGGTGCAGAACAAGCAGACAGATCCTTTTAGCTGCAGCCTAAAAAGCGACATCCAAATGCCAGCATTAGATTAGGTTACCCAGCAGGCCAGTGGCTTAGCCATGGATGCACTCAGCCAGATCTCCCTCAGAGAACAGATATTTCTAATCAACTCCAAGACATGAGCTTTTTCTAGATTTCACTCATGCACATTACAGCTGATAGGACTCCCTTCTGCTTTCCATTCCACTGGTCTCCTAGCCTGATGGGATCAACAATACAGTCCTCCGAGAGAGAGAAAGGGTATCTTTCTAGTTCCTCTGACACACACCTTGGAAGAGCTCAGGAGCACAGAGAACTCCCAAAGGGCCCGAGGGGATCGCTTCAATTGGAAGACACAAGAGCTCCACTATGCCTTCCAACCACGCATATCATCACATGGAAACTTAAAGACGTCAAACAAAAAAGCAACCTTACCAGCGGGAGCGAGCTTGGAAGTGCTGGAGAGCTACAACGTAGGGCTGGTACATCGATTTGATGCTGCTGCACAATATTTATTCACAGTACATTATTATGGAGAATCAGTAACATAAGGGACAGAGAAGTACAGATACTGACTCAGCACTTGCTCCATCGACCCACTCCTGCCAAAGGGATGGAGCATATCTGCTCCAGCACACCTTGTCACGCGTGAGCCAGGACCCATATGATTAGCACTCTGATAACTTCAGCTCCACGGACACCAGAGGAGATACATTACTAGTGATGTAGTATCAAATTACCCTTTACTCAGTCCTAATGACATAGCAAACATCACCGTTTATGGCCCAACACCCCAAACAGAAGGGGATACAGAAATCCCATTGCATTCCTCACTGAAAGCTAATACTGATCAAATCACTGCAGAAGAAAAAGCAACAGCTTCTCCTGCTTCAAGTGTTTAAGTGGGCAACTGGGCATGCAGGAGTGAATTTTCACAAGAGCAAAGTAGGTGGAAAAATCCTTGGGGTTCATCCACATATCCCAACATGCAGCACAGTTTAGGTTCAACCCCTTCTGTTCTTTTTCTCAGTCACAGATGAGATCTTTTAGTGACATTTGTTCTATTATTTCCTCCATAGTTCAACAAAGCCCAGGTAAACAAGCAAGCCCTAGTCATTCCAATGGCAATGCACCTTGTACTCACATCTGGAGCCACGTTTCATAGGCATATGCACATTAATCAATGCTGGAAACAAAAAAGCTGAACTTTGGGCTTCTGTTGGTGACCTTCCATAAGAAATGCTGGATTTTCAGTGTGTGGATGTATTGCAACTCCTTGCCTTTGAGTGGTCAGTCTGACGGCACATGTTTTTCAAGTGAGCAATCATTATAACTCTGTATGGGTATATAAGGCTGCTAATAAAATTACCCATTAACAGGTAAGAGTTGTGTAATTTCGAACAAGAGGAAAGGTCCCATATAAGGAGGTATTTGCTCCTCAGTTTGGCATTCTAACAAGGTAGATAGTACAGCACCTTTTACTCAACTGGGCAGGGTGGATGTAAGAGGGCTTTATGAGACATCCGAATAAAAAGAGAACACTAATTGTAAAGGAATTATTCCCAGTTCCTTATCCCAACCCAAGTTATCAGACCCCCTCTAGACCAACCTTTTCTAGGCACAACGAAAGGCATCCAAAGTACCATGGCAAGCTCAGTCAAAATGCCTTGGTTTATGCATAACTATTTAAACATTAATTTTAAAATTGGAAACCAAATTCTTCTAAGAGTTTATTAGTAATGCAGTTCAGTCAGCATCAACAGCAAAGGGAGTTCAGAAACAGGTTTGACAGTCGGATGGCTATGAACTAATTTAGTCCTTTTATCTTCCTCCTACTCTCTATGCCTATTCACATTTGCAGGAACTCCAGAATTAGGAATGGTGTCCTTTGGTGCTCAGCTCCAGAGGGATGATGTGGTAGCATTGAATGCTGCCAGCCACACAGGAGATGCTACTGTAACAGGGATTCACTGTCAGGTAGATCACAGGCTTGCAAGCATAACCAGAGAGTGAGAGAAAGAAGCGTGAGCAAGCGCAGAAGAAACCTGAATTATTTTAATCCGTATCTCCATTTGTGTGATGCACGGTTGGGGAGATGGGGAATTCTACTTCCCATCTCCCACAACAGAAGGGTTATTTTATATGCATCTGAAGGCGGGAGTAAGACAGCTACCAATTTACGGGCCTGATCCTAAAAACACTTGTCCACACCAGCAATCCTTCCTCCCACAAATGCCCCCTCCTAAGTCAAGAGTGACTACCAACTTCACTACAGGTAAGATTTGTTGTGTCTAATGTGAGGCAGGCCACTAGAATCCAAGGTTCCTTTACATCCATTGTAATTAGGACTGATGGTAATGCAGAGAAGTAATGAAATTCGTGTGAAAGACTGGAAGGCTTCGATCTAGCTGTACAAGAGAAAAACAACTGAAACTTGTTAAGTCTTGCGATTTTATCATGTCACAAGATTCGGTGTTTTTCTTAAGGCCCTAGCTCTTGGAGTGTTGTTATTTTGCGAAAATTTCAGCTTGAAAGAAAGTTAAATTCTAGACTTGTGGTTGCAGAGAAAAAGTTTGAAAATTTGTACCAGTTGCACCCTCAAGGTTTAACAAGCAATGGTTGTTTTAAAACAATCTCGAGATTTTTCAACACCTGGGTGGAGGTAGCAATACTCAAAGCCGCTGATATCCTAGATATCCAATATCTATATACTTGGCTAGATGGGGAAATCCACCAGCGTAATTATATCTATATAACTAACTGTATTACTAAAGATGCACGGGTACAACTCCACTGGTGAATAATCTTATTCCCATTTAGACTTATACTAGCGTAACTACTGCAGTATAATTACGCTGGTAAATTTCCCCAATCTCTAGGAATGCGCATGTTTGTGAAAATGGAACTGAAGAT
This sequence comes from Pelodiscus sinensis, assembly GCF_052426305.1. Taxonomy (NCBI): domain Eukaryota; kingdom Metazoa; phylum Chordata; order Testudines; family Trionychidae; genus Pelodiscus; species Pelodiscus sinensis. The sequence goes on from NC_143076.1 coordinate 20,013,122, forward strand.
GCTGAATTCTGAAACTTTTGGCACGAGTCAGCTTCTTAATGGAAACAGTAGACGGGCTGCAAAGAGAACCATGACTTTTGGCATTCTGGCAGCAGGGGGGCATGAGAAAGGGTGATAGTTAAGCACAGCAACTCTGACATCCTGGCAGTGTTGCAGCACTTCCAGAACACCAGTCACTGTAATGAGCTCATCTAGCCAATTACCAGAAAATTTGCACTCTGTTGTACAGCAAGAGGTGAAAGTTTCCCTGAATAAAATTGCTACTGCAGAATCAGAGCCAGGAGTTTCACCGTTCAGGGGAGAACCCTTGCCAAATGCAGCATGTTTCTTCTCTTCTGGAGGTTGGGGGGATGGGGCATGCCAGTGACATCCTGCAGGCCTGGGCATTCAATTGACGGGTTGAAGATTTTTTGGAAGAAAATTAGAAATCAAGACAGTCTCTCAAGCAATGAGTAAGATAAAGCCCCCTCTCTCACAGAAGTAAGCCTTTATTTCAGGGGAGCTATTGCAGTCTATATTCAATATGACCCTGTTCTCCTGTACTTGCCACCATCACCCCCCAAGTCAATCACCAGCACTGCATTTCTCCAGTCCATCTCCTCCAGTCATTTCATTTCTTTTAAGAAAAATACACATACATGGAGAGTTTAAGTTACATCCAGGGGCTGTGGAAAATGCTCATGTAACACACCCATCCTCACAGGCTTTGTTCACCTGGAACAGAACAATGACTGCTAAGTTCCCAAAGAGAGATAAGGAGGTATTGCAAGAGACACACTGCAGAAGAATCATAGAATCATAGAATAATAGGACTGGAAGGGACCTCAAGAGGTCATCGAGTCCAGCCCCCCGCCCTCAAGGCAGGACCAAGCTCCATCTACACCATCCTTGACAGATGTCTATCTAACCTGTTCTTAAATATCTCCAGAGAGGGAGATTCCACCACCTCCCTTGGCAATTTATTCCAATGTTTGACCGCCCTGACAGTTAGGAATTTTTTCCTAATGTCCAATCTAAACCTCTCCTGCTGCACTTTAAGCCCATTACTCCTTGTCCTGTCCTCAGTAACCAAGAGGAACAAATTTTCGCCTTCCTCCTTGTGACACCCTTTTAGATATTTGAAAACCGCTATCATGTCCCCCCTTAATCTTCTTTTTTCCAAACTAAACAAGCCCAGTTCATGAAGCCTGGCTTCATAGGTCATGTTCTCTAAACCTTTAATCATTCTTGTCGCTCTTCTCTGTACCCTTTCCAATTTCTCCACATCTTTCTTGAAATGTGGCGCCCAGAACTGGACACAGTACTCCAGCTGAGGCCTAACTAGTGCAGAGTAGAGCAGCAGAATGACTTCACGAGTTTTGCTTACAACACACCTGTTGATACAACCTAGAATCATATTTGCTTTTTTTGCAACAGCATCACACTGTTGACTCATATTCAACTTGTGGTCCACTATGACCCCTAGATCCCTTTCCGCCATGCTCCTTCCTAGACAGTCGCTTCCCATCTTGTATGTATGGAACTGATTGTTCCTTCCTAAGTGGAGCACTTTGCATTTCTCTTTATTAAACCTCATCCTGTTTACCTCTGACCATTTCTCTAACTTGCTAAGGTCATTTTGAATTATGTCCCTATCCTCCAAAGAAGTCGCAACCCCGCAAACTAGGATCCTGATTCACTATAAGAAGAAACAAGCAAATTAATCATACTGCAAATAATACCTGTATAAAGCTGATGGGAAGTGATATAAATGCTGAGTATCATTTCAAGATACAGGCCATAGCTACCTGGCACTTTTCACAGCAGGATCCAAGAAGAAGGTCTACCTGTAAGGCAGGGGGAAGCAGGCCAAGCAATTTGCACAGGAGAATGACAGTCAACCTCAGCTTTCATGACGATGTATTGGGATTGCCTACAGTCCACTGTATTAGCTCTGTACTGCTCTGTATTCGCTTTTGACTCTGCTGCTGCCTGGTTGTATATTTCTGGTTCCAAACCAGGTGTCTGGTTCACTAGTCAGTTTGTAACTCTGGGGTTCTACTGTACTACTTTTTTTACTCAGGGTTGTGTGTGCAGCTTTCTAATGCCAGATGTTGACACCCTTTCTTCTTTGGCATAACAAAGGCTGCAATTTTCTGAAACTAAAAGTCAATGCAAACACATACCAAGATTTAGCAATCCAAATTCTAGACGTTCAGAAGAAAGGAGTATTTGGCATTTCATTGTACCTTTTGCTATAAATCATCCCATTCTGTTTTCAATGGAACATGCCTGCCCTGTGTGTAACTTCTCAAACCCACTGTGCTTCTATTCAGTGCCTGCTTTTAGAGGGGAAGAAACAACCAAAGTTAAAGGCTGGTCAAAGTTTTTGGAGCATCCTCTAATGCAGCATTTCTTAAAGTGTGTTCCACAGCACACCGGTGTGATTTCAAAATGGCCACCCTTAAACGGACAAGCCTCCATTTTTATTTTTTATTTATTTATTTTTGCTCAACAAATTTTCCCTGGGGGCTTTCCCCCCCCACCCCAACAAAATATCCTTGGTGTTCCCCACTAAAAAAAAAAATATTGTTTGGTGTTCTTCGGTCTTAAAAAGTTTAAGAAACACTGCTCTGATGGTTAAGAGTAGGGGTATACAAACTAGGATCCTGATTCACTATAAGGCTTCTGCTATCCCTTATAAAAAGATGATGATACATCACAGAAGCTTAAACAACAACTATGAATGCTTTTGGGGTACATCTACACTGCAGTGAAAAACCTGCAGCAGGCCCGTGCTTGCTGACTTGAGATGGTGGGGCTGATGTGAAGGGGCTGTTTAATGGTGGCGTACACATCCAGACTCAGGCTGGAGCTAAAGCTCCAAGATCCTCAGCCTCTGCAGGTCTCCCATCTGTGCAGCCAGTCTGTTCCAAAGGCCTTACAGTGGTGCGGCTGCAGGAGCAATACAGCCGTGCCGCTGCCTGTAAGGCCTGTCGTGTACATATAATCTTAGTGAAAGTAACATTCAGAAGTGGTTGGTGCTGCAAGGAGTGTGTTGGTCTGGTCTGTCTCTCTCATACACAGAAACGAACATGCTGAACACTACTAAGATTATCCCCACTAGTCCTATGCAAATTAAAGTTAAGAGTTATTGGCCTTGCCAACAAAGAGAAGCTGCACTAGGCCGATTCATGAACTGGTTTTAGTTAATTTAGTTAGGCTGATGCAAAAAACATATGTGGGCGCACACAGCCGGTTTTATATGAATTTGTATTAACCAGCTGACACAAAATCAATTGTAAACCCAATTTAGTTAAATTGGTGTAAGATCTGGGCAGACAAGGCCTAATCCCGCTCTTCATTCACAAGCAGATTTAAGCATGGTGCCTCAACCTTGTCCATCTCACAATCTGGCCTGACTGGCAGGCTGATATGAAACACGGAGACGTGCAACGAATCAATAATGGGATGTGCAAGGGAATCATGGCAAGGTGGTTCCCCAGCACTTGGAATACAGGCCAAGGGCTCTCACTATCCCCTTATTTTCATGACACTGGCTGTTCTTATTCAGGGGACTCAGAAATCAGATGATACAACACAGGTTGCTCTAGTCGATCTGTTGTCTTTCCCACACAAGTACAGAAATGCACATCACACAGCACGTGGGAGTAGAGATGAAAAGCAGCTTGCATGCATTCAGCCCTGCACCTCAGCATCAGTGGAAAAAGCTGAGCATCTGAGGGGGAAGAGAAAAGAGAAAGGGGGAGAGGAGCAAAGACGTCATCAGGGTGCACAGATCCTGCAGGAGGCCAGGTTGCCTGGAAACAGAATGAGGAAGAATAAGAGGAAAAGCCATTAGCTGGAAGAAAGCCGAAATGCTTTTTATAAAGAGAGTTCAACTCGTGCCTTAGCAGGGCCATTGTGGGGAGTCTAATCAGCCAGGCTCAAGATATTCAAGTGTATGCAATGGAGGCAGAGAGATTGATTTTTTTTTAAAGTATATTTCAAACTTCACATTAATTACAGTGACAAGAGGTTGGTTAAGTTTCCAATTCTGACATTATGTGCATTATTTTAGTGAACAAAAACGTGCAAGAGATCCATTTTTGTTTTGTTTTGCATGTTGGAGCTCATGACATCACAGTCTAGAACAAAGGTTACAGAGTCTTGCAACAACAGCTATCAAGCAGCCATGTAGTCTACCTCTAGTCTTCTACACATATACAAACTACTCTGGAGAGCTATTCTGATCCCATGTAAACATTAGATAGGGAGTGAGTACATGGATTTTCCGGTACTGATTTTTTTAAACACCCCATGTGGAAGAATATACTAATGAGAGCTCATCTACTCTGTCAGTTGGGTCTGTGTGTGCCAGCGCTAGTAATTGCTAGTGTGATATCCCAGTTCACGAGTGCTTTGAAATCCGTACATCTCTGAGGATGTTCGGAGAAGAAAATGTCTCCATCCACTGGTTGTGAGGAAATCACACCCAAGCATTTGCACAATGTCGAATGTTGAGAGTTACTCACTACAAGGATGAGAACAGCAGTCTGCTCCATCATTGGTGGGCTTCCAGCTAACTGGCATTATGTTAATTCCATCACAAACCAACCAACAGCCACCGTTCATCTCGTCTATACGCCACTGACCTGAGCACCCCGGCAAACAGGTAGGGGTGGAATTACACCGAGTAACTCAATCATTTGTTCATTTATAAAGACAAACAACTCTTTACTTTTGGGCTTTTCCACACCAGGATATTTTCAGTTTTACTGTTCCCAAAGAGAAGACTATAAAGGTAAATTCAGATGGGCATCTGAAAAAAGATCTCTGGGACAAGAGCCGTGTAACTTGCACTCCAACAAAAGATGTAAAAGATGAATATTATACCTTACACCTATCTACCTATTTATATGTGTTTTTTCAAACTCTTTGGAGATGCACGCTGTAGATTTAAGACCCTATCTTTAGATCCTCAGTACATGTTACTGCAAAACTGACAGCCATTACTAATAAACCTAAAAATAAACTGTCTAACAATGTCAGATTAGTAAAACAGCTGTGAAAAGATCATATAAAAGTGATAGCATCTCTCATAAAAGTAAGAGGGCATCCCATTAAACTCCAACTGATTTACCATTACTTTGACCAGAACCAACTGACTGTAGGGGCAGGATTCAGGCCAAACATTTCCGCTAACATGTCCAATTCATGCCTCCTGCCAGTGTCAAGCCCAGCTTGTAAGATCACCTGTCTCTTAATGAACATGTTTCTTAGCTTACTCATGTTCTCGCTGCTGTCAGCAGAGCTAGAGGGAATAATGTCAGCCCAGCAAGACTGTTACTCACTGACACTATATTAGAGCAACCCTAGAACGTGAGACAGAGTTGCTTAGCAGCAGTTTTGGAAATGTAGTCACATGCAGGAAGAAAGTTGTCACGGCAGGCTGGGTACCAAGAATGCCGTACAACAGCAGCCACCAGGCTCTGCTGAGTAATGGAACTACACAGAATGGCTTCCCAGCAGTATGTACGAGGAGGGGTGAAGGAAGAGCCATGCTCTCAATCTTTTTAAAATATGCTTTGGGAAAGACCAGCTCCCAATACAATACCAGCACAGAGTCCTCCCATGCTGTTGGAAGTGCAACAAATTCAAAGAAATGAGATAATACAGCAATAGAGCCAGATATGTGCTTCTCTTAAATTAAGACCCAAAAGAGGAATACTTTTTGTTGACAAGGAAGGGGCGGGAAGTGCCAGGGAGTTAGCTATACTGCTTCGAACAACGATGGGCAGCCTAGACTAGGGAGTGAGCCGCATGAGTCGCCCTCCATCTCACTGCGCTGCAAGACTGTTGGAACCAAGGTGATCTGCTGGGAAAGGGCAGTTTTGCTAACTGTGCAAAGTGTGTCACCTGAAGAGTAGCAGCGCCGTGACTGGCTGCGGAGGGAGCACTCGGCTCTCAGTCAATGTCGGATACAATGCGCACGCACTTCCCTTCACGCGCCCTTGCTTTATGTGTGCGTCACTCTACTAATGCTGGTAGGATAAAACAACACAGATGGAAACCAGTGCAATCTGGTAACCCTGCACGTGGGCAACGGTAAACAAAATGCCTCGGGGGCCACAGAGAACTCCAACGGGCCACGTGTGGCCTGTTCGCTGCAGACTGCCCACCACTGTCCTGGAATCCAATCAACTCTAATAATTTGCTTACTAAAAATGGGAAGTGCACTCAGAGTGTAGTCTCTTCATAGCACACTCAGTATGTAGTCCTTCTGCCCACAGGGCTGGGGCCCAAGCAATTGGGTCTACCAGTGTTCCCTGTAAGCACAGCACTTGGGTGACCACCGAGGAGATTCAAATGCCCCTTAACTGATTGGCAGAGCCCCCACAGCCACCCACAGCTGGCAGCCAGTGTTTCTCCTGGTGGTGCACATTGCACATGCCTCAGTGCACATATCAACATTTATTCTGCACATGGATGGAAAAATTTTAAGGACCACTGGGGTCCACTCAGAGCAGTTTGCAGAATCAGGCCCTTCACTGTCAGGGATCTGTATCTACAAGGACACTTGTTCAAGCTACATTGCCTAGTTAAGATACTTTTAAAACAACTACTGTTTACATCTGAGAGATGCCCGTATTAAATTCAGTGTTTTTATCTCTCTGCCAACCTTAGTCACTTTAGCTTCCATTTGAACCTAAGAGAATTGAAATGTTCAAATTACTCACATATAAATACATTTGAAAGACTACAATATTAATTACAATTCAAAGAAAGCAACTGAATCAAAAATATTTCCCTGCCAAACCCACAGCCTTCGGCATGTCATCTCCACTCTCTGATTCAATTAAAACTCAGTCTCTCCAAATTAGCTGATTTAGTGACTGGTAAAAATTATTGGCAAACAAGATCCATTTCAAAATCTTGTGGTCAACCCTACCGCTCTTATTACACACAAGAATGGTTTCAGATTCAGAAGGTAGAGGTGCCAGAGTTTAACAAAGTGGCCATTTTCAGAACAGGCAGTAGCACTTAAATTGTAAGGATGATAGCTTTCAAACATATTAACTCTCAAAGAAAAAAAAATTATAGGACCAGAAAATGCAGCTCTGCCCTGCCCATATCTCACATGTGCTTCAAATCAGAAGCACCATACTGAATTGCTCAAGTGTTTACACTACAGAAAGCCAAGAAAGTGACTTTCCCCTATCCCCAAGGTATCTATCTATTTGTTACCGCATGCACTTGTCCAGATGGATATTGAGTAGCCATATTAAAATATGGCAAAATCGAGTTTGAAGATGATGGATAAGATCTGGAAAAGTAAAGTGATTAGCTTAGGAACAAAGCTGAGCATCTTGAAAACGTGTATTTAGCAGCATGTTGTATGGATATGAGACATGGATGATAACGAAAGATTCGAAGAGAAGGATATTGACATTAGAGAAGAGTTGTTCTAGAAAGATCCTGAGAATAGAATGGATGCAGAAGGTTACCATCGAGGAATTATATAGGAAAACACAGCTGAAAGAGAACCTACTGCAGAAGGTTATACAGTGGAAGTTACAGCTATTCGGGCATGTCTGCAGAATGAACGACGAGCGAAAAGTGAAGACTCTGGTATTCGGCATAATAGATGGTCCAAATAGGAGAGGAAGACCCCACAGAGAATGGGTAGATGATAGAGTAGATTGGTGCGGAGCTAGTCTGCAGAAACTCAGCCACTCTGCACTGGACAGGGAAAGATGGAAGGAAATAGTGAGGGAGACATCGGACACCAACGGGCACTGAGCCCATGGTTGTTGGTGATGATGATGGTATTAAAATGCATTATACTGAAACATCAACAAGGTCGCTACAGTAGTATCTTTGCTGCAAAGCTAGCAAGCAATAAGGTGGTAATGAAACTCCCTAATGGTTCAGGATCACAAAAAGAGGATAAAATATTCTGAACTCAAACTAACAAAAGAGGGGAAGGAGCATCACAACCATCCAGGAAACTCAATAGAATCATCCAAACCACATCTCAGTGGAATGGCTTTAACACCTGTAACGAACACAATCATGTTCATTTAGCATCTAGGGTTTGGTTTCTTTCTCATTACTTTACACTGCAGTCATTGTTCCCTCAGTACAGTTCTGAAGATCTGGGGGAGGGATAATGGTCAGGCAGTGGTAGTAATGGCCAAGTAAAAACTCAGCTTCTGCTTACTGCAGCCCATTACCCTTTCTAGGACTGCTTTACATCCATCTTTTGGCCTTGAGAATTATACGCTGCTTTTGCCTCTGACCTTTGAGAAATGCAACTTCAGTAAGATTTATAAGATGTAAAGGAAAATACCAGGATGGCAGTCACATTTTTCACTGCAGCTTATGTTTCATTATACAGTTTGGTTCAAACAAAGCCACAGAAACACACTCTCTCTCGCTCTCTCTAAGTAGCAGAAGTCTGTGGGGTAAAAAGGTACATAACCAGAAACACATGCTCATTTAATCTTTCCCCCCCAAACTTCTCCATTAGCAGCCTCCACTGGCTAGAGGAGATTCTAACACTTATTTCAATTAATAGCTTGCTTGTGTCGTCACTGCCAAGTGTCTGCTTTACTCTTTAACCTCGGTTTCTTCATTTTATCCCTCATGACAACTTCAGTGAGGTGAAATGTACATTTCTGGGGGCCCAAGTCCAAAACTAGTTTAAATTTTAATTGGTCTTATGACAAAGCCAGCTTTGAGGGAGACCAGGTTTAAGAGAGAACCTTTCACTGCAACAGCTCCACGTACTCTACTTTTTAAAGAATGGTCTCTCATTATGGACCGCAACTAAATTGACAGGGCTAGAAGAGCTGATATCCCATTTCTGGCACAAACACCTGGATTCAGTTCAAGGAATCTGAAGTGGTTTAAGCATTCAGCTAGTCGGCCACTCATCCAGAGGTGAAAAACAACACACCTAGAAAGTTAAAACTCTATGAAGAGCCAGCAGCCTCTGGGAGAAGCTGGACATAACACAGTCACTTTGAGTGTTACACAACACCCCGCAGCAGTGTGAATATTAGTTTTATGACTCTCACATAATTACATAAATGTTCCTCTTCATCTGAGAGCCACAAGAGACACCAGATGAAATCTTAGGGAGCTGGCTCCTACTTCGGGTAGTACTTACTAGACATGGAATATAGTCCCATCTCCATTAGGTTTGTAAATTGCTACTTAATCTCCAGGGTAGGAATGTAAGAAACTGTTTAAAAAGTAGCCACATAACAATTAAAGATCCTAGTGGTTACATGGTTATGCACATAGGAGCAGAGCTGGTGGCCAGTACACGCTGGGAGCTGGCTTATATGTTGGCTCCCATCGTTCACTGGCTCCCAGCTGCTGGTCCCGCTCCTGAGGAGCCGCCCTGTGCCACAGGCTCTACAGCAGTGTTTCTTAAACAGTGTTTCACAGCATACGGAAATTCAAAATGGCCCCCCTTAAAGGGGCTGATCTTTTTTTGGGGGGGGAGGGGTGTCAATCACTTCCACCCGATCCTTTTTTCCCCTCAATAACTTTCCCCCTGAACCTCCCCCCCCCCCCCCCCCACACACACCTTTTTTTGGTTTTTTCTTTCAACAAAAAAAAAAAAAAAAAAATCCTTGGCGTTCCTCATTAAAAAAAAAAAATTGCTTGGTGTTCCTTGGTCTTAAAAAGTTTAAGAAACACTGCTCTATAGCATAAGCTTATACTGCAGAGTCTGCAGTTCAGGACAGCAGCTAGCTCCCCGGGAGTAGGGCTGGTGGCTGGGAGCCAGCACGTGCTGGCAAAGAGCCTAACTGTAACAAAAACCGATAAGCAGATGCTTATCAGTTAACCATTTGAACGGTTACACTCTTACATCCCTAATACAGGGCAGACTCTTTTCCACTGACAGGATTGTTATAACCTCTCACCTTTCCGAAGGAACCCACTCAGAAAGTGGCACTTGGTCTCTTAGTACCTTCCCACCCACAAACACAGTCTAAGAAAGTTTGCAAGTTCCAGGAAGGCATTCTTCTCCCCTTTTTTAAAATGATAGTGGCAAGAAATCCCCTTTTCTCCTTATCTTCAGTGGTTGTAACCAAATGGAGAAAAAGTAAAAATGTGTAAAGGGTTGATCTGCTGGTTAGAACAAGGAACTGTGAGGGGAAAAGTGTTACCATCAGTTCTGGGTGATGTTAAGCAAGTCACTTCTCCCCTCTGCCTCAGTTTCCTGACCCTGTACAGTGGGATGCTGTAAAGCATCTTTATTTGTTCCCCAGTACTTCACAGAGTACCACCCAACTCCAAGATAGACAGGAGGAAGGTTAGGGTAGGTGTCTATGGCTCACAATTGCAACCGGCTGCATCACAATTATATTCCTTAGGAATCCTTTTAAAAGCTCATGCTGCAAGGAGGACATTAGGGGATACCTCTTGAGGAGTTGCATTGTACTCAACACCCTTCCAATGGTTATGAGCACGTGCTGGCAACGAGAGTAACTGTAACAAAAACCGATAAGCAGATGCTTATCAGTGAACCATTTGAACGGTTATACTCATTGAAAGGAATGAGTTCGGTAGGTTCACAGGCACCACGTAACTCGCTGAGCTTGGGGTCCCAAACACGTTCAGCCAAATGGGGCCAGGCTGGGACACTGTCTAAGAGAGAGCCTCTCGGACTCTGGACCAATGTGCCTCACGTCTGGTTTCCAAATGCCCATGCAGAAGACAAAGTATGTGGCGCGTGTGTCCTGGTTTAAAGTCAGGAGTGGAAGTGAACTTTGTGGTCTTATGCTTGTAGCCTCCACTCATGCACACTCTCAAATTAAAATAATGATCCAGAAGAGTTGGCTCTTGCCCGAGGCTTGGAAAGACGGTGCACTCCAGCCCAGGACCCCCGTGTCTTTGGAGAGCTTCAAGGGGAAGTCAGCTCTATGCATTGCTCTCATCAGTGCTACTGTCATTTCCAACTTGCATGAGCAATCGATACACCCACCATTTTTATTAGATAAAAAGTGAGGGGCGTGTGCACACTTTCCGAGCTGGGAGACATTGCTATTTTGGAGGTGGATTTCAGAATTGTGATTTGAAAAATCTAATTTTAGCTGTTACATTTTGGTCTGCTACTGTAAATCAAATTCTGAAGAACTAGGACACCAGCCAACACAGGAACATGGGCATGACGACTGGGCTTCTACACGCATTTGGTGTGAAGAATAATGTTCTTAAAAGATTTAATTTCTTGGGAATGTTTAAATACTGAAAGACAAACACGGAATCTGAGCCATGCACTAAATACAGGTAAATGTAGCAATAGCACGTGGGTCTAAAGCCACAGCCTGGAACTCACTCAATACCTCTCCTTGTAAACCCTAAGCTCAGGAGCCGGCAGTGGACAAAGCTACCTTATACTCACACAAACCACAGGAAAACAAAAAACAAACAAATAAATCCAACTTAAGGAAGCAATGTGGGGTCTTAAACAAAACAAATCTGCAATGCTAAACTGTATACATTTGACTTTTTGGATTGTGAGTTTTTTCTATCACACAGGCACAAATCAGTTTACTAAACTCACAGAATTACTAAGCAATAGAGTTATAGCTGGCCTGTACATTAATGAAGGAAGCAAATTAGCTTAAATCGTTAGAGGCCAAGACATCAGGACTTGATTTGCTGCATGTCCTTTCTGAGGTGACCTGAGTGCCTACACTTCTCCATGGGTAAAATGGTGAGCGTATTGCCTACTTGCCTTTTAAACAGAGAGAGTGGATCTATTCATGCAGTGTATTCTTTTTGTTTTGTTTTCTGAGTGGCTTTTATCCATCATGGTGAAAACCATATACTCAAGAACTGACACTATGCTCTTATTTATGTTTTGTTTTAATTAGAGAGAGAGTGTGTGTGTTACTGTGTGTGTGTAATTAGGCAGAAGCATCCAAGGCTAACCAGGCTACAAACCATGAAGTCTTACTCTTGTTACTGACCTAATGACTTAATGCTTTACAACATATGACAATATTGAAACCAGTTTCTAACCAGACAAATGACCAATTGTTTTTGGACTGGTCAGATATCCAATTCTAGTTTTAAGAGCTTGAAGGTAGTAACTGTCACAGAAAAACCCAATACAGATACTAAATTAGCCCAGAATATATTGTACCACTATCCTAATAAGAAAACAAACAAGTTTAAACAGAAAAAGTGAGAACAGTGTAACCACATTAGCCCCAGCTAATAAAAAAAAAGAACACAATGAAAAATAGTTTAATAAATCCTGTAAACAAGACATAGAGAATGAAAATCTACAGATGCATGTTGCTGCTGAGGGACAGCTCAGTGGTTTGAGCATTAGTCTGCTAAACCCAGGGTTGTGAGTTCAATCCTTGAGGGGGCCATTTAGGGCTCTGGGGCAAAGTCTGTCAGGGATGGTACTTGGTCCTGCTGTGAAGGCAGTGGACTGGACTCAATGACCTTTCAAGGTTCCTTCCAGTTCTAGGAGATAGGCATCTCCATTCACTTATTTTATATTCTTTATATTTCAAAAAGTCCATCCATTCACAACCACATGTGAACAGGGCAAAAAAATTCAACAGCACAAAATAATCATTTCTGGTTTCTATTTTGCCATGTGTGTTCTTCTTCTACACCTGCCAAACTGTTAAATTCTGCTTTGTCTGCTCACAGAGGATTCTACTCATCACTTAAGCAATGTGTCATCCATTAATACTAGTGAGAGTAAAACCTAGTACAAGCCCCACTTCTATCCCCTTCAACTTAGCAATGGGAGGACAGATCCAAAACCCTCTACTGGCCCAATATATTAGTTCTTGTTCACATACTAGGTGCTAAATCAGGCAACTTTACCATATAGTTTATAGTTTTTGCAGGAGCTCTGGTGTACAATTAATTTTAACATTCATCACTATATAGAATCATTGGTATTTTTTCCAAGCAGCAAAAAGTGGGAATGGCTACAGATTATGCCAAAAACCCATTTACCAATTTTTGCTAAACTATCCTTGCAGAAGTGCATCCAGTAAGGAGAGAGAGGGTGTTTGACAGTAACTGAGCATCCAACGCTAATCAGAAACACTCAGGAAACTCAACTATACAGAACAAAACCTAGAATTTAGTCACCTAATTTTCTTAGCTGGCTGCATGGGAATTTTATAACCCTAGTTTAAGATGACTCCAACACTGAGAAAACATGTTAGCACCTAACTGGGAAATTCATAGACACAAGTTGAGAAAGTTAGACAAACTCTGTAACTTCACATAACATATTAGCAAACTGGTTAGTTCAGACTGACAGGGTTGGCCATTTATCGTAAGTTTTCCAACTGACTGAAAGCCACAGTTCTGGTTCCCTGCCTCTTATCCCCTGTTGATACAAAAATACCTCCAGGTGCCCCTGCTATAGAGTAACTCTGCACAGCCAGAGTGAGAAGGGCACCTCCCAAAACTCTTTGCAAACTTAAGAGGTTATGTGAGAATTGATACAACTAGGGTGGGCAAGCAGGAATCACGAGAACAGTTTTGGCTCCTAGATTAGAAGCCTGAAAAATGAGAAGTGGCATGCCATTTGTTTAAATTACCTTCTGAAGCCATGCTCCACATGTCAGAGTATACAGTTGCGCTAGAGTACCACTGAATGCTACCAGGAGTAAATTGTTCCAAGATGCACATCTGCATTTACCAAAGATCAGTCAGACAGGCTGCCAAGTCCTAGTTTGACTCTCCCTATTCATTGGGATTTTTCACTTAGAAGTGCTTTAGAAAACCCAAAATGGCAACCTGGAAAGGTAACAGCATTAGAAATATCTTTAACATTTTCATTGCCTTGATCTGTTCAGTTCAAGCCAAAAGCCTCCCTAAGGTGTCATCACGTATTAGCTTTAGGCCAACCAAGACCACAAGACTTAAAACTCTCTTTTTCTAGTACTTGTATGAGCCACATGGCTGTAGTGCCAGAGATCTTGTTGTTAAATATATGGCCACGATCTCTCTTCCTCTCCCACCACCTCCAGCCTACAGAAGAAAGAGCTCCTGTCTCATGGAAAGCTTTTCACACTATGGAAAGTTTGCGGAGGGAAAGCCAGTCAAATACAGTGGTTTTGCTCTTAGTCCTCAAAGTGCTGAAGCCCATAGTCGCTTCTCTTCTAAAAGGAGAGAGACTCCCAGTGTCGGCCCAGCTCCTGCAAAAATAACTGTCCTATGAACCCAGCACCTCCCTGTTGTGTTCAGTTTCACGGTTCCAAGGGAACCAAGCTGCCAGGCAGGCCCCAGACACTGATGTAAGACAGACAGAAGGACCAATCCCAGGGCAGCCTTTCATTGTCAGGGCAGAGACCTCAACCTGGACTCGGTTTGACAGGGAGCTTGTCAGATATCAAATCTTGGCTCCCAGTGACCTATGTTCCAAAATGCAGCATCCGGTCTGCTCAGCATCAGCTGGCGGTCTCAGGGAGCAGGGTCACTCCAACATATAAAACAGTGTAGTCAGTTGGGCCCAAAAGTCACAAACATGCGCATCACTGCACAGTGCAAAATCTGCTCACCAGTTGCTGATGGATATGGGCTATTTGGATAGCTAAACTCCTACATTTCCTCAAGGCTGCCAACCAACTTAATCTCAGGGCAGACGCCCTCAGCAGCCAGAAGCATTACAAAGTAGACAGATTCTTTGAAGCACTTCCTTCTTAATCAGCACTGTCTCGGTCTGGTCTGTCTGTCCCTGAGAGTCCACAGTCCCTGGTTAAAATAGTGCATTCTTTTGAAAACCTATACAGTGCCCACCCACAGTGTCTATGCTTCAGTCTCTGGCCTTTGAGCTTTGCTTCAACTTGGAGTTTCTGCTCCATTTTTACTGTATATATGCATGAAAAATGTTGGGTTGCTCTTTTTAAGTGGAGAGGGGTTGAGACTGAACAGCTATATTGGATAACAAGTGTGCAGTAAGACTAGCTAATTGCCTTCTAAACCAGGAGCATCACAAGACTGCTACGCAAATGTCAAAACCCATATAGTTCACTGGATAGCAGTTAATCTGTTTGTTGCTTGCTGGTTAACACTATGACAAGCAATCATGAAAGATGCATTTGTATCAGATTCCTGAATAGTGTGTCAGTACGATATATACTGAGACCAAGACAAAGCCAGAAATTCTCAGCTGACAACTCAAGCTTGTGTGTGCTGCAACTGTCCCAAACAGCCACAAGATAAGTTTTAATATCAGGGTTTTTTTTATCATTTCACATTATTCTGAGTACTCTGTTCCCAAGATGCTGTGATTTGTTTAGGTTCTGAATGGAAACCAAAAGCTAACAATGGGACACTTGCTTCTTAACCACTAACTTGCATCATTCTAACCAACTCAGAAAGCATTACCTCAACCACAAAAGGAATTGCCCTGGTTTTAGAAGTGTTCTGAATTCCCAAGATGTCTGTATTGGATCAACTTTTATTTATAAGCCAGTTTCTCCAAAGGTCAAGCACTATGTCTCCACATTGTCTCCAGATTTTAGGATTCAGTTTATTCCACAACATATACATTTGTCAACTCTTTTCCAAAAGGAATATAAATTGTTTTGGAGAGGAAGTTAGTTTAACAACTGATTTAGCAAGCTTGGACCAAGGAAAAAGATTTATGGTAGACTTGCAGGATAGTCCAGGAAAAGTCAACAACCCAAGCACAATACTTTGTTTATTCCCATTTGACACTGATATTTTATTCAGATACTAATCTTGATTATCGGGCCTTTGCTAGCTAATTGAATTTGGCAAGTCTGATTTATAGCAAGTTCTAAGATGTGTTCTTTGGTTTAAGCCCACATACACAGAAAATTCAAGAAGCTGGAAAAAACGATCAAAAACAAGGCTAATATTTAAGAATTCAAGAGCTACATACACTCATCATCCAGTCTTTCTATGCAGCTGCAACGTTCTACATAAACGCTACATAGCTCTCCACTGGGCACATACTGAACCAATTATACAGGAGCCTCAAAAGACCCACACAGTCTCAGGAGCTACCGCATTATATATCAATGTCCTTATGCAAGACACAATGACGTAAATACACCCTCCCTTAACACAAGGAGGGCGCAGGATGAGTGAGCCTGAAGGAATCTCAGATCACATTTCCATCCTCCTCTACTCATTCACTTGGATCAGTTGCAATGACCTTGCTCTCCAGGGACACAGATTAACCGAAGTAGCTATAAGGATTTCTATTAACTTAAACTATCCCAATAAGAGAAGAAAGCCAGTATCTTATACAGCTGATTAGAAAACTTTCCTTCTTGTAATGGAGACTGCAAAATGCTAGTGTGTTTACTGGTTGTGATGTCAGAAACTCTAGCAGGACATCCCCACTGTAATCCATACTTTAAACAACAGAAGCAAAAAAAAGTGTCAGTATTGCAGAGACAACCTGAATTACTTGGATTTCATTTGACGTTCTTCAGGGTATGAGAGTGGGGAGGAAACAGGGACTGATGAAGCAGCCTTCATGGCAGTACTCCCTCCCCGCGTTTAGAGAATGGGGCTGCTCAAAGGGACAGAGACAGAACAAAATTGGGGTCCCACAATGAAGTCACAGTCACATCAAGTTGGCACTATTTAAAAAACCCAAATACCCTTGAGTATGCTTTGTAATGTGCTAGATCAATGGTTCCCAGCCGCCAGTCCAAACAGCTGGCTGCCAGGGCTGGGGTATACTGCCCAGCGCCTCCCTCCCACCGCAAATGTTGGGAGAAGCATGTCCTGTCCCGCCTCTCAGCCAACCAGCACCAGGCAGGGGCAGGGTCTCCTCCCGGATGCAGAAGAGCAGTTCACTGTGTGGCGGGAGGGCCATGCGGAGCCCAGCACGGCAGCATTAGAGCAGCGACCACCTGGGCAGCATCACTCAGCTAGAGGCTGCAAGACAGTGCATGGCGAGGTGAGGGGGGCGGGGCAGGCAATGGGGGTTCCTGGGGTGGAGCTAGTGCTGTAGGGCTCTTGGGGTGGGGAGCTGGAAGAGGTGGGGGGCTGGAACTTGTGGGTTGGGGGGGCTGGGTGCAGTGGAGCTCTGGAAACAGGAGGCTGGCACTGGGGGGTCTGGTGGTGGGGGCTCTAAGGGGCTGGTACTGACGCGTTTGGGATGGGGGCTGGCACTGGGGGCTCTGAAGGCAGGAGGCTGGCACAGGGGGGTTGGGTGCAGGGGATTCTGGGGTCAGTGGCTGGCGCTGGGGGGTAGTGGAGGGGTGAGAGGTTCTAAGGGTTAGGGCTGGCACTGGGGGGCTAGTTACAGCAGCCATCTGCCACATGGCAACTGCTGGAGCTGAAGCCAGCTATTTGTGGCGGTTCTGGGGGCCAGGGCTTTCTGGTAACATGCTATTTGCATATTCGTTATTTGCATAATGAACACGTATATGTGCAAATAAAATGTTACTGATCCGCCAAAAGTTTGCGAATGGGTTTGCCAGTCTGCAGTATAAAAAATGCTGGGAGCCACTGTGCTAGATGACATTCGGCATGTAGTGTTTCATGCAAGGACCAGCTTGTCTACAAGTCTTTTATAAATCAACTCAAACAGCATATGTTTTGTATAACATCAATCCCAAAACTACCCCGAGCCACCCAGTCTTGTTTGTGCAAAAAATATTCCATATGAAAGTGAGAGTACAGAGATCATTAGCCTAAAGCTGGGTGAAGCTTTTCCCTCCCCCCGCCCAAAAAGATTTGGGTCAATCAAAACACTTTGCAAATTTGTGTTGATTTTGCCAGGTTGTTTTGGTTAGCAAAAAAAGAAAATCATCCAGAAACTATTTAAAATGCAGCCATTTCCTGCAATTTCACTTTCACAGTGTTAAAAAAAATCTTCAGAATCTAAACAAGGTTTTGTTTGATTTGCAATGACTCTTCCTCACCCCCAGACACAAGTTTTAAGAAAGGGACAATGAACCAAAAGAAAAGCCCTTTGTAAGCTCAAAAGTGTACCTCTCTCACCAACAGAAGTTGATCCAATAAATATTATTTCACCCACGTTTTCTCTAATACCCTGGGACCAGTTTGACTACAACATCACCGCACACAATAAACGAGAAAGTGTCAGTTTTTAATGCAGCTATGCATGGAGGCACATGGACTAAAATAAATTTGCCTGAGAAAATTCCAAAAAAAACCTAGCCTACCAGCCTGCCCCCCCCCCCCAAAAACCAAAGCACCTCAATCTTCTGGAAGAGGTGATAGTAACCTTATAGGGTCACGGTTAACCCCTCAATGCAGGTTAGCCCTCCACAGTAGAATGAAAGCCAGAAAGCACAGAGATCAAGGAGTGTAGAGGGGTGGATGGTAAGGACAGCTAATCTGTTTTTCTGTTCCCGTGCTTGTTTCTGGAACGGAAAAGCACAGTGGTGCATTGCTACCATGACCACACCATGTGCTGCTCTCTTTCCAGGAAAAATCTCTTTCAGGACATGCATGTATCCTGAATGTCTATCTTCTGAATGGAGGAACTTGCAAGAGGCAAAGTTTATTTGAAACTCTGAACGGTAACACATAGGTTTGCCTGTTGGCTTCAGTATTCAGAGTACCTTCCAGTTTGACAGTAAGTCAGATATATGCATTTCATTTAGGAAAAGCACTGGGGACAGCAGCCTAATGAGGAATGTCACTTTTAGGAGCTACATGCTGCAGAAGGGGTTAAGAATATGAAAACTGGTATCTGCTTTCCTTACCCAAATTCCCCCTTAACAGTCACCAAAGTCAGCAAAGCTTAGCAGCCACGAGTAATTCCTAAGGAATCTTTTCCCATGCACAGTTAGCCAAATGCTACAGCTTCACCAGAGTAAGAGTGGAGCCAGTCACTGAGCAGCCTGGCTGCTCACTTTATGGACGTTTTCGTTTCAGAACATATAGACAGTATCTGTCAGTATTAGCTAACGTCTCTCCATCACTTAGCAGAAACCCCTCTGTTACTGCCATTGCAGCCAAGTCACCTTCCTGTACCTCTTGCAGGCAAAAAGGCAGCCTCAGACTCACACATGCAATGTACAAGTACATAGTGCCAGATTTCAGTGGAGTTATTCCTTAATTTTAATAAACCCATCTTTGCTTGAACTTTGACAGGTGGGGGGGGGGGGGTGGGAGAGGGGGGGGAGGCAGATGAAGCTGGTCTATCTGTAAAATATTTATGTTAAGGAAGACAATTGCCACTTATGTCAGTCCAGAAGTTTGATTTTTTTTCAGCCACGTAAGGTTTGATTTCTATTATTCAGGTACAGAATGGAAAAAGGGCTTCTATTCTAGAGTGGAATAAGCAGCTTTCAAACACACTATCTTCCATTGGGTAAACAAGAACTCTTCACTGTTAATGGAATGCTGTGTTTAACCACTGGCAGATTTTTAGAAAATAAATAAAAGTGACATCTGAGATAACTATAATAGGCTAGAGTACAGTATGTTCATCTTTTAAAATAACCACAGCGCTGCTAAAGAGTAAGTCATTCTCACCAGCCAGTCTTAATAAAAATGTGTTTCTTCCACTCATTACAGACTACAGTTTCCCATAATTATGCATCTCATTCTGCCCCAAAGACAAGACAGCCATCTTGGGCAGCAAAGTACAAATAAGGTTTCAAAGAAACGAATCGTACTATTATAGCCTACACAGACCTAGGGTTACAAGACAAGGGAAAGATAGTGTAGCAGGAAAAAAAAAATCAATTAGGTACTTAATATTTACACTACACCTAACTGTCAGAATGTAATGGTAGAGTCACAGGATTAAAAACGAAGACAGCCCCATGACTAAGTGGCAGATGGGAACAGTGTAACTAAAGCACCATTCAGCTTTGATAATTACTCCATAGGAAGTAGAAAGTGAAGAACATCCTGTTTAATTACATCAAAATAGTGAAAAAATACCAAGCTATTCCTGCAATTTTAAACACAAATATATCCAGTCTCTCAATCTGTGCCATGAAAGAGAAGGTGTGCATATAAGTACTTTAGTACAGTATCTTCTGAATCAATGTTTGCTTGATCAACAGTTCCTAAGCTAGAATCCAGGAACCACTGCTCATCCACTATCTGCTCTGAAAAAGCAGATAGAAGTAAGGCACGTCTGTTGCAAAAAGGAGCTGGAAACAAGGAGGAGGAGCAGCAGCCAATGAAAAGGGTCATACGGCCTTGCTGTAGCTTCCAGAGGAAGCTGCATGATTGGGATGGGATCCTGATTGGAAGTTTGGGAAGGAATATGATCTATGCAATTGCAAACGATAGGGAAGGCAGGCCAAGCAATGCTCCCCTAGTAAAATGTGGTCCATACTTTGGGAGTTTGACAACACCTCAGCTAGAAAACACTGCCAGTGTTTGGAGAATGTACTTGGTTACCTTCATGCAGCCTCTGAGATACAGTAAGCAGCGTTATTAAATGCACTGCTACACAGGCTTCAGCAGGGGTAGATTTAGTAACAGATACAGCTGTGTGTTAAAGACCCTACCCCATTTCAGGGTGGATTTGAACAGCTGTAGCAGGGGAGTGTGCAAACAACATACTTGAATGCTGTCCATATAGCAAAGAGCAGGGAACAAAGGTCAGCTGTCAATGTGACCTGGTCTCAAGTTTTCACAAGCAGAGTTCTGAGACCCCAGCATCAAATGCAAGAATAGACGGCGTATGTAATCCAGCCGATGAAAACGCTGTTCTAAGAACTTCTCTTAAATACAGGCAGTCCCCGGGTTACATGGATCCCTACTTACAAACGGGGTGAGTCAACCCCGCACTAGCTGCTTCCCCCCAGCAGACCAGGGAGACGCGGAGCAGCTTTTCTCAGCGGACACCTCAGCTTGAGAATAAAGGACTGAGGGAAGTGAGGTGTGGGAGAATAAAACTGAGCTCTGGAGAAATGTTTGGCTAGAGTTTCCCCTACAATATGTACCAGTTCCGACTTACATACAAATTCAACTTAAGAACAAACCTACAGTCCCTATCTTGTACGTAACCCAGGGACTGCCTGTAAATGGATTGAATGATAGTATCTCTAGCATAGCAGGTCTGAGAGCACAATGAAGGAGAGAAGGAGAGCAAGTAAGATGCTGGCATAGCACCTCATTAGAACACAGCTAAATGCACTGGTTACTATAGTGACTCTTTCAGTGATCATCTCCTATCTCCCTCCATTCATCTTACTGTAAAATGAGAACTCTTGGTTTGTCTTTCTAAGGGGAAGCTGGCTCTGGCTGCGGGTAAACAGTGCTCCTCAGGCCCTCAAGGGGGAAGTTAAGAAAAAGAAAAGACACGCAACGTCATGAAAATGGAACGTGAGAAAAAATTACACAGAAAAAATGAGTAGTTGGGGGAGGGTGGGAAAGGGGAGAGCCAGGACAGCATTACCAACCCATGTCTGCACTCTAGGACACTGAAAACATGAACAATGCTTTTAACAATATCAGTAGCTTCATGCTTAAGTTCACTTTCACTGAGGGTCTTGAGAGACACTTTGGTTTACAAGAAAAGCTACATATGTTAATAAAATGATTCAGTTGATAGGAATGTTCAGTCATCCAGATGCGATGGAAAAATCTAGAACATTTAAAATGCTCCATCTACCCATCCAGGTTTAAAGGTTATAGTAGCATTTCTTAAACATATTACTCATCCTTGCTTCAGCTGTATTCCACTGCGGAGATGTGAAAAAATAAAGTAGAATAGTATTAATGGCTTTAATTGGGTATAGGTACTAAAACAACAAGGGTATGAAAGTATGAAGAACCTGAAGCAAGACCTGAAACCACTGAAGTTAGGCCTCGTTTGCTCTACGCTAGGAAAGGGTCCCTTCTTTTTTGAACCTTGTAAGTAGCAGATACTCTAGATACTTTTCTATTCAAACCCTCTCCTATTGCAGCATTGGAAGATACCCTAAAAGCATACAGTACTCTAAACAAAGTCTGAAACATGCAAAAAGTGTATGCACTGAAATGTTGTAACCATTCAGTCCATGCACAGTGCTTGGGTTCAAAAGATTAAGGGACAGCAACAAAGCCCCAATTTTCCAGTTTAATATGTTAGCTTTGTGAGCTAACAACACCCAGAGCATACAGCACATATAGCGGGGAAGAGAGTCAGGTAAAATAGCCCAAAATAATTAGTTAGAAAGTAAAGAAAGAGACCCTGACATACTGAATATACTTGATACAAGATTTAATACTTCCTAATGTGTCTTTTTTTATCTTGTTTGCTAGTCTCTGGGTTCCTCGGGTTTGGACAACTTCCTGTTGTCTTCTTGAATCCTACACAGAACATGGCCTTGATGGTCTGCTTGCAGAGAAATGTAAAAAGCCATTCTCAAATCTACAAGCATTCTGGACCCTCATGGGGAGTGAAGAGGAAGACAGCGACACATCTATTTTAATTGTAGCATATACGCTTTCAGAGAATCAGAGAATCCTAGGGCTGGAAGAGACTTCAAAAGACCACTAAATCCAACCCCCTGCCCAAAGCAGGACCAACTCCAACTAAATCATCCCAGCCAAGGTTTTGTAAAGCTGGGGCTTAAACGCCTCTAGGGATGGAGAGTCCACCCCCTCCCTAGGGAACCCATCACAGTGCTTCACCGCCCTCCTAGGGAGATAAGTTTTTTCTAATATCTAACCTAGACCTCCCCCACTGCAACCTGAGCCCATTGCTCCTTGTTCTGCCATCCGTCACCACTGACAACAGCCCGTCTCCATCCTCTTTGGAACCTCCCTTCAGGAAGATGAAGGCTGCTCTCAAATCCCCCCTCACTCTTCTCTTCTACAGATTAAACAAACCCAAATCCTTCAGTCTTTCTTCATAGGTCATTGTGCTCCAGCCCCCTCATCATTTTGTTTCCTCACTCACCTTTATATGCCTTTAAAGCAATGGTCAGAAAATGCACATCTCCAAATTGGAGTTCTTTTAACCCTTCCTTACAAAGGTTCGTAAAAGAATTGGGAGTTGGCCAAGATCAAGGGAAATATCAGTAATGTGTCTGGCATACCCTTTATTAAGGCTACTTATGACACTTGTAGGGAGATGATCTCCAAGTCTTTTCTCACTAGGTTTATGTTCCTGTGACTTTAGGGATTCAAAATACAGATGTAAAAAAACCTTGCATTTCTCCACAAAGGCCAGCATGCTCCACCTTTATCTTCCTGCAGGAAGTAGGGAGACGGCGAGAAGGCACATGTAAGGAATTTAACTATAGGAGGGCCTTCTTCAGAATCAATAAAGATGGCCTAGCTGTCCTGTGGTCTGTTGAAAGAAAAATGTTAGAGTTCAGAGATTTTTTTGGTTCCCTGCAGAAGTAACATTACCTCTTTTCTCTCTGAAGGTTGGTATCAATGTGTTACTGTGACTAGCCCCCATCTCTAAAAGGATCTTTTCTTTGTTGCTAGGCTTTTGATATAGGATTTGAGTTGTTTAAAGCTCTTCCCTCTTTAATATGAAGTAATTTTATGGGGGAAATGGAGCTCACTACTAGGACACTGCTCTGGACAAAGTTCAAGTTGCACCTAAGTGAAAGGGACCATCATCCTTTCAGTGACAGGACAAAGCTGGTGTTCTCAGTCTAGTTGTTAAGTGGAAAGAGTCTACAATACTGCAGTTTTCACCCTTACTGATCTCAGCTGAAAGATGGATGGGCACGGAAGTTAGCAGCCCTTTCCCCCTTGATGTACTTCCAGCAGCTCAGGATTGAGTCATTATGTGGGTAAGCTTGCCTTAGTCCATGGAGAACCTAAGTGTCCACATGAGCTATCGCTGACATTTCAGAAACACGCAATTCATTTACTGTAACCCCCACACAGCAAGCCTTGACATGGGGCCAATACTTCATTTTTCCATAATATAATCTCATGTTTTCTGGAGGATGTGTGTCATTCACTGTCTTTACCATAATTTACTTCACAAACGGTAACTGACTAAGCAGGTGAAAAGAGCAGGTTCATTAATTACCTAGTACTTTTAAATAACCTTCAGCTACTGATGACTGCTTCTTCCTATGTCAAGTGTTACAGAACCAGGTTGGCTTTTTGTAACAATGACCTCCGAGTAGCCTTTTCTTATGTTAGCATGCCCTGCTTGCTTGATTATGGGATCAACTGGCTTACAATGCTTAATGCACTAGTTCCTGAGAAAGAGAAAAGGGTCTGTATGCTCCCGTGTTTATTTCTCCTTTTTGGGCTTCTTTGCTGGTAGGTATTTAACAGACTATCCTTTTGATAGGAACTGCAGAAATAAACTCTTGCTCTCAGCCGTGATTTAGAGTTTTAGTGCAGTGCATCTTCCCTTCTATTGTACATGTCTTTCATAATGCATATTATGCCTTTCAATAAAGAGCATAGTGCAGGGGTGGCCAACCCGTTACAGACGAAGGGCCAAAATAGTGGCGAATACAGCGCAAAGAACAGAGGGAAAGAAGTTGTTGACCAAAAAAAAAAAAAGGAAGGGAGCTGTCCCCCTTTAAGAACTGCGTGTGGCCCAAGCAGGCTTCCGTCTGCTGCGGCATTTGATCTCACGGCGCCCTGCGCAGACAAAGAAAAAAGGTCAGAGCAGGAGACTGAGAAGAGCCGCAGGCGCAGGAACCGCAATTTTTCCTTTGAAAAGCCACATGCGGCCATGAGCCACGGATTGGCCACCCCGGCATAGTGTCCCCGCAACTCCTCCAGAGCACTGCCAACAGCTGAATTGTGGTGCTCAAGCTCTGGGAGGGAGGGGAAAGAGCAGGGATGAGCCATGCATGAGGAAGGAGCAGAGGCTGGGAGAGGCCGGAGTGGGGCCTGGAGCGGAAAGGAGGGGCATCAAGCACGCTCTGCCAAGATGCGAAGTCTAGAACTGTTGGTCCCCATTAGGGGGGATTGGGAGGGAGCCCCAGAGAGGACTGGTTAGGCCACTAGTCTGACACTTAGGAGATTCAACTCCCTGCTCCTCCACAAATCCCTCAGTCTTACTCTGCCTCAATTACCCATCTGTAAAATGGAAACATGTCCCTGCCTCACAGGGGAAATGGGAAGTTCTCATAATATGGTAACAGGGGTTCTATGTCAGTGCCTAAAATAGACAGGGAAAAGGTTTGAGACTGGTGCTGCTCTGACTAGCTTTGGAAGACCATATGTTAAGAGACAAAGGCAATAGTGCTGAGTCACCTTGCTGGCTGCACTACCAGAGGCAGCCATTCTGGATACCATCTACATGTTTTGTTAGTCTCGAAGATGCTGCTGGACTATTCGTTGTCATTTAAGTTTTTCCAGTTACAGACTAACCCGGCTACCCCTCTGAAGATTCTGGATATGGCCCTGGAGCCATGTGGGAAAGTCTGGGCAGCCTTCAGCATCTGCAGGAAGGAATATACAATCAGATGTCTCAGGCTGAAGGAGGGGGGTTGGGATGCAGAATTATTATTTCAGTCTCAGTAAAGTTGAAGTCAAGACACTTGACAGAATGCCATTTAAGAAATCCGAGGGCGTAGCAGGATTCAACAGGTTTAATCAAACTAGTACGGTGGGAGTAAACAATTCTCAACCCCACTGCAGAGGAGACCCCAGCTCTGTTTAGGTGCTGAAAGGACAGAAGACTAGCATAAAGAGTTTTTGCTGATTCTAGCAAATAAAAAAAAATCATACAGTAACCCTTTGCTTAGAAAGGCTTGGAAAGGAAAGGAGATGGGCAGAGAAAAGAAGCGTAAATCCAGAAATAAGCAAAAGTCACAAAATATCTAATAGTGTCTAGTTTAAAAACTCCAACCAGGAAGCGGTGTGGAAATGGACAGGCCATAGACGTGGTGTCCAACACACTAGCCACTGGCCACGTTACTATTTGCCCAGTTGAGTGTAGCTAGTTTGCTATAGCAGTAGTTGCTTCAGAACCGGTTGGACACCACAGGGCTGTAACATGAGCTTTCCTTTCAACCAAAAAATGGTGCCTGAAGATCCGGGTTCAAAAATACTGGCTGAAGATGATCAGATGCCCTACCCTCAAGCTTCAGTTCTCTTGTGCAAAGGGCTGGATATCTCATCAGTCACAAAGTACTTCACACACATTCTTTCACGTTGAGATCTACCTTGCTTGTGCTCATTAAGAAATCTATAGTTTTAGGGTAGATACACGTAAGATTTGTTTATATAGTCAAGGTCATACACAACTAAAAGCAAACCTTGGCATATCTGGGAGGGACTGTTATTTTTCTTTATACATTAAATTTGAGGGGACCCTGGTGAAGGACAAATATGTAAGAATCAGCTTATTTTTATTTTCCTAGTATGGCAACATTTGTGAGTTTGTTTGGTTTTAAGAAAGTCATAGAAAACTGCAGAGGCAGTGAAAGACAAGAGGTAGCATAAAAATAATCTGAAAAAGGAAATAAATTAGCTTATTAGGAGTGATTTATAACATTTTTAAAACAAGAGTTGAAAGAGCACTATGAAATCTACAACAAAGAATAAACCAAAAACTTACTGTATGACCCAAAAGGTCTTTTCCATCTTCTGCAATTCCTTTGGCCACGTCACCAACTTCTGTCATTTTTATTATGATACTAGAGGGTTTTGGGGTTTTTCCCATAAAGCCACAGCATCTAGAGACGTGATCAGATAAGAAGTTCCACTTTTGTTTTTTAAAAGTAAGTTTCTGGTCCTCTTGATTGCAGAGTAAAGCTTGAAAACATAACTCAAGTGCACCTCTAAAAATTCAGAAGCTAGAACAAAAAAAGGATGCTCTTTGATTTAGAGCTCATGAGACTTCAAAAAAAGTCTTAAGATTGTTGATCTCTTGAGGTTATATTTCTTTTGTTCCCTAAAATGTAATCCAATTTGTGGACAATAGTGAGCTCTTTCCAAAGCACAATAAGGTTGACAGTAGGAGATTCAGACTGTTGCGACAACACATTTTTAAGTTCAAGTCAATTGAATCCAGAGTTGCTGGGTCAACAGCAAGAGCCTCAACATCCACCGGTCCAGATGACTTGAGTTTTCAGAAATGCTCAGCAATTACTGCCTAGGGAACTGAACTAATGGAGCTGCACCTTGACTGGCTACAGGAGATTTATTTCAGTGACTGACAACAACATTTGCAGCTGCATTGGTCTCAATTAACTGATGAGAAATTCACCAATCTTGGCATTAACTGTGCAATGTGTTGCCATGATATCAGAAATAAAAAACTGGTTTTAGACAAGGCCCCCAGGGTGTTCAAGGAAATTATCTGCACACACAGCTACCTGAATCAGTCATACCAACCCAAGAGGCAGGGGAGGGGTATGTAGAGAAGAGAATGAGAATACTTAAAGTAAAAAAGGCTTTAAGAAGGTGGGAGATGACTTGTAAGTTGGAAGCATTTATATCCTTCTGTATTCCTCCAGCAGACATCCCTAAGACTAGTTTATTTGGGGGAGAACTGAGAAGATGCGGGAAGGCACAAGATACTAAGACATAAGTAGATTAAAAAGGATGGGGATTTAGGAGTTCACCACAGCAGAAGGTAAATTTCCCCACTCCAGAATTCTGAGGCCCAGCTATATAGAGAAAGATTGAAGGCCAAATGAATGTTTAGAGAAAATAGTTTCTACATTAAGACTGTAGTCAACACCAGTTTATGGGACAAGCGACCTAACCTTACTAATAATTCTGTGCAACAGCAAGCATGGCCATGATGTTCCTAGGGCACAAGAGTGGATCAACTCCATTTAATAAAGCCTGTTCTTATATCAGTAACCTAAGTACAGGCAGTCCCCGGGTTACGTACAAGATAGGGACTATAGGTTTGTTCTTAAGTTGAATTTGTATGTAAGTAGGAACTGGCTCCAGATTCAGCCGCTGCTGCTGAAACTGACCAGGGGCTGACTACAGGAAGCTGGAGGCAGAATTGCTCTGCCCCCAGCTTCCTGGAATCAGCCACTGATCAGTTTCAACAGCGGCTGAATCTCGAGCCTGAGACAGAACAGCTGGGCTGCCAGGTAGGTCCCTGCAGGACCAACCCGGCAGCACCCCAGCTGCTCTACCCCAGGGTCCACAACAAAAGCCTGGTGTGATGGGGGGGAAAGGCGCACTAGCTGCGCCCCCCCCCCCCAGCAGACCAGGGACACGGGGAGCAAAGCCGCAGTGGCGGTGGGGTGCCGCGCCTCTGAGGCTTTGCTCTAGCAAAGCCTCAGAGGCGCGGGACCCGCCACTGCTGCGGCTTTGCTCCCGGTGCCTCTGGTGTGCTGGGGACCGTCTCCAGCAGACCAGAGGCACTGGGAGCAAAGAGGCAGCGGCGGCGGGGTGCCGCGCCTCTGAGGCTTTGCCACAGCAAAGCCTCAGAGGCGCGGGACCCCTCCGCCTCCCCGGCTTTGCTCCAGGTGTCCCTGGTCTGCTGGAGACGGTCCCCAGCAGACCAGGGGCACCCGGAGCAGCTTTTCTCGCCCCGGAGGTCGGGGTAGCGGGACCGCTGCGCTCTGGACAGTCCCACTGCCAGCGAGCTCTGGGGCGAGAAAGCCCTGTTCGTAAGTGCGGATCCGACATAAGTCGGATCCGCGTAACTCGGGGACTGCCTGTAGTATTTATGACACACAAAGCGGTGCAGTAAATGTCACCATTAGCTATACAGTGAATAATACAGAGCAATTCTCCTATCCCCAATGGAGCACTCCATAATCTAGTGTTCCTCAGCAGTATCACGAGTCACCAATAGTTTTGAGGGAAATGGAATTAACGCAAAGGTTTATCAATTCTAGCTTTAAAAGTTCCTTGGCAAATTTCTCTTGCTTTTTATTCATGTTTCCATTATCCTCTAGGACAAGCGCTTGTCTCTACAGATTTCATTGCTGTAGGAGTTGCTATGAAAGGCAGGGCTCTTGCTTGATCAAGTCAGACTTCAGTCCAAGAACATAAGCCCATTCAGATATCCTATTAGTTTACTTTTTAAAGATGTACACACACTACAATGTAATCAAGGAACTACCAAGACAACCTCTACTTCATCCACTGCTTTCACTCTTGCTTTGGTTGTTCCCTTATCCCCTAAACTACTTCTCTAAATAGACCATGAGCACCTGACAGAACCTGCCTTCCTGTCTCAAGTACCAACAGCCCTACAGATCTGTGATGGCCACAGAAGAGCTCAGCTAAAGATGTTCCCTACTCCTGATGATTCATCTTTTGTCATCCTTTTCCCTTCATTTCTTCCTCAACCCCTTAGATCATAAGAGAACCATGCAAGAGGCAAACTCACCAGAGAGTAGCAGCAGATGTGATGGCAGGAGAGAGAAATTAAAATAGTTGTTTGAGGACTAGGAATCCTGGCAACTATGAAAGAGAGTTCCCTGATGGAGCTAGAGCCTGTGACAGAATGAGCACAAGAGCAAAGCTAGTCAGATTACATCACTTTGCTATAATTAAATACCCATATTTAGGTGGATGGGTATTTTTAATTGGGCACAACTAAAGCTCAGTATCAGGGCGGGATACACAACTAATTAGATGAAACAGATAATTCCCACATTCCTAGTTACTTTCGAACAGGCAGTTCATACACCTCACTAACAGTTTTCCAATACAGCTTGTTGACAATTATAGCAGTTATTTTTTTGAGCCTGGCCACTTTGTTTCTTAAAATTCCAGCTCCAAGAGTCATGTAAATGCATCAGAATTTTAGTTTTCATTTAAAAAAAAGTTTCACCCTTTTTTTATCCCAGTGACTGGGAGGGTTAAAAAGTGAGACCTAACTGTTCAGAAACCAAAGAAAATGAACCCTAAATGGTTTGAAGTCTCATGATTTTCAAATAAATTCTCAATATTTGGGGGCCTAACTCATGATTTTGAATATTGTAACTGACAATACTAACCCACCTCAATATGCCCCAACACTGACTCAGGCAACTGTGTCTAAGAAGCAAAGACTGTACTGACGTTTGTGTAGCTCTCTTTCTAATGGTGTGCCAACCCTTTCCTTTTTGCCTCTTGCCAACTGAACATTCTTTCACTGGACATTTACACGAGGTTTATCACCAGAGAACTTTTGATCTTGGAGATCAGATCTGTTTCTCTCTTCCAGCAGAGTAGTAGAAAGGGCAGGACTACATCTAAGATTTCTCACATCTGGACACACACAAGACAGCACCTATTTCCTAAAGGTTGAACCTCTCTAGCTCAGCAGCATCTGGACTGATTTTAGAGATGTCCATTTATCATGGGTGTGGCCAAGTTTTCCGCAGTCCAGTAAAGTTTGTTTACAGCCACCAGTCGTGGCTCTCGGTGCTCTGTGCTGTTACGCAGCTCTAATTTACCCCTACATGTCTTCTAAGAGCCCAGTAAGCACTGGAAGTGTTGGCGATGCTGCTAGACAATGGTGACCTCCCAAGGTTTGGCAAATTCTCTGGTTCAGCACAGGTCAGGTCCCAAGGATGCTGGAGTAGAGAGGTTCAACCTGTATTTTCTAGATATCCTTAAGGTAACTGAAAATAGCCAGTCCAAATAAAACTGGCATAATGAACAATAATCCTGTTGCACTCTAGTTCATATTGGAATCCAAGAGGAGCGTGCTTGGGTTGCTACTAGCATCTTACAAGAAGCCCAACAGAGTTATTAACTTCATGCTTCAACTGGCCACGTCCTAACAGTATGTAAAGTAAAAGTTTTGTTATCCAGCATGTTGGGGAAATGAGGGGTGCGAGTTAGTCAACTATTCCAATTACCTAAGAGTTATACTTACCAATGGAATACCATTTTTCAAAAATGAATACAGTATAAAATAGCATACCGGTATTCACAAATTCGGTAATGGTACTGCACTGCAGAATGGTGGGATTCTTAAAGCACATAGGTGTATACAAATAAAGTTTTCTATACAGCAGGTTATATTGTGATACTACATCTCACTATGGGCACTGTATGGCATACACCCAGAACGCTACAAATGTACTTAACACTAAAACTATACTGAACATAATTTAATCTTTCTTTGATGATTCAGAAGGCACTTCAGGATCCTGCAGTGCCTCTCGGTCATAATTATCAACATCAATTAGCACTGCAGATAAAGAATGTGTGGAGATTGGGCTGAATCTAATGACGGACGCATCCTGAAAGCTGCTTTTTGTAATAAATTCTCAATACCAGCTTACTTTTTTGTCTGTTTGTTCTGTTTTGCCTTGTTTACACACAGAAGCAGAGTGCCGAACATGTAACTGCATGCTCTCATGGACAGTATACTAGTCCCAGTCCCTATACTGAAGATTTCTATTGGGAGCTATCAGAAATGCTTGTTAATAGAGCTTTCCACTTGGTACGGAGCTAGATAACACAGCTCTCCCAGTAGACACTAGGATCTCCAGGGTAAACATTGTGACAGCCCACAAAGGCAAGACGTAGCATGCAAGAGCACATGGAAGAACTCACTAAAATGCACCTTCAATACCAGAAGTATATGGGCACTTGCACTGTACTCCACTACTTCCTGGCCCTGTTACTATATGGTGTATTAACAAGCCTACTAACTTACACAGGCACAATAAGCAAGACACACAAAAGATCTTTATTTTATTTAAGAGCAGCCATTGTCTTCTGCTCTTCATGTCAACCCCTACTCAACATGCCACATCGGGAGGCAGCATAAGAGAAGACAGGATGTTATAATATTCTGCAAGACAGTCACACAAAAAGATTATGGATGAACAGAAACAAGGTTTTTCACTTAGTGTTAACTGTTTAGCAACCTTCATATGTCACAGCCGATCAACTCATTTGCACAATCTTGTACCATGAGACAATATTGCCTAACTAGTCTATATTAATTTTGCCACATGTGGACCATACAGGGTACCCCATTTGTGCAACTTTAAATACTAAAACACTGAACTGTAAGTGGAAACCAACTTCCTTCGGCTTAGTGTAACAAACGTGCATTCCATGTTTTGAGAAACTGAGTTTTATTAATCTGTTTCAATACATATGGTTGACAGCAAATAGGAGTCCTACACTGGGTGATTTCTGAAGCTACCTCGTAACCTAGCACATGCCTACAGTACAGCCCTACACTGACCTAAGGTGGGCTGACTTACAGCCACTGCAGTGGTAGATGTGTGCACTTCCCTCCTTCTGTCAATGGTGCATGTCTTTACCAAGAGCACTTCCACCAATGGAGAAGTGTGAAAGGCTGAGAGACAGGGCTCACGGATCTACACTGCTACCTGCAAGGACACCCGCTGCCCACTGGGATTTCGGCTCCAGCTGGGAGCAAGGGGCAGCAGTCCCTGAGTGGGGAGCCTCCGGGAAGGCGCCTAACTGGGAGTGGTGAGCCGGGGGCAGCTGGGCCCTAGCTGCCCTCCCCCCTTTCTCCTCCCCGACCATTCCCCAGTTCCAGTATGGAGTTGTGAAAATTGACAAGAAAGTGAACAGCTGATGTCCGTCTACACAGACAACATGCCACCCCAACAACACCATAACTCCATCTCCCCAAGAGCGCAGGGCTTATGCTGGTGTAGGACGTTTATATTAACAGCACAAGGCTAGAGCGTGTACATTGACCTGACCAGGTCAACATAAGCTGCCTTAAGTCAACCCAATCTAATTGTGTCAACTGCCTTAACTGTGTAGAATAGTCCAGGCTTGCATCTCAACTAAGATACGAAAATTCTGAAATAGATTCTTCCAAATGATGCAATTTATGAATTACCAGATGTGTCTAATTTTAACCAGCATCGCCCACTAACAGCACAACTTCATGAGAACGTGAATAGGTCCCATATGAAATCAAATGAATCCCCATTCCCCTCCCCCATCAACTTGGTGCCTGGCATTGTTCTGCATGCTTCACCAAAATGCAAAAAACAAAAGGAGTGTGAGGTCCCTAAGGAATACTAGTTTGGAGCCTTGTGTCGGTATGTCAGGATTTTTTCTAGTTAAATGACTCCCCAAGGCAAAAATCTCAACCACATCAATTCAGCGTTTAAATCAGCTAGCAGCATCTAAGCCTTCCTTCTTACTAATGGTTCTATTAATATTGGGCTTATAACTAGATCACAGCATTGAAATTAACTATTTCTCAATAATTCCCAAGCAAAACTAACATTTCCTTCCTTCCAACACAGGGAGGAATGCTACCATGAATAGCATGCATATTAAAATATTCAGGATTTTTCTCAACAAGGCTCCAGAACAGTTAGCCCAAGTAACTTTTGCACCAATACTACGTGTATTAATCAGACAAAAAAGTCAGTTCAACTTAAAAACAAATGATTTAGCATTAATACTAGCACCAATACTTACGCTTCTGAAATTGCGAGACCCACCCTTAATAAAATAGAAATAATTTTAGCCATATACCTTAGAAATAAGTATTTTTTTAAAAATATGACTAATAAAAGTTAAGCTTTTATACATGCAAGGGTGTCTATCCACCATCTCCTGTTTAGACAAGAGTACTTGCTCCCATGACTATTTTAGTTATGACTAATTCAAACAAGCCAGGGCACCGTGTCAGACCACACCCCAAACTGCTGACTTAGAGTTTGTGAGGCAAGCTTGTTAGGAAACAGTGTTTCCCTCTGAAATGCCAAGAGGCACAGACCTGGTCATTAAAGCACGTTGAAACAGGATGTCTCATTGTACCTAGACTATTTTGACCGCAAGAAGAGTCACGCTATTTTATGTAACTCAAAATAGTTTTTTTAAAGAGAATTATTCATACAGATAGATGATTAAAATTACTAGTGTATTATGATCTATATTGGTCTAGCATCAATAGCCATGAGAATGTCTGCACAGACATCTATGTGAGCTTTAAATGAACTACATTGTTAACAAGAGGATTAAAAGTGTTGGGGATTTTTGTTTGTTTGTTTACAAACAAAACTGATAGCACGAATGTCTAACAAGAAAATTTCAGTTCAACCATCAACCGCTGCAATAGCGGCCCAGTGGGTAAACTTGGAAAGAAAATGCGTACGAGAAGTTGATTAGAAAATATTCCAGTTTTTATTCAATGTTGCTCAAGTCATTTTGTTCTGTAATATTTGTGTTCACAAAAGTCAGACCATGGCTGAAATGTCTTTGTTCATCTTCCAAGGGACTTGTGATATGCCATTTGCAGCTTCATCATGCCTCTTAATGCCACCCGTTTGTAGTTATTCCTGAGATACAACAGTATCTGTTTCAAAACGTAAGCCTGCATAAGCCTCCAGAAAGCCTTTCCAGTGGAACCATTCCAATGATTTCCACTTTTGTTCCATGAAGTATATGAGAGAGTCACAGTCCATGACAAGTGCTAGCAATAATTGCTGTATCAGTTTTCACCTCTGGCCTTGAAAGAACTATGCCTGTAACTATCTGTAAACTACAATCCATTTAATACCCCGCTTAAATAGGAAGAAAAGGCACTCTTGAATAAGAAAGCATCATACTAACAATTAAGAACCTCCCAATCCAAGTTCTCTAGAGTATGAATTATGAGTTTCAGAGTAAGCTTCGAAAATGGCAAGTGGAATTTCACAAGCAACTGAAGATTTGCTAATGAATACTTCACATTGTCAAGGCACTGATTGTTCTTTAAGAAGTGAGTACTTGGGTATGTCTGAAGGTAACAGTAGGTAATACATGCGATCCTGTCACTTACTAGAGTGTGATGTCATTGTCACCATGTTCTCCTTGTAGTCATTTGCAGATTGCAGTACCAGTAAATACTGCAATCAATTAAACATCTAATAAGCACATTAGTCCCTTCGCACAAACATGAACCAAAGCAGTTTAGTATATTAAAAGCTATTCATGATTTCTCAGTGAGAGTAATTTAATTATGCACATCGTGACAGAGGAGATGGGCATCAAGTACCTGGCACTTTGCTTCATGAAATAGTTAGGCATTACTGTCTCACGTGGCACAAGACTTCATAAATAAGACTTGACTGGCTTGTGGCATATGAAGCTTGCTAAGTAGTTATAACTCTAAGCAAAATCCCATGATGCAACTCATCCATGATCTCTTTGTATGGCTGCCTTGCAGTTTATTTCACCAGCCCAGAGGTCATAATGTTGAAACTGTCCCTATTAGAGGGAGCTGAATCACTAACAGTATTACTGTTGTGCACACACTCATTTAGAAACAATCACCACCAGATAAATACTCTGAATAGAGATTTGGAGATTTCAATATTTAAATCCGTTGTATTTAAAAAAAATAACCCAGATTTTTACCAAGATCACAGCCAATCAGCAGAACTCACTTTTAATCTCAACTTGACAAAGTGCACTGCTGCCTTATTAATCCTTTAGTAGCAAGGCAGCTTTACTGTCCAGGATTAAAGGATTCCTGTTTGCAACTCATGCAACAGTTTCAGAGGCAGACTACATATCTGCACATCTTCAAAAGGTCTCCATTTTGCCATGCACATATTTGACCTGCTTTCCTCTCATCCTGCCATCAGGCTGTACACTTGTCTCTGAGGTACTTTGTTGCCATGGTGAAAGCTCTGACACATTCACTTCGTTTTCTCACAGATTTCCTGCAGTACCGTGAGTTACTCAAGTGGAGCACCTCATTGTAAATCACTAGGAGACAAGAATTCTCAAGGGCAGATTTGAGTTAGCCATCTGCTCTTTTCCAACACCTTCCATTTCCACACTGTGGGAGCTGAACTCGCAGCCACTTAGATTAGTGTCACAGTTTGCCCTGTCTACATTAGGATGTGACAATGTGTTGGCTCTCATTGTACCACCACTCCTTTTCCCTGGCACTGATATTACTTGGGCTTTTGAAAATTTCACCTGGGCCTGCATCCTTAAATTCAAGGCAACTCGTCAGCAAATGAACTCATTCCCTTGGACTTCACTAGAAGTGTTTGACCCCTCTACAGAGCCACTGCAAGCCATTAAGGGAGAATGGAGGCAAGCTACAACTGTGATTACTGTATTGAGTAAATACCGAAGAGGTGGGATTGTTCATTATCGGAGTCTAATCTTTTAACAGCTCGCTTTTCATAAAGTGCTCAGCACACATCAAAGATGTTTAAAATAAATCACTGTGCTTTCCTGCAGGAAACGAAACAAAGTTTTTCCTACTTTTGGGATTCAAATTTATATCTGACCTCCTGATTTTGGGTGCAAGACTAATAATTCAACTCTTGCTGCTGACCTGTCAAACCTCGGAAGCTGAAGGTCTCCTCTCCCCCACTAACTGCACATTTTCATATCATTGTCCCTTCACGTAAGCGGACACAGTATGGAGAAATGCAAGTCCCTGACCACTAAAACAGAGCAGGATTATTGTGAATTTTGATCCTTTGTTCACAAGTAGAGGACAGCGTATCCACTACATATCCATAAAGTGAGCAGTAACTTTAGGTCTCCCATCCTTCAGAGCACTTTTAACAAAAAGCATTAGTAGCTGTCTCCTATCCCTTCTTATGGAGACCCTCCCCAGATCATTGGGCAATTTTAGCATATCCCTTAGCCTTGATCAGTTTGTTTTAAGAGAAAGGGCTCGGGATGTTATAATCAGTCAACCCTGTCCTGAGGAAAAACCAGATGGTATTTGCAGAGGACTTGTGATTTGTTCTGCTTACCTAGCTGAGTCTCAAACAGCTCTGAAGTCTGAGTTGGAGATTTCTGATATTTGTAGGCTAGTTTATAAAATTAGTGTCTGTTCTGATTTATCTTCCACATTTTTAGGTCAGTTGGGTTGTTTAGATTTGAGCATGCTGATGAGGAGTATGGTATACACATGAGTCTTTTCTGCAACCACAATAAAGTTAGGCTGAACCATCAGCCTACTTCTTTGGGAAAGTTGCCATTTTGAGTACATTTCATTTGTTTCCCCAGGTCTCCTCGAAAAGCTATTTAAAGAGAGTGAGTAATTTGTTATTCATTGAATTCATTCCACACTAACACATGAGCATCCAGAGCAGATTTGAAAGGTTAGTGGGTATAATCTTCCATCTTATATCTTCCCTAAACAGAGATGTATTTCATTCAGCTAAACGAGGGCACTTCCCAGTCTCCATTTATATGGGTCAGGTCACTTTAGACTCCATTGGGCCAGTAAGTGAAACCGACAAACACTTTTATCCCCTGCACCAAACTGGAACAAGCGGCATGTTTCAACTAACAACTGAAAAAGTGAGGTTACAGGCAGGGCCCACATGTCTGGCAAATGACTAACTGCAGAAGCGGCTGAGTGGGAAAATACCTGCATTCAGACTTCATTTTGCTTTTAACTATGAATTGTTATTCTTAGCTAATCTGAAAAAAATAATATTCTGTTCTGACTGAACAAAAGTTTCCCCATATAAGTCAGCCAGTGTAGGAAAAGGTACACCCCCTGCTTCTCTGCAAGGGGAAGGGTTTCTCCAGAGGACATAGAACACCCCAACCTGCAGGGAACCTTATATAAGCAACTATTACTTTAATTCCCCCCATCAATTGGGTATGATTGGAAGTAAATTACTAGCAGCTGAATTAACTGGCAGAGAATGGAAAGTCAAAGATTTATCTGAAACACGCAAAGCAGCTCTTGTGAAAACCTCCTTGAAGTCCAAGATTAAATCTGCACTCAGAATCAGCAATGAACTTGACTTTTCAAACCATGATCTTACTGGCAACCAATAAATTGCTATATATTAAGGACATCTGTCTAGTTCAGACAGAAGGCTTGAAATGCAACAGACAGGCTTTGTACACTGCTGATAATGGATTTCACTATAGCCACTGGTCATAACAGACTTGTATTTGTATGAAAGTTGTTTATTAGTGCAGACTAAAATGGCACTGTATGTACTAACAAAACTTACAGGAAAAGATCTGCCACCTCAAAGTAGTTAAAGTCAGTCATTACCAGCCTCAAGAAGCCAAGTTCCAATGTGAAATGTTCCCCAGAACACTATTCTGTTCATGTCAACTTGTTATGACAAGATAACCCAATATAACTCAAGTGGTATTTTATCCACTCATTTTTAATCTTGGAAAGACCGATGTGATTCTCTATATCAGCTGTATGAGTGTCAGCATACTGTTTGGTAAGTGAGAGCAAAGCTTGTTTGTTCCTCAGGTCCAAGAGATTTCATGCATATTACCACAGCCAATATTTACCAATAGCACTCCAAGCTAGCTGATAACCACTTGCAAGATTCTAGAGTAAGGATTTCCTTCAAGTGTAGTATCTTAAGAGGAAAGATGAAGTACATAGAACAAGACTTTTCAACTTTAGCTAGTTAACACTACTGTATAGGACTTAATGTTGCACTATTGTAAAATTTAAATCTACAAAGAATTATGCATCACAGTAACTGGCCAAAGGTAGGTATTTTTCTAGAGCAAAGGCACTCAAAGACCCTAATTAGAGATCAGTGCCCCACTGTACATAGCACAGAAATAAAAACCCATCCCTATCCCAAAGAGCCCACAATCTAGGATTTTGACAGCATGCAACAGGTCAGTATACAAACATGGGGTGGGGTGACATGAACAAAGTGTCAGCAAATTAATACACACTTGAATAAATCAGCAGGGAGACTTAAAGCAACTGGAGATGTCCAGCCTAACCAATGCCAGATGGAAGAAGTCTGAAGGCATCCAAGCAAAAACTGATTTTAAGTCAGAATTTCAAAAAGCACAAGAGAAAATTCAGAGGTGCCTGAGAGAAACAGTCAAGCAGGGTAAAGGCAGAAGGTGAGATTGTGATGTTAAATCTGAAAGCTGAGGGACTAAATGGTCTTTTATCCAAGGAGGTGCTCCCTCCTACAATAACATGGCTGCCTACTGACCTGGCAACAATACAACTGACAGGTTTCAGAGGGGTAGTTGTGTTAGACTGTTTCAGCAAAAACAATAGGGAGTGTGGTGGCACTTTAAAAACTAGCAACTTAATTATTTAGGGCATATGCCCCAATACATTTGTTAGTCTTTAACGTTCCCTTGGATTCCCTGTTGTTTTTAAATACAATCGATCAGTCTCATGCTAGACACCTGCAAGCCTGCATATTTAAGCAAAAATTGATTTCAATACCGTGCATCTTTTTTCCACAAATGAGAATTCACTGCAATTTAGCATACTGTCTTATCAGACTTTTATTTTTAGCCATAATACCACACAGCTAACCAGATCTTCATATGTAAGCTTATTCCTTCAAAGCCTATTGAAGACTTAACCAGTACACTTAAGTTTCAGGTGAAATTTGAGTTTCAGTGGTTTCAATTCAGCTGCTTTAGCATTCTATTGAGAAGCTTAAAACCTGAAAATATTGCCATTGTCTAGAGGTACCACAAACACACCTGGAAAATAACTGATGAACCAGAATAGGATTCCAGTGAACCAAGTTCCTCAAAAGCTGGTGAGGGTGGAGAAAATTCCGAAGCATTTTCATCTAGAAGAGCGTCGTGTTTCTTCACGCATCACTGAACTCTATTGACAATCCTTTGTCAGTCACATACACAGGGAAAAGGTTACTGTTCCTTCAATTCTGCTCGCTGTTATACCAAATGACAACACTACATAGAGTTTACAGAGAATATGAATGAAAGACAAAACCAAAGGGTTTAGTATTTAACCTCCCTAAAAGAACAGAATGAAGAGAAACTGTACTAAGGACTTGAGAACCTTGATGCAGGAAACAGTTTTTTACAGGAAATTTCCTACAGAACTGCATAACATTTAGAAATGTGACAGAGATACTACTGACATATTTAAGTCTGGCTAAAAACAGGGGCTAAGCATGCTAGGAAAAATGGGCATCTGAAAGGGGCATGAAGCATTAACTCGTATAGAGCTGTTTGATGTAAGCATAAATACATACAGAGAAGGTAATGCTCAAGTTTCAAAACCCACTATAAT
Organism: Pelodiscus sinensis; assembly: GCF_052426305.1. Classification (NCBI taxonomy): domain Eukaryota; kingdom Metazoa; phylum Chordata; order Testudines; family Trionychidae; genus Pelodiscus; species Pelodiscus sinensis. The sequence continues at coordinate 20,052,909 of NC_143076.1, forward strand.
AGAGGCACCCACCTGGGTACAATTTGTCAGTCCCATAGTCTTACTCCCATTTATGTCAAGCCATGTGTTTCCCTAACTGAGTATGGATAACTGTTGGGTTATCCCAACAGTCTTGTTAAACCATTTTAACCCGAGCTTCAATCTCTCAGTTGCAAACTGGAATCCTATGCATATTCCCCTGCTCCTCCCTCCAATCTCCCAAACCTGATAATTACACAGTAACACAACAGAATTACATCAAGAAGTGCTTTAAGAAACCAAAGGCAAAGCTTCCAAGTGCTAAACTGTATGCAAAGACAGCAAAAATGGAGGGATTCAAAAGGTATTGTGGAGACTGATTAGATCAACTGTTAATAGGCAAGAAATTTCTGCTGTATAAAATCAAAAATAAGAGAATGGCTCAGAGCATTGAGTTCAGTCATCTACAAATTAGTTGACTCATCCCCAGATTGGATCTCATGAACTTCTTCCATTGTTTTCGAACAGTTCTATAAAAGCTAACACACTCTCAGATCTGAAAGCTGCCAAGATCCTTTGTCACTGAAATGTTATTTCCCACTTGTGTGTGTGCACGTGTTTATTAGGGTAGGGAGTCTTAAGAACTCTTGGCTCCCAGCTTTCTTGTGAGAAAGCTTTAAGATCAGGGAAGCATTTGGTGCTGAAGATAAGTTCCACAGACTTTTTGGCCCAAAGCAGTAAGTAACTTGGAGCCAATCACAGTGTCAGATACTAGTGAATAAGTCTATCTAGGATTTTGGTTCCAAATCTTATTGATCAAAAATGTAAAGAGCTAGTCATCTTATTTCCATACCTAAGATTGACAATTAATTACCATGGCTGGCAGGAGCTTGGTTGAAACTTAAGAACTATCATTACATAAGAGTAGGGATGTTAAAATGTGTGTAAATAACCACGTAACCACTGAAAGTTTCCACGGTTACACATGGGGCGGCAGTTGGCTTCCTGGGAGCTGGTGTGCATGGGGAGCATACAGAGGCAGCAACACAGGGTGGCAGGCAGCTTCCCGTGTATACGGACTCCCACCTCCTCCCCCTCCCTGCACTACTGCCTCTATCAGAGGCAGAAGCATCAGAGGGCAAACAGCTATCCAGGAACTGGTGTGTGCCAGGAGCTGGCATTTTAGCCGGCTCCCTGTGCATACCAGGAGTCTGCATGTAACTATGAACGTTCACCGATGAACCTGGGTTCATCGATTAACCATTTACAGTTACACTTTCACATCCCTACACAGGAGCAGGAAGCTCTACCACCTAACCCTGGTTTGAGTTCAGGCTAGCCATGACCTCAGCTTCCCTCACTGGACATCCCTCTAGCTGTCACATATTTGATATATAAGCTCTTCTTGACATCTGGGTTTAACAACAAAGTTCAAAAGGAAACACACATTCCTCACAGACTCTCTAGCTGGCTCACAACTTTTGAAGCAAAGTTCTTGTCCTGTTCCAGCTAGGGATGAGAGTGACTAGTTGACTACACAATACGCAAATGCTTATCGGGTAGTCGAGTAGGAACTTGACTAGTTACTTCCCCCTACTTGCTGCCTCTATCAGAGAGAGACAGCAAGGGGGGAGGAGTGGTGTGCTGGGGTGCTTAAAAGCCAGTTCCCCCCAGCACCATCTCTGCAGGGGGCAGGGAAAGCAGAGGGCAACAGGGAAACGACCCCAGCGGGGATTGAAACAGTCCGGCTCATGCCAGTCCCTACTGCTGCTCCTCTCCCTTTGAAATGTACAAGAGCTGCCTGTGGCTCTTGTACATTTCAAAGGAAGAGGCACAGAGGGGAACCCATGCCAGCTGGGACTGCTTCAGTCCCCTGCCTCCCTCCCTTGGAAACGAACAAGAGCCACAGGCGGCTCCTGTACAATTACAAGGGAGAGAGGCACTGAGAACCTGCTGGATCTCTCCCTTGGAAATGTACAGGAGCCGCGGGAGGCTTTTGTACATTTCAAAGGGAGAGAGGCAGTGGAAGAGCAAGCGCCCCCTTTACCGACTAATTGAGTAAACGATGGAAATGCTATCGACTAATCGATTAGCTGATTAATCAAAATTTAACATCCCTAGTTACTGCTGAGAGTCTCCTCTCCACAGTCCATCCTTACTAGCCAACTCCTACCAGCAGGCCATCTTCCAGAGAACCACAAGAAATCTGTAGAGCCCATCAGTCACCCTCCCACTTGCTGTTCTCTACCAAGCAGGAATTCCCAGAACTTACTACCTATAGCCTTTTCCCTTCCACTCCTCAGACTTTGCCTTATGTACTCATTTTCTCCATCTGGGAAGAGTTAAATGCATTACAGTTGGGACCGGATCTCCCTCCCCTTAAAGGATCAATCACCATATGGACATTATACATACAAATTGGAGGCACTGTAAGCAATCAAGCCATATTTTACACTATGCAAGAATGATTAATTCACACTGATCCGAAATACTCTACTGTACCAGAAAGTTCCAATATGTCTCATTACCTCAAGGTTTGTCTTCCTTCACAAAATACCGGATGCTACTAGAGACAAAATACTCCACTGGTGTAAGAAAGTGACCCAATATCATTAGCATTATGTATTTTTAACTTACAGAAAAGTTGAAGACAAAACTAGTCTAGGGTTGGATGAGAAGAGAAGGACATTTCCTGGCTATTTAGGTGATTTGAGAACAGAGCTCTATCAAAACATCAGGTGAAACAAACAGTTAAACTAATTTTGTTTCAACAACTGATCTACCTTATTAACATGGTCTGGAAGACTGCACTTTTATGTTTGGTGTGCACAGGGCTCTACATCACACAAAGGAACAGGTTTAAACAGGATTGGTCCTGCTTTCAGCAGGAGACTGACTAGATGACCTCCTGAGGTCTCTTCCAACCCTAATGTTCTAGGATTCTAAGTGCCCTGGTGCTTACAGTTCCTCTGTAAAGAGTGAAAACACATTGCTATCATGAAGTAGTGTTTTGGTTTTAAAATCAGATTAGACAAGATTTCCACCTTGACACAGCAGCAGCAGCTAAAAGGTTATCACAAAACTGTGTTGATTTGATATACATAAGAACAGCCATACTGGGTCAGACCAAAGGTCCATCTAGACCAGTATCCTGTCTGCCGACAGTGGCCAGCACCAGAGAGGGTGGACTGAAGACAATGATCAAGCGATTTGTCTCCTGCCATCCTTCTCCAGCCTCTGACAGACAGAGGCCAGAAACACCAATTCTATCCCCTGGCTAATAGCCTTTTATGGACCTAACCTCCATGAAATTATCTAGCTTCTCTTTAAACTCTGTTATAGTCCTAGTCTTCACAGCCTCCTCTGGCAAGGAGTTCCACAGGTTGACTACACGCTGTGTGAAGAAGAACTTTCTTTTATTAGTTTTAAACCTGCTACCCATTCATTTCATTTGGTGTCCTCTAGTTCTTCTATTTAGGGAACTAATAAATAACTTTCCTTTATCCGCCCTCTCCACACCACTCATGATTTTATATACCTCTATCATATCCCCCCTCAGTCTCCTCTTTTCTAAACTGAAGAGTCCCAGTCGCTTTAACCTCTCCTCATATGGGACCCATTCCAAAACCCTAATCATTTTAGTTGCCCTTTTCTGAACCCTTTCCAAGGCCAAAATATCTTTTTTGAGATGAGGAGACCACATCTGTACACAGTATTCAAGATGTGGGCGTACCATAGTTTTATATAGGACAAGAAACCTGAGGAGTAAATGTCAGGCTATATCTTGAAATTTTGTATACGTTTGCCAAATCAAGAGTAGGTTTTATTTTAGTAAATGGAACATTAACTGTCCTCCAAAAACAGCAATGTCCCATCCTGCTTGGCCAGAAAAATGGGAATCTTACCCAGGCATATTACCAACATAGAAAAAATATCCTCAGTCCTTAGCGCATGCCCTCTTCTGAGACAAAGTGATTTGAGAGGAAAAATTAGTGCCACAGTATTCTATTCAGAATAGCAAAGCTGAACACTATATCCAGAATTGATAGATTAGGAAAAAGGTAACAGCTTTCCAATTAGATTTTAAATCAAATATAAACCACAATACCTTATACTGGATTATAGCTGCCCAAGCAAGTACTTGGCAGATCTACTAATAATTCCCAGCATGAATTTTCATTACGGAATCCATAAAGCAGCTGGGTTAACAGGAAGTTCCAACAGTAAAAGTGAAGTATGCACAGTGTATGTTAGTGTTAGAAGTCCTTCAATTCGACAGTGTTTGGCTACTTTACCCTAGTACAGTAACATCTTACTGGAGAGTCCATAGCCATATATTGGCTTCTTGGCTCATTTCAGTCAGTCCAGGCTGTCCGGGGATATCCTGTCCATCCTCACTGTTTGATCAATACTGACTACTGAAGTGAAGCCGTTTTCCCCCTGCTTCTCCAAGATGCAGGCAACTGTGTGCTGCACTGAGCACAAACTCTCAATTCCATTGGTGGAGTCCGTGCATGATCTGTGTGCCATTTGACTACAATCTTAGCTAAGGCCACCTAATTCCCTTTGTATGGAATTGCTTGAATGGACATTCAACAGAACGAGAGGTTTTGCCTCAATTATAGGGACATAAGGGTCAGTTACCAAAACAAGCCACTGACTAACAATGAAGCAATCCTTCTCCTTGAGTATTAATGCAGCATATTAATGCTCTGGAATGGCATCACCAAGATCCAGTCTGTTAACCACTGCACTTGTCTATTAACTAAATCATCTGAAAACTCTCTCCAGTTAAACCGGTGCAAAGTTCTCATGAGGATATTCAAAATCAGTTTAATCCTTGCTTATGACAATTCATCTTAAGTTGGCATTGCTGAATTGACTATCCAAAGGTTAAACTGATTTTGACTATCTGTATTAGAAGTTTTCACTGGTTTAACAGGAGAGTTTTACAAAATAATCTAGCTAAACCATCACATTTTCTCATATGGACAAGGCCTAAGCCCATCAGTGGCAATTTTATCTCTGTGCTATAGAAACTCGTGATTTTAATATCAATGATTTCTGGACTATTGAAGTCAAATGAAGCTCAAGCACAGTGTTCATTATGGATAAACAAGCAGGCATTCTGTAAGACCAATTAGGAAGAGAATCCTGTATAAAATGAATCTCTACCCTCCCAGCTTTCACTGATGAGTTGAACAAATGAACAGCATTATCGGCTTCTTGTACTACATGGTTTCACCATTGTCTCCATTCTGAATTCCAGGAGCAATCTTTAGGAATGGAAAGGGGGTTCTATCCCTATGACACTTCAGCCACTACTAACTACGTATTTTGTTCAAAGTAGAAGACTACAGGTAGCAAAAAAGATTGTGATAATTAGGGGACAATAAGTGACATGTCAACTTGCCACAGTTCCTATAATCAAGTCAAGACACTAGTGAACAAAATTGCACTGTCTTCTGTGAGTTATCTGCCCAGTGAGGATTCTAAACAGACTTCTGACATGTGAACGTTTGGGTGATGTTGCTTAACAAATATGTTTAAGGAGTCTTACCATTTTTGTCTTTGCTGCTGACAGAAATGTAGAGTTTCCCTCACCCCTCATTATTTAAGCAAGGATAAGTGTGTGGGCTAGAAAGTTTACAGGATAGTTGTACAAGATTACAGTACTGTGTGTTTTCTTGCCTTTAAAGATTTTTTTCCACTGTAGTCAAATCTTCCCGTAAAAACTTGGTATTTACACAGGTACTTGCTATTAGTGCTATTTCTTCACCAAGATGACAGAGTCCTAAACACCCAATACCATATTTCTGCGCTACAAGGGATAAGACCAAAAAAAGTGGCCAATATAGATTATATTGTCACATAGCCCAGTACTAAGAAAGGAGACAACTAGCCCCATAGGACACTAGTCACCACAGTATCTGCTTTTTTTCCCCTCAGGGAGGCTATTTTTGTATCTAGCTTATGAAATAGAACTTTGACCGTCAGTTATTCTCTTTACACACACAGCCTGGGCTTCTGCCTCTTGGCATAAAGCTCCAAAGCCTCAACAGAATAAGCAATGAAATGCTGGGTTACTTTAGAGAAAAAAGTCAAACCTACCAAAGCCTCAAGAGAAATGTCTTCCCCGCAAACAGGGTACCCTAAGAAAACCCCTCAGCCCAAATCTTATGTTGTTTTTCAGCAAAACTCATCTACCCACGAGTGCCGCCATATCGCACACAGCTAGGACACAGGTGTTTTACAAACTGGGAAGAGAATGCCTTACGGATAACAAGTAAACAAGACATAACATTGCCTAAGAAGCTACCAGTGACAAGCTGGGAGAGCAGACTGCCAGCAAGCCATGCTTGATTGGACTATTATCCCCTACAAAAAATGCTAAGGGAGCACTAAATTGTTTTGACTAGAGAGGCCAATTCATCACATTTGAAATGCGAATGTTAAAGCAGTATCGGCTGGTAATGATACACAAATCCTATTTTCAAGGTCTTAAATGTAAGCTGTCATCAGGACAGAGCCTGCCACACAAGGTCTCAGGCTCAGCAGTATATATGCTTTAACCTACTGGCTATTACAAATTCCTTTATAAAACTCAGAAACATATAGTGAAATGTTTCGTGCCATTAGTTCAGCCTGCAATCAGTAGCTACATATGCACACCCCACTGGTGTCCAGGAAGAGTGTATGAGAGGCTGTCAACAGAAGTGAAGAACAGTAAATATGCTGGACCAGAAGACCCCTTCCTTCACTTAGGAATTCACTAAGCTTTGGTATTAAATGGCTGAAATACAGTGGCTCTTTTGGAACATGTAAGCAGCAAGAACAGCACCATGTGAATACCATTATACTGCGTGCCAGAGGAATTACTTGTGATTCACAACTATCGGGTTTCTTATGTTTAAGAGGGGAAAAAAGCAGCAGCAAAGATATGTGCTAATGGATACTGCTGAAAGGGAAAGTGACTAACAAGGTTACCATATTAGCTTCATAATAAGCTATGTTAGGAGCTAACGGCAACAGTATTAAACTGTTTCTGTTTGATGTGATAATGTGTTGGTTCATCACAGCGTACTGAACCCAGCAGAACAACCCTTCATCATCGTAACACTAAGAATGCTCTGGGCAGAGACTTTGGGGTTACCCCAGGCCCACACTTCTCACCAATATACCCAAGATGAAGACCAACTTGGCTGAGCAAGGTACAGCCATCACATGGGATGATCTAGATGGTACTGGGTCCTGCCATGAGGGCAAGGGACTGGACTCATTGACCTCGAGGTCCTTTCAGTTCTAGTGTTCTAAGAGTCTATGGTCACTCCGCTTCACCAGCCTCTCTTACAACAGCTTTACTTTCCGCCTTGTACAGAAAAAAAGAATCCAGACAAGAGTCTCAGTGGCTCCCGGAGCCTTTTGCATTCAGGAACTACAGTACCATAATCACAGAATGAGCCCTCTCCAGGCAGACCTTTCCCTCTACCAGCTAGGTCAGCCAACCAGTTCTCACACTGTGTTACAAGTGCTGTCTGAATTCAACGCCAGATTTATTTCCTCAGAGTTACTCAGCTATATGTCTAAAGCCTAGAAACTAATTAACCAATGTCTTTGACAGACTACAAAGGAAGCAAAGTGTTATTTCTAGTGCAAATATTGGGAAGCACTCTGGTTCTACAACCAGAGGCAACACAGAAGTAAACAGAAGAATGGACATATCAGTTCACCGTGAGCGTTTTCACTTCTCTCCCAGCTTCTGTACTTGAAATAGCAGATCTATGTCATGGCAAGGAATTACATTTATCCTGCAACCACCATATTTGTATACCAGATAGAATTCTTTATGAACAACATGAAACTACTGTACTCCAGGTAAATAATGCTTGGATGAGCGAGACTTACCTGCTCTGGGCTTTGCATGTTATCTAGTTCTAAGAACCCAAGAATATGCATATTTAGCTGGCAAGATGACAGGTGGTTTAGTAGACCACACACTTGACTGGAAGCCAGGAACTCCTGATACTAAGTGCTTTGGTGGGCTTGGACAAGCTGCATGTTGGGGAAACTGAGGAAATGTAACTCCTAACTCTCACTGATGTTTGAAAAACCCAGTAAGTTCATTACAACGGGTTGCGAACTCTTGGTAAAATCTCAATTTACAGAAAGGCCTTGACACGTAATGACGTGTTGCTTATTTTAAAAAAAATGTCAGAAACTTTTCAATAGCCTTGGAAAGGCATGTAGTTACATGTCCTCACAGTAGAGTTTGAGTAGATCACTGCATGCTGCAGCTGAGAAAAAGGAGCAAAACAGGTGCAAAGAGCTTTCAGGCCTACACAACAACCACAAAGATGTTAAAGACAGACCTTAAAATAATAGACTCTAAGCTTTACTACACTATCCAGAATATGAGGGAAGGTGAAGGTAGATGTGACACAGTACACGCAGTCATCTCTATCAGCAAACATCATTCAACTTTCATGAAAGAGCATGGCATTAAAAACAGCTCTCACCAGAGCTAGAATACCAATCAAATCCCTTGGATGATATATAAATGGAAATTGTTAAGCAAACAATACATTCAATAGGTCACTTGGAGGATTTTTAAAAAGAAAAACAAAGACTGATTCTTGTGAAACACCAGAACACTGACAGAGGAAGGGAGGACAGGAGGCAGGAAACAAATGGAGAGATGTAGCAAGATATCCCGCAGGTGCCCAATTAATCCTAGTCAGAAAAACAACTCCAGTTCCTGTCCAGCCATCAGAATAGCTATGTCTTAAAGCACACTAGATTCCAAGTTGACATAACAGAGCCTGAAGTTGCTAGCTTAATTAATACACAAGCTGCCAAGCAATTCCTTTTTATTCAGCTGATTCCTGTAGGGATAATTATGACATCAGGCATCCTGCCCTTTAAGTTGATTAATGTTCCCTTTCACAAGTGTCACCAACATTACTGACCCATATTTAAGTTGTGAGATTCCATTGTTGAAACAACAGTCTTGTGTCAGCAAGATGACCAGACCTCTGTTGTGAAGTATACAGAATGTGGGAACATGCTAACTATGTAAATAAATTATGCCCCAGTCAGTTTCAAAATGGCTACATATTATAATACTCAACCTAGATCAGCTGTTGTCAACTAGGGTGCGTGTACTCCTGGGCATATGCAGAGGTCTTCTGGTGGTACATCAACTCATCTAGATATTTGCCTAGTTTTACAACAGGCTACATAAAAAGTACAAGTGAAGTCAGTACAAACTAAAATTTCATACAGGTAATTACTTGTTTATGCTGTTGGATATACCACACGCTGAACTGTAAGTACAATATTTATATTCCAACTGATTTATAATTACATGGTAAAAATGAGAATGTAAGCAACTGTTCGATCATAACATGTTGTGACACTTTTGCATTGTTATATCCGATTTGGTAAGCAAGTCGTTTTTAAGCAAGGTGAAATTGAGGATACGCAAGACAAACCAGACTCCTGAAATGGGTAGAGTAGTTTGGAAAGGGTGTATGCCACAGACCCAAGATTTGCGCTTAAGATTTTTATTTCCTTTTTCAGGTGGGAACTGAAGAGAGACCTACAGTGGTAAATAAAAACCTTGAACTGTACAAAGCAAGTTAATCATCATCATTTAAAAGTTACACACATTTGCTGTGATTATTTTTGGAAGAGAACAGTTCCAGTTTGAGAGCCACTGAAGAATAAACTAAGCTTCTCCCAATGAGAAGTCAGAGTAAAATTTGTTACGTGATTTGATTCAGCTGCTAAATTTTAACATTGCACTATCCTTCTATGCAATGGCTAAAAGAAGATTATTTCTGGAAGGTGCTGCTAGCACTGAATATGCTTGAGTTTCTTGATCAACAATTTTGTTTTTATTACTAAACAGGGTTATTTCATAGAGATTCAGCAAGTAGTCCTGTGGCACGTTAAGAGACTAACAAAAATATATAGTATCATGAGCTTTCATAGGTAAGACCCACTTCATCAGATGAGTTGGAGCAGAAATAACAGAATACAAGATACACAGAACCTGTCAATTGTAGACCCATGTCAATGAAGCTAATTAAGTGGGCTCGATGTGTCCCATTCATAGCTTTTGATGTGAAAATGTGGATTTCAAAGACAGAGGTAATTGGCTTTGTAATGTGTTAGCTAGTGTCAAATTTGTAAAGGAATTCCAGTTCTGCATTCTGTCTCTGTAATTGGGTGGTGAAATTCCTTTACAGAAGAATGGGTACTTTTACATCCATGATTGAGTAACCAGGTAGTGACCAGGTGCGACCTGGTCACTCAATTATGGATTTAAAAGTAACCATATCCTTGATAGGTATAAATTTGGTACTTTCAATATCCTCTTAAGCAGTGGACTTTCCATATCACATTAACTCTTTCCAATTTCACACAGACTCCTCCCAACAATCTCCATAATTTCTGATGGAGCTTGAAATATAGCTTTTTGATTTACTCCTTGTTTGTACAGGTTGAACCCCTCTAGTGCGGCACTCTAGTCTGGCAAAATCTGTGGTCTGGCATGATTTTAGTTAGCCAGATGTTCACTTATCATGGGGATGGCCAAGTTTCCCACAGTTCCGTACAATTTGTTTACAACCACCAGGCCTGGCTCTCAGAGTTCTCTGCTGTTATTTAGCTCTAATTTATCCATAAATGTCCTTTAGGAACATTTGTTCGAAATGTGATTTGTCCTTTTCATATGTGTTCATTTTTTTTAATTGTATCCTTTGGTATATATGGCTGTGACTATTTTCTTCCACTATTTGATCTGAGGAAGTGGGTCTGGCCCACGAAAGCTCATCATCTAATAAACCATCTTGTTAGTCTTTAAAGTGCTACATAGTTCTGTATTTTGCTTTAGGAACCCAGTATGCAGTGGAAGTGTTGGTAATGCTGCTAGACAACTGTGACCTCCCATGGTCCAGTAAATTCTGTGGTTCAAAACCGGTTAGGTCCTGAGGGTGCCAGACTAGAGAGGTTCAATCAGTACAACATAGTCAACAATGTCCAAACCACTGACAGCTCCTGAACAGAGCAAGAGTAGCATAAAAATAATAGTGGGGAGAAGGCATAGGTCCTACATATGAAGTGATTTTCTTTTCATTTTTTCTCTCTGCTTCTCAGACGGAGGTGGATGTTTACGTAAACTAGATCTTCAGAACCCAGAATTTCCAGGTGCTCAAAGTTTTTGGTTTCCAGCTAGATAAGGGAAACCTGCTCCACATCTACTAGCAAAGAACTAGCAAGTATATAAGATGCTCCTATAATTTCTCTCTTTGATCTTCCGGATTGGAAGTATATAACATATACCCTTATGCCATGTAACATATGCTTTTTCTATATGGAAGAGGGCAATTATGTTTAGCAACTTCAGAATTACAGATGTAAGTGTGTTGGTCTTAAATTGGTGATTCAAATTCAATCCACTTTTATGTCCTAAATTATATGCATTTATTAGTCTCAATCCAGGCACTACTGGCCATCTGGTCATAAACTGACCAGTCAAAGGTTAAGTTTGTGTTCATCTTTTCACTATCTTGCAAAATCTTTAGCCATTCATGGGCAATAAGCCAACTCTACACTTCAGTATTTCACAGCCTTCAAAATTAACAATGTTCAGTACAAAGCCTGCCTCAGCTAGGAACGCTGAAAACGGGAGCTCAGCTAATAATTGGAGGGCTGGGTTCTAATCAAGATGCTCAGTTTTCAGCATTTAGAGCAGCTGTAGTGGGAACATTTCTGCTTCTATCAGCAAAGTTCAGAAAGCTTAGTTTTTAATCACTGGGCAAATGATCAAACCATAAAGCTGAAATGCATGTTAGAATGTAGCATCTTGAAATTAAAGGCAGAGGCATCGCTGTTGTAAATATTACATATGCAAATGCAGCTAATCCAGTACTAACAGATACTATCTAATAGGCATCAAATTACTATAGATTACAATTTGACAGCCTTTGGGACAAGGTCGACTCAGGTAAATGGGTGTAAATCCAAAATTTAAGTAAACGGAGAAATTACTTTGTGGTTACACATGTAACAGCAGGATTTGGCTCCTGAAATGTATATGGCAATTAAAGCATGCAAGCCAAGACACTCTTGACTGGCTGACTTTCCCCTGCTCTCAAATTGCTGATAGACTGTCTCCTCTGCACACCTGTCCATTGTGTGATGGTCAGGACCCACAGCCCTGTTGGACCAACATATCCCCTCATTAAGTTTCCACGAGGGTTTTTAGGACACTGGCTTCTACAGAGGAACCTGCAGAGCACTGTAGGGACGTAAGAGACTAGTCGACTCTCAGATAAGCACAAGCTTATTGGATAGTCGACTAATCACTTCCCCCCTGCCTTGCTGCCTCTATCAGCGAAAGCTTAAAAGCGGTTCCCCCCAGCACGGTCTCTGAGGAGGGCAGGGGAGGTAGAGGCACAATAAGGGCATCTCCTACCAGGCGCTTGATACAGTTCAAAAGCGGAAGCCTGGCAGGAAGCATGGGGCCACCCCCTGAACCCTGCAGGGCTTCCTTCTGAAATGTACAAGAGCCCCAGTGGGGCTCTTGTACATTTCAAAGGCTCAGGTGCTGCAGGGAGCAGAGGGACAGCAGGGGAGTCCCCCGCTGGCCCCACCTGCTTTTGAACTGTAGCAAGAGCCTGGCAGGGCTTTTGCTACAGAGCAAAGATGGAGGCGCCTTTATCGACTAATCAAATAGTTGATGGCAATCCCACTGACTAGTCAATTAATTAACTAATCTTACTGCACTGTTGCCATTACTAGCACATACTGGCATATTGTTCACTAAAAACTGCAAGTCAGAGGATAGGGTACTAAAGAAATGATATGATGCTTTTATTTGTTGCTGGAATGCGACTTCTGATGTTAAAATGAGTGATATCTATCAACGAATCCATACTCCAAAGTGAACTGCCAATACACAGCATTTGGACAAGTCCATTTTCCTCATCTGTTTTATTCATACTGTTAATGGGATAGCCACAAAAGACTCAAACTCTTATTGAAAAATAAATCTGGGGGAAAATTTGTCTTTAAATGGAACCATAAGTGTTGCTCTTTATCAAGTTAGCCAATAACCCCTCCTCCAATGAGTCAGGTTTATACAGGTGAAATTAATTAAGGAAGAATCAGGATCAAAGCAGATGCATAGCATTTGATAATAAACACTCCTCAGGATGTTATTTTCCCCCATAAGAAATGTCTGTGGTGAAGAGTATTGCACCAATATCACAATGACAAGGTGAGTGAGGGAAGATCTTTTATTGGACCAACCTCTATTGGGGAGAGAAGCTTTTGAGCTACACAAAGCTCTTCTTCACATAACAGTCATCCTGACTAAAACACTAAGACAAAGACAACCAGGTCAGAATTCACATCCAAATGGGAAAGATCATTTTCTGCAACATATTTGTACCAACAAGATCCGGATCTCTCAAACTGGAGGTCATGACCCCTCAAGGAATCACAAGGTGGTGACAAGGGGGTTGTGAGCTGTCAGCTATGCTGACAGGTCTATGTCCCCATTAAATGACACCAACCCTGTGTCACACTCAAAGGCTTGCTGTGTCAAAGCATCAGCAATACAAAAAGTTTGTATCATTAAGGCCTGAGAATGTTATATCAACAGGTGTTAGCCTAGCCAAGTTTTTCATAAAAACAACTTTGGACACAGGAAGGAATGAGAAGCCAAAAATATGTTTGACCGTCATACAAAGTAGGACATTTCACTGGTTGCTGTCACTGATTCAGAGGGCCATGATTTCACAAAACTTCATCTTGAGAAATGCTTTTGCCTGTTTGTTTGGGGGGGGCGTTGTTTTTGTTTAAAAACAACTGTTTTTGGTTTGGATCTGAACTCCTCCCTGAACAGTTTGGAATTCAAAGAGTACAGCCTTTGAACTAGCAAGTAAAAGTGACCAACAGATGCTTCAGGAACCAAGAGGAGAAAGTAGGAGCGCGAGTGAGAAATGCAGGTGCTGGATAAAGCAGAGCGGGGGGATGACACAATTTCCGACCTGTCAGGTTCCTGACTCCCCGCTGACCGGCAGGACTGGATCCTAAGCCACGGGCAAGCCCTGGAAACACGGTGCAGCCGGTCTGCCCCGGGCACAGAGACCCCGCCTGTGCCCCCCAGAGATGTCTTCCCCTCGCGCAGGCCATGTGCGGCAGCCGTTGCATAAGAACAGCAGCGCGGGGCAGGGGACCGACCCCCGGCCGGGCACGGCGGAGCCCTGAAGCCCGCAGCACGGGGGGGGGGGGAAGCCCCCGGGGCGGGGGGGGGAGCTCCCGCTGGGGATGAAGTTCGCGTCTGCGGAGCTGAGCGCGGAGGCCGGGCACGGCCCCCCCCCGCTGCGGCCCCACAGCCCCCCAGCCCGCGCGGGGGGGCGCCCGGGTGCCCCCCCCAGGCCGTGCCCGCGGCCCCAGGGCAGGCGGGGGGGCGCTGGGGGCGGGGCTGTGACAGCGGCACGAGCCGTTCCCGGCCCCCCCGCCGCGCGCAGCGGCCCCCGCCCCTCACCTTGGCCCGGGTCACCAGGTGGGTGGCCAGCTTGACCACGGCGAAGTTGCCCTTGCCGATGGTGCGCTCGATCTCGTAGTATCCGATGCGGGCGGGGCCCGGCGGCCGGGCTGGCGGCGGGGCCGGGGGCAGCCGGGGGCCGGGGGCTGCAGGGGGACCCCCCGCTCCGCCGCTCGCTGCAGCCGCCGCCGCCGCCATCTTGTTGCGAGGAGCAAACCCCCCTCCCCCCCGCGCCTCCTCCCGGGGCTGCGGCAGCGCGTGAGCTCATCGGCCGGGGGCGGGGCCGCCGCTGCCCTGGCAACCACCGGGGGCGGGGCCTGCTGACGCCAACAGCGCGGCTGCGGCTGGAGCGTCGGCTCTGGCGGGGCGGGGGGTGCGGACCCGGAGCCCCCCCGCTGCGGTCCCACAGGCCCCCCCCGTCCCCCCTAGCTGAGGTCATGCCTCCCCCCCGCCCCCCGCCGCGGTCCCATAGGCCCCCCCCCCCCCTCCCCCCGGCCCCCCCCCCCGAGCTGAGGTCCCTCCCCCCGCCCTAGGCCCCCCCCGAACGACCCCCCAGCTGAGGTCATGCCTCCCCCCGCCCTGCCCCCCTGCCCCCAGCTGTGGTCCCACAGCCATCCCCCCCCGAGCTACAGTCCCTCAGCTCTCCACCCCCCCCCCCCCGCCCCCCAGCTCCACCCCCTGCCCTGCAGTCCCACCGCCCCCCGAGCTACTGTCCCTGAGCCTGACCCCCCAATCCAGCCCCCGAGCTATTGTCCCTCTGTCCTCTCCCCAATTCACCCCCTACATCACCTCATCCCCCTCAGTCCCCCTCCAAACAGGGCACCCTGTCAGACCCTTCTCCCCCCCCCCACCGCGTCTGCCCATCATCATCTCCTGAGCAAGGTGTTCCTCTGCCCAATGGCTCAGCTGGCCCGAAGCATTCCCCAGCTCCCCTGAACAGGGTATCTTGTCAGACCCTCCAACCTAGCCTGCCAACTCCACTCCCCGAAATGGGACAGCCCCTCCCTTTACCTGCTCAGCCCAGCCCCCCTCAGACAAGGTACTACATCAGATACCCCAGCTCAACCTGCCAACTCAACCCCCCCCCCTTTGCCTGCCACTCATTGCTACCTCAGCCCCACTGAACAGGATGCCCCTCAGTCTCCCTAAATGGGAAATCCCCTCCCCTTACTTTCTTAGCCTCTCCAGCTCACCCCACCCACCCCCAGCTCACCCCTCCCCTCCCTGCCACCTCAGCTTCCCCCTAATAGAGTAACCCAACAGTCTCACCAGCTCAGCCCCACCCATCTGTCCTCACAGCCTGCCCCCAATTACCACCTCAGGCCCCCAACTCAGTCCCCACAAATGGAGATATCCCCTCCCTTGCTCTCCTTCAACTCTCCCAGCTCAGCCCACTCTCTAATGGAGCACCTCCTCTGTGCACTGAAACCCTCCCAGCCTCATAGGCTGCTCATAGTGGGGTGCCTTCAACACCATTAACACACCCCCTTCCCCTAAGACTAGGATGTCTTCTTCCTAAACCGGGGGACACAACAATACCTCTCCCCTCTCCAGGATTGGAATTTCCCACCTCTGTGACAAAGGCTGCCCACTCAGGAAGCATCGTAGGTAAGAAATAGGGGGATGACTGGAGAAGAATGACCTACCGTCCAACAGCAGGACAAGGAATTCAGGGACACCTCAGTCTGCAGAGCCCAGGGTCTGTAAGGGGACAGGAACTGCAGTTGCAACAGGATCAGCAGAGAAGGAGGCAGTAGCTTTAGGTAACTGGGACCAGAACTGGGTAATCGTTATAGTCCTACAGGCTGTTTTGCTTTTTACCATCTCCACATTATTAAGGAATTCTGTTTTACCCAGATTGTACCATGTACAGTCAGGAGATTGCAACTTTTCATGGTACCATTAGGTATTAAACAAATTACTCCATGGCCAATACGAATCATTGTGACGGACTTCAAAACAACATCCCTACCTGAATGTGGCATTGGCTGGGCTGGGCTGAGGCAGGGTCTTCAACAGAGATGCAATGGGATGCTGACCCCTATGGCAGGGGACTCAAACTCTCTGCCTGGGGGCCATCTGCAGCCTGAGCACCTCCCTAATCCAGCCTGAAAAATATTCTGAAAGTTATTTAATCAGGATTGTGTGACTGCTGGTCTGGAAGTAGGGAGCGGGGCATTCGGGAACTATGGATGTGAACAGGTAACTGGTTACCTGGTAAGCAGTACCGTTACTAGGTGATGCTTACCAGATAATCAGTTAACTTGCACTGGGGAGCAGCCCACTGGAGGTAGAGGGCTGTTCCAGTCGCCGCATGGGGGTACTGGGAGCAGAAGCAGGCAGCCCCAGAGGCTGGGGGCCACCAAGATCCAATTTAACCAGTTAACGCCGTGTTTTTCAAACTGTGGGTCCCAACCCTCTGGGGGGTCGTGAGCAACTTAGAGGGGGGTCATGGTATCACAAAGTTTGAGAACCCCTGAGTTAACTGATTAACTGGGATTTTACATCCCTAGCAGGGACTCACGTGCACACATGGCTCCCGGTAGCATGCAGGCCACCAGTGCCCACATAGTCCCAGCTGCAGATGAGGTTTACAGGATCTTTCAAAAAAGGCTTTTCTTTTCGAAAGAACCACGTCTAGACCACGGTTTTATTTCTGAAATAGCGTTTTCCAAATAAAACGCCATGACGTGATTATGCAAATGAAGCACAGGACATTCAAATCCCGGCTTCATTTACAATTTCGATATGTTTAATTTACATCCCTCTTTCGAAAGAGGGTTGTAGTCTAGACATAGCCCTAGTGTCTTTGTTTAAAATTTAACCTTTGGTGCAAAGATAAAAATATTCCAAACCTAGAGGATTTTCCCCATCAGATTATAATATAGGACAAACCAGAACCGTTCATACAAACACACCTAAATATTTTTTAAAGGGAAAGTATCAAGGCACCAGGAACCATATTAAAATAATACTTTAAAATAATTTAAGGACAATGTTCAGAGCTAAAATTGTGAACAGGACTTACACCAAGAAATCTGCAATGCATTTGTGGTGTTAACAGTTCCTTACCAATGCGTAAGAAGGGAGAAAAAGGATTGAGTTAGATCTCTTCATGCTTACTAAAGTCTGATCCTGTTGCTTTTGAAGCATTTTTCCCTATACTTCGAGGCAAGCAGCTTTTTGCACCTCAACACCAAAGTTGTTTTACTGTTTATTGTTTACCAAAACATAGGCACCAGAAAATGAAAGCTACCAGAAAGTCTAATTTTTCAGAGAGAGGCAAGAACACAGTGTGTTTGATTCACCCTCTTCTTCTGAATAAATATAATTGGACCAATGTGCTTCCTAGCCAGAGAGTCTGTAGTCACAGACGATTCACATACATTAGCCTATTGTCCTATGTAGCTACAGTTGTGGTTTTATTTTTGCCCTCTTATGGAAACCTTTCTTTAAAACATAATTTCCAAAAAGCTGCCTGCACAAGAACTTTTGACTGCAGTGACCCCAACTGGTAAAGCACTGCCAATTGTAGTACAAGGTGCTCTGGTCAACAGGCTGTTTATTAGAACATGAATATCATTAACAAGATAGTATGCAATCTAGCATTCAAACTGATCCCACCCCTTCACTAGCTCCCCACCCTATGCCAGTATTGACCACAAAGATCCAGAAATTGTCCCAGGAAATTCTTATCTAAACTACAAAACTAGGATTTAACACAGACTTTCACACTATTCCAAAAGGTTGAGGCCATAGGGGGAGGGGAGAGTTTTGATGGAATAGTTGCTTCAGCTAATCACGGAAATTGTCTCCTGCCCATGTGTATAAATAATGATGCATGTTGGGGTTGTTCAGTGGAATCCCATCACTGAGTGATCAATGAATTACTTCAGCATTAATGTTTCAGGCTACTCACAGTAGGGACATAAAATCCTGTTTAATTGATTAACTGGTTAAACATAATGTTTAACCCATTAACTGATGGGGGGGGCAAGCGGGAGGCTGCTCTAGCCTGGCTGATCTGGAGTGCCCCCCCAGCACCACAGGCAAGGGCTGCCCCAGCCCAGCGGGAGCAGCCCCTGCCCACGACATGCCCGGCCTGCAGCAGACAGGGGCTTCTCTGGATGGTTGGAGAAGCCTCTGTCTGAAGTGAGGCTGGAGCAGCCCCCTGCCTATTGCAGGAGGGGAGTTGCTCCAGCTCCCACTAGTTAACTGGAACCGGTAAACATCACCCATTAAGGGTGATGCTTACCAGTTATCCTTTCACATCCCTATTTATATTTATAGTTCAACTATTTATAGCCCAGCCCTAAACAACAAAGACAACAACCCCTCCAGAAAACCCATTTAAGATCTTTGGAGACTAGACAAAGGCCAAGGAAACATACCAGACAAGGATGCATCAATTTCCCATTCTTCAAGTTTAGAGTGGCTATCACAGCACTAATCTTGTCCTACCCAAGTATTCTCTTCCACAGCTCCTGTTTTTTGGAGGCTCATGTTATAACACTGTCTATGCGCTCTGTTAGGGCTTTTATAAGGAAATTATTTCCCGTGATGCCTAGCAGCAAGGCTGAGACTAAAATGTTTCCTTACATGAACAGGCATTCCAGCCAACCCATTGGATAGCAGAACTTAAATCATTCTCTGTTAGTCCAGCCTCTCTCTTTGTCTTAGCTCTTTGTTCATTCATCATTAGCTCACAGCATAACAAGCTCCTTTGGAACAAATTACCTGTCAGGCTTGGCCATTGGCCATACCACTGTAGTCACTGCTGTGAGTTGCTCAGGAAAAGGAAGCTGGGGCCCCATACCAGAATCGCTCTCTCCTTACCCTCAGTTGTAAAGCCTGTACATTGCTATGCTCAAGTCTCAACATTCCTGGCAAGTGAAGGCCACAGTTTACTTTCCCAGGTTCTGTATTTTTCACATATTTTGTATCCTTTATTTAACTGCAGAAAAGTTTTGTGTCCTGCTAGAAATCAGGAGATTAAAAGTTTTCTCTCACATGCTTCCCCAGAAATCTGCAGAAGGGGGGTGGGGCTCAAAGTGAAGCCCAATGGCCCAGTATAGCTCTCAGAGTCCAATAAGGCAGTGTGTGGCTGTACTCTCTCCTTAAGAACTGACCACTGGGAAAAGCTGAGCAGTGCAGCTTATAATTAGAAGAAACAAAATACAGGACTATGTAGCACTTTAAAGACTAACAAGATGGTTTATTAGATGATGAGCTTTCGTGGGCCAGACCCACTTCCTCAGATCAAATAGTGGAAGAAAATAGTCACAGCCATATATACCAAAGGACACAATTTAAAAAAATGAACACATATGAAAAGGACAAATCACATTTCAGAACAATTCAACCTGATTAGCTATTTTTATTTTGCTCCCAAGGAAGAAATATTAGCATTCCCTTGCTTTTTGTTTTTATTTTAAAATACGTAATTGCAAATCACTTGTTACCTGCAGTGCTCAGAGCCTCAGCACCTTGTTATAAATTAAATGTTTAACTAAGAAATAGATTGGGATGCTAAGAAGAGTTGATCTGCTACAGGGGAGCATTACCCTGCCCTATTCACTATTAAAGTGGGGGTAATCATATATATCTTATATACACATTCATATTTATAGCTATTTATCTCGCATGAGACTGATAGCTTTGACTATAGTGAGCACAGCTCTGCCAGTGCGCTCTGTTCAGCACTGAAACATCCCCTGTTATTTCTATCCTGAGTCCACTCATCCAAACTGTGGCAACTCTGTCTTTCCACCTCTGTGAGCCTCCCCTAACCACAAACCAACCATTGTGGAATGGATGTGCAAGCACAGATACAAAAGAGCTAGGGAGGAATCAAATGAAAACCACTTCATAGTCATCAGTTACCTGCAAAGCCTTCATTGATTTAGACACAATCATTGCCAAGCAAACATGTACATTGCAATTTACACTTGAAGGGCAATGAGTAATAGTTACAGCTCTTCTTATTGCTTTCCATTTCCTTTTCCTAAATTTCATTTAAGTCTTCAACAGCTCTCTTCCGTAGTGTTAAGATAGGCTTGTACTTTATATGTCTTTAAAGATGCTCCGTTCCTTTTGAAATGAAAATAAAATAATGCATTTTTGAGCTTTTAATAAGATCTACAGTTTTTCTTGGATGCTTGAAATTCTAGGAGTTGTATGCAGAGCTCTTCAGGAATGCTGGCGTTTCAGGGTCAGTTTCTGAGAGATCAGGCACAGAATGCAAAGTTTGACTTTGGTCACAGACAAGTTTGCTAGTCTCGTTATAGCCCTGATTATATAATGTACATCACAGAATTTCAGAGCTGTCTGGCACAACTGTCCATCCTTGCCAAGGAAAGACTCTGGATTGGAATAGGGATGTTACATTTCAATTAATCAGCTAATCGAGTAATCGATGGAATTTCTGTTGACTACTCAATTAGTCGATAAGGGGGGTGCTCCCTATCCCACTGCACCTCTGCCTTTGAAATGCACATGAGCTGCCAGTGGCTTTTGTATATTTCAAAGGAAGAGGTGCAGCGGGGAACCTGTGCGAGTGGAAACCAAGGCATTCCCCACTTGTGCAGGGTCCTGACAGCTATGCCTCTCCCTTTGAAATGTACAAGAGCCCCCCCCCCCCCCGAGGTTCCTGCTTGTGCCATTTCCCCTGCTGCACCTCTGTTTCCTAGGCCCCCCTGCGGAGATTGTGCTGGGGGAACTGGCTTTTAGGCTGTCTCCCCTCAGCACCAGCTCCTGCTCTCTTCCCCCCCCCCCTTGGTGCCTCTCTCTGATAGAGGCAGCAAGTGGGAGAGGAAGCGACTAGTCAAGTGGTGACTAGTTGATTAGTCACTTACATCTCTAGAGCGGAACAGCATGGGGATGATGCAGATGTAAGGACTGAGGTGCATTAGCAATGCTTTTTGGGGAAGTGTGAAGGCATGCACGCAGCTAACTGCAACCCAGAACACCGCAAAGCAGCACACATTCAAATGTTCACGTGTGGCCAGTATGAGCAGCACTCTCATACTGCTGTTTGCCTCTCTTTTAGTCTTGTCTTTGCTGCTGACTAATTGGGACAGGAGCAGAAGAGTAGAGTTCAACATGAAACAGCAACAGCCTTCCGAAAGGATGGATCATGGTGGAAACTAAAATGGGCACCAAGTGTCCAAAGAATAAGCAGCCTGAGGCAGTATTATTTATTTGCCAGAGAAAATGGGGTAGTAGCCCTCAATTGTTTCATTGACTGTGGTTCAAGGAGCTTTGTGTGCTTCCACGCTAGATGAAAACAGAATCTTGCTTTTCACTCTAGCAACTGACTTCAGAATCCACAGGAGATGAAGTTGTGGGACCTGATTCTCCACTGCCTGGCACCTTGCTTAGTCATTTACATGGATGCAAGATGAAAGGGTAGCATTTTAGGCTCCCTTTTCGCAGCTTTTGAAATGACAGGGTAATGAAGAAACAGGCTTGGAATTTTTTCAGTTTTTTTCCCAGGCTCCTTTCTGCCCTCCCCCCTCTACCTCCCAACACACCCATACACTCAAAAAAGACTTGTCGATAAGTGATTCACTTGGACAGTAGAAAGCCCATGGAAACTGTTCTTATTGTACCTACTTGCTAAGGATGTTAAAGACTAGTCGATTCCCCGCTCCCCGCTGCTGCCTCTATCAGATAGAGCTGCTGCACATGGAGCCCGGGTTCTGGGGAAATGCTGCACAGAACCCGCGGTCAGCTGGGTAGTCCCCAGCTGATCCCAGGCTCCCCAGCTGATCCCAGGTCCATGTGGCATTTCAAATTGGCAGTGCAGCATGGAGCACTCTGACTCTGAGTCCCCCACTGACCCTGGGCTCCATGCTGTGCTGTTGCTTTGAAATGCACAAGAGCCCCCACTGGGGACTCCTGTACGGTGATGTAGCACGTGGGATGCGGAGGGGGCAGTTACCCCCGGGTGCAACTCTAGGGGGGGCCACAGTTTAGTCTCCCTCCACTCCCCCTGTCATCCCTCGACTTGCCAGTTCCTCTTCCGTGCACCGGCTGGAGCCTCCTCTCTGCTCCCAACCTGATGCTTCTCCGTCTCCACCAGTGGGTTAGTGCATGCAGGGGCCCAGCCCCAAACTGGAAGGGGCGGGGGAAGATACAGTAGAAGCTCCCTCCCCCTCCCAGGGTTGGGCTCAGACATGTGCCAGGTTTGGGGCCCTGCTGCATGGCGGTAGAGTCCAGGGGGGCGCAAATTTTGCCTTTGTCCCCGGGCGCATAACACCCTCTGTACACCTCTGCTCTTGTACATTTCAAAGTTGGCACAGCCCTGTGTCAGCGGGACTTCCTGCTGGCCCCAGGCTGCAGCAGTGTTCCACATTCCTCCTCTGAAATGTACAAGAGCCCCATGTACGTTTCAAAGGAGGAATGCGGAGGTGCCTATAGACTTAGTTGAGTAGTCGATGGAAATTCCATTGACTATTTGACTAGTCAGTTAACCACAATTTAACATCCTTACCGGTTGCATCCCTGGGGGCTAGGGATGTAAAATCCTGAAGTCCTGTTTAATTCATTAACCAGTTAAACATTAAGGCTAAGTCTAGACTGCCATGATTTTCCGCAAATGCTTTTAACGGAAAAGTTTTTCCGTTAAAAGCATTTGCGGAAAAGAGCATCTAGATTGGCACGAACGCTTTTCCGCAGAAGCACTTTTTGCGGAAAAGCGTCCGTGCCAATCTAGATGCGGTTCTGCTCAAGAAAGCCCCGATCGCCATTTTCACCATTGGGGCTTTTTTGCACAAAACAGTTTTTAGCTGTCTACACTGGCCCTCTTGCGCAAAAACATTTCCGGAAAAGGGCTTTTGCCCGAACGGGAACGTCAAAGCATTTGCGCAAGAAGCACTGCTTTCAGACAGTAGAACGTCAGTGCTTTTGCGCACAATCAAGCGGCCAGTGTAGACAGCTGGCAAGTTTGTGCGCAAAAGCAGCTGTTTTTGCGGAAAAACTTGCCAGTCTAGACTCAGCCTAACTGTTTAAACAGGGGCAAGCAGGCTAGAGCAGTCCCCTTTACCCGTTCACATCCCTACCGGGGATGCTGCCAATCTGTTCACTTCATACTTGAGATTAATTTGACCCCAGTATTTAGGGGGGGAAGCATCTATGGCTCCCTAGCATAATATAAATTTTGTGGGGGAAGGAATTAATCATATGATATTCAAAAAGGTGGCAGCCCTCCAAAAGAAGAGGAGTGGGATTTGAAGGGAGTAAATTCAGGCACAAGATATAAATAATGCAAAATGATGCAGTTCTCAGATAAAATCTACAATAAAACCTGAACCTTTAACTCTTATATTATTGTCCTCACCCCCTCCTGGGTCGATAAATATGGAGCTCAGGGCTCTGACCTCATCATTAATTTTTTTCACTAATAAATCTTCCTTTATCTGTGTCTTTCGTTCATTAAGGACATTCCACAGAACTTTGTTGTAAAGGTTGCCCAGGGAAACTGCTGAATTAACCTCAAGTGGTCTATCAGTTGCCAACGGCAACACTCTAGCTGCATCTCCCCATCAAACAAGAGACAGGTGTGCTAGTTGCATATTTAAAAATATAAATAAGACGCGGCTGAATTGTGGCCTTGACTTTGAAGATTAATATTTATTACATAATGAGCCAGCCTCATGTGTACATGGGAAAAGCCTTCAAGATATGGTGAGAATTCATTGCTGCTATAAACATCAAGGGAACCTCTAACACAGAGACTGTCTTCGTGGAACATTTATGCAATGCCTCCTTTAGATTTTCCTCTTTGTGGCTGCATCCTTCACAATAGGGATGTTAAAATTTGGTTAAATAGGAAACCATGTAACTGCTGAAAATCTCCGCGGTTACGCAGTTACACATTGTGAGCTCTGCGGTATAAAGCCTCCCCAGCCAGCTCCACTCCTGTAAAGGTGGCTTTGCTGCAGCAATGAAGCCTCCTCCTGGGAAGTGTAGCGGGCAGCCCTTGGCTCCCTGGGAGGAGTGAAGCCATCTCCTGGGAGCTAGAGTGTAACCGACACCATTAAGTGATAAGCATCAGCTTTTTGGTTGAACAGTTACTTGGTTACACTCTAACCTCCCTACTTCATAATTTTCCCAAGCAGCATAACCAAAGAATAAATTAATTCTTCCACATCCCATCAAAACTGGCCAACATGAGAGACTCCCAGATTAATGACAAGCCATGAAAAGCACCTCACCAGCATCTCCTAGATACACTTCTTCTGGTTTTCTGGAGTATTTAAAAAAAAACAATAAATAATACATTAATTAAATCAATAGGCAATTCCTAGGAATTCCTTACTGCAGGATATGAACCCCATTAGTATAAGGAGATTGGGCATGGGGGCAAACCTGACTTTTGTCACAGACAAATTTGCTGGTTTCAGGTTTCCGAGTCACTTAGGGGTGTTTAAAAAGATACCCAACATGAATCACTAAAGGAAGCCTAAGTTTGCCTTCATCGCTTTCAAATATTCATCAAATACATCAAAATGACAGATAATACATATGTAACGGGGAAAGCAGGATTTCAAATAGTATGCAGTTCATTGATTTTAAACATATATCAAGTTTTCTCTAAGCTCACTTTTAAAACTTTAGGTCTCTATTAAGCATCGCTTACATAGCACTATTTCAGTGTATAAAGTTCTGCTTGGATTTTCTCTGATTGTCACTAAATGATGGTTTGCAGGTGTGGAAAATCACACTTAGCTGCTTTTGTCCCTTTGACTCTTCACAGATTCAACTTCAATTTTTAGATTTAGCTATCTCAGGAAATTCTCACTCTTGAGTGGCCTTCTATGAAAATGAGAGTGGGAGGGGTCTTCTATGCTACCTCTGAAATGCCACTTCATACTCCAACACAGGAACAAGTCTGGTAATTCAGCACACAGTACATGCCATTCTTGTGGCACTGTCCTGAGCATTACCTATATCTGGGATTAAGGATATTAAAATGTGATTATCTGGGTAATCATTTAATCAATACAATTTGTATTGACTATATGATTAGTCAATAAGCGCTGCTGTGCAGAACCACAGCAGAGGTAGCTCTAGGAGCCAGTTCCAGAGCCACCTGCACTGCTGCTCTGAATTTTAAATGTAGTAAGAGCAGCTGGACAGAGCCTGCTCCAGCACCATCCCCCGTTTGCGGCAGCTAGGGATGGCCATGGACCTGCAGCCAGCCCTGGCTGCCATGAACAGGGGCTGCTTGGTGGCAACAGCCCCTGTCCACGGGGGGACCAGTTCCCCACTCGGACGCAGGCGGACAGGGGCTGCTTCCCAGCAGCGTCCAGTATTGCCCCCTTGCTGCTTCTGATAGAGGCAGAGGGAGAGGGGGCAGGCTGCACTCCAGAGACAGTGCTGGGAGGAACTGGCTTTTAAGCCTGCTCCCCCCCCAGCACCAGCTACTGTCCCCGCACTTGCTGCCTCTCAGAGAGGCAGAAAGGGGGGATGCCACAGATAGCACAGGGCGAGCAGGGATTTCTTGCATTCCGAATCATCCTGTGCTCCCTGCCAGGGCCGGCCTTAAGCTGATTCAGCCGAATCAGACCCCACGCCCCTGAACCCGGAAGTGCCGGCGAGTTACAGAGCCGGGGGCCCTGCTCCAGCAATATGTGGAGCTGGGTCTCTCCCCCAGCTCTGCCTGGAATGGGCCCCGGACCCTCTCTGCTGGCCCCCCGCGCGTCCTCCCACCCTGCCCCCAGAGTGTCCCCCTCAGCCCCGGACCATCCCTGCCGTGCGCGGCTCAGCATGGCTCCCCCTCGCCGGCTGCTGCTGCTGCTTCCATGCGCGTTGCAGGTGGGCGGGGAGGATGCCTGAGCATGACGTCACAGCCTGGGATTTTAAAACTCCTCGGAGGCACGTTGCGTGGCTGCCTCCGGGTTCGGCCTCCTGGGCCTGATTGCAAACTCCAGACCCACAACGTGGAAGGCAGAAGTTAGAGGAGGGGCAGAGGGGAAAGGAAGGGAAGGAGCAGGGGCTTGGGCAGAGAGGAAGGGGAAGGAGCTTGGGCAGAGGGGCTTAGGGGGAGGGGGAAGAAAGGGGAAGGAATCAAGAGGCAGGGTGGAGGAGAGACAAATGGCAGGGGGCCAAGTGCAGACAATGAGGGAAAGGGCAGGAGGGGAGGTGTCAGTGGGAGGGGGGACAGGTGATGCGAGGAGAGGGGAAGGGCATTGGGGGCTAGAGGGAGAGGGGGAGGTGCTGGGACCTGCCCCCTTCCACCAGCCCTTCTCTCCTCCCTGTGCCCACTCCTCCAGTAGCCCCACTCTGATCATGTGAGCTACCCCTCTTCTAACACCTCCCTCTGCACACTGGACTGTCATTGCTCATGGAGCAAGTCATGTGTGAGGGCACAGAGGGGCAGAAGGGAAACAGGCAGAGAGTGGTGAGGGGGTGGGCATCAGGGAAAAAGAGGGCAAAGGGAGCAGGGTCAGTAAGGGAAGGGGGGGCACCAGGAGGGTGCAGGGCTAAGGGAAGGTGCAGGTGCCAGGGGATTCTGGGGTGAAGCAGACGGGCAGACACCTGCAGGGGAGGGACCAGCACCAGAGGAGAGAGGCAAGGCAGGTGTGTAGAGGGAGGTGTTAGAAGAGGGGTAGCTCACATGATCAGAGTGGGACTACTGGAGGAGTGGGCACAGGGAGGAGAAAAGGGCTGGAGGAAGGGGGCAGGTCGCAGGAGGGCTGAGGGCAGTGAAAAGGGCAGGAGTCAGGACAGCAGAGGAGGATGAGGAGTTGGGGGGCAGCAGGCACCAGGGGAGATGATGGAGCAAGGAGAGGAGACATCGCAGCAGAGAGAAAAGGTAAAGGTTTACAAATATTTATTAATAACTTGGTATGCAGCCCACTGCCAGTTTGTTTGCGCCCCGCAGTGCAGTTTGGGTTTATGTGGGGATCAACATGTGGCAGGCGAGTGGGAGCCAAAACAAAAGTAGTCAGTGTAATAATCTTCTGTTGAGATGTGTTTTAGTAGTTAAATTCTTGGACTGTCATTGCTCATGAAAAGTGCTGTCACATGGGTAGAAATCGGATAAATGTTGCATTTTATTAATATCAGCAGAACTGACTTAAATGGGGCCTGTGTGTTGTGTAGTCTTGCCTTAATCTTTGTATTCATGCTTGTCAGTGTAAGAGAAGCTATTTGTATCTATTTGCTTGCATATGTAACCACACTTAAGTTGAGGCCCTCAGCATGTTCTGTAAGTATCAGTGTGGCCCCTGGGGCTTCCAAAGTTGAGTTGCCCTAGCTCATCCCTGACAGGTGTCTGTCTAACCTGGTCTTAAATATCTCCAGTGATGGAGATTCCACAACCTCCCTGGACAATTTATTCCAGTGTTTAACCACCCTGACAGGCAGGAAGTTTTTCCTAATGTCCAACCTAAACCTCCCTTGCTGCAGTTTAAGCCCATTGCTTCTCATCCTAACCTCAGTAGCCAAGCAGAACAAATTTTCTTCCTCTTCCTTATGATACTCTTTTAGATATTTGAAAGCTGCTCTCATGTCCCTTTTCCAAGGTAAACAAGGCCAATTTCTTCAGCCTTGCCTCATATCCCATGTTCTCTAGACCTTTCATCATTTGTGTTGATCTTCTCTGGACTTTCTCCAGTTTCTCCATGTTTCCTGAAATGTGGAGCCCAGAACTGGACATGATACTCCAGCTGGGGCCTAATGTAGATGGCTCATTCCCTGCCTAGGGGACGTGAGACTGAGTGGATTAATTTCCTTTCTTCCTATTTATTCTTTTCCTAAGCCAGGAGGGCACAGTAGTTTGGATGGAGGCTCTGCAGGAAGGCAGCCCGCACTGCCCCCTGCCTGAAACCTTGCGCAGGTGTTAAACAGCTGTCCAGCCCACCCTAGAGGTGACTGCATTTCAGTGTGCCTGAAGCAACACTGTACCAGCAATGGACAGGAGAATGGCTCCCGGGCATGGTTTGCTCATGACTGCTTCAGTCCCGTTGATGGGCCTCAGCCTCTTTCCTTCTACTCCTTGATCAGTTGTCTCAGCCCCTGTCAAAGCCTCTGCAATGTTTATTCACTCAATTATTTTCTGCCTCTCCTCAGTTTTCTTTCCGCTACACTGGTATCATGTTTAGTGCCTTTGTAGCTTCCCTCTTCTAACCTGCAACCAATAGGCCAGATGTAATCCAAAGCAACATAAAATATATCTTTCCTGTAAGTACAGGGGGAGGACACAGGTGATAAACTAAAGGATTTTTATCGTTGGTGACCTCAATAACAATTAATTGTCCTTTCCATAATAGGTGAATTTTTTAAAAGTACATAAGTGGTTTAGGACTAGTGGCACTCTAGTTCCTAGGTGTCTTAGGTGATGTTGAAAATGTTATTCGATATACATAATATTTGAATGGCTGGGTTGAAGCTGTACTGGGGTTCATTCTCTACAAAAGAAGGGTAAGAGCAGCTACATCCCTTTCAGTGCCTTCCTCTTCCTAACTGAAAAATTGTATTGATTGTCTCTCAAACCTCGTTGGCCGGAAGGAAGATAACAACCACTATGCAAGGATGGTATTTTGGAAATGGGAATCCTCAGGATTTCAACAGGAATATAAAGGACCTAAATCCCTCTTTAAGAGCTAATCTGTGAGCTGTGGGATTAACAAAGTAGTAAACCTCTTTAGATGGCTGCAGTATTCATGGAAGGTATGATTCAGCCACTCAGAAATCAGGACTTGAATCGGGGCAACCTTTGTGTCACAAGTAAGTTGAGAGTCTGTTCCTCCTTTAGGTCTGTCCTACTGCCTAGGACAGAGTGAGGAACCTCAGGTCTGGGGTTCAGAGGCAGTCCCCAGCTTGCCTGGATCTGGTCCCCAAGGCTCAGGGCTCCCCACCTAGCACTGAGGAGCCTGTGCTAATAGAGGGACTGGAGCACACAAAGTCTACTAACATGGGCCCCACTAGGCCCTGGTATGCGAGGAGAATGTGGGGCTTGTCTTTCTGTTTCTCATTCAGGGGCCATGTCAGTGAGGGTTTGGGTTTTATGGGCTTTTGTTGGTTTCTCACTTGTGTGCAGCCCCTGACTGATTTTTGCATAGTCAGAGTCCCCCGACTCAAAAAAGGTTCCCCACCCCTGGCCTAGGAAATTGATATTTTAGGAGAATGGTGATAGGATAGTGAGGTTTTCATCTCTCTCTACCTCCTTCACATCCAAATTACATAAACAGTCACCCATTTGATGACTATATGGTGGCCTGTGTGAAGTGAATTTGGTAGGACTCAGTTCATTTTTCAGTGGACAGCTGTTCACATCACACAGCCAGAAATTGTTATTAACTGGCTCCTGTGTTATCACTGACTTCAAGAACTCAGTGGATTCTTTTTTTGCTGTGTCTAGTCATGCACAGAGAACTTCAGTCTCTAGCAAAACTATAGACATTTTTTTCAAGTTTTTGCCAAAATTTAAGCATTTAAATAAGTAACATGCTTTTTCAGAGATGCTGAACATTTATAGTTCACGTGCTCTTTAGTGAAATAATTGAGCCAGCTATCTGGATTCCTAGATATAGATTTAGTGATCTGATTTTCAAAAATTCTGGGCACCTAACAGCTGTCATTGAACTCAACAAGAGCTATTGAGCGGCTTAGCAGTTTTGAAAGAATGGTTGTTATGTACCTGATATTAGGCACCCAGGTTTGGCCTGTTGTTATAAGACAAGCAAAACTGATGTATGAGCACCCTCTACTGGTCAAACAGCAGTTAAACTATTATACCCTTTTTAAAGAATAGAGTTGATATACCATCTTCTACATGTTTTGTAAGTCTATAAAGTGCTACCAGACCATATGTTGTTTTTAAGTTTATAATCAGAGATGTATGTGTCCAGAAAATCATAGAATCATAGAATACTAGGACTGGAAGGGACCTCAAGAGGTCGAGTCCAGTCCCCTGCCCTCATGGCAGGACCAAATACTGTCTAGACCATCCCTGATAGACATTTATCTAACCTACTCTTAAATATCTCCAGAGATGGAGATTCCACAACCTCCCTGGGCAATTTATTCCAGCGTTTGACCACCCTGACAGTTAGGAACTTTTTTCTAATGTCCAACCTAAACCTCCCTTGCTGCAATGGCTTCTTGTTCTATCCTCAGAGGCCAAGATGAACAAGTTTTCTCCCTCCTCCTTATGACACCCTTTTAGATACCTGAAAACTGCTATCATGTCCCCCCTCAGTCTTCTCTTTTCTAAACTAAACAAACCCAATTCTTTCAGCCTTCCTTCATACGTCATGTTCTGTAGACCTTTAATCATTATTGTTGCTCTTCTCTGGACCCTCTCCAATTTCTCCACTTCCTTCTTGAAATGCGGTGCCCAGAACTGGACACAATACTCCAACTGAGGCCTAACCAGCGCAGAGTAGAGCGGAAGAATGACTTCTCGTGTCTTGCTCACAACACACCTGTTAATGCATCCCAGAATCATGTTTGCTTTTTATGCAACAGCATCACACTGCTGACTCATATTCAGCTTGTGGTCCACTATAACCCCTAGATCCCTTTCTGCCATACTCCTTCCTAGACAATCACTTCCCATTCTGTATGTGTGAAACTGATTGTTCCTTCCTAAGTGGAGCACTTTGCATTTGTCTTTATTAAACTTCATCCTGTTTACCTCAGACCATTTCTCCAATTTGTCCAGATCATTTTGAATTTTGACCCTATCCTCCAGATTAGTCGCAACCCCTCCCAGCTTGGTATCATCTGCAAACTTAATGAGCATACTTTCTATGCCAATATCTAAATCGTTGATGAAGATATTAAACAGAGCCAGTCCCAAAACAGACCCCTGCGGAACACCACTTGTTATACCTTTCCAGCAGGATTGTGAACTATTAATAACTACTCTCTGACTACGGTTATCCAGCCAGTTATGCACCCACCTTATAGTAGCCCCTTCTAAGTTGTATTTGCCTAGTTTATTGATAAGAATATCATGCGAGACCGTATCAAACGCCTTACTAAAGTCTAGGTATACCACATCCACTGATTCTCCCTTATCCACAAGACTCATTATCCTATCAAAGAAAGCTATCAGATTGGTTTGACATGATTTGTTCTTCTTTACAAATCCATGCTGGCTGTTCCCTGTCACCCTGCCACCTTCCAAGTGTTTACTGATGATTTCCCTAATTATTTGCACCATTATCTTCCCTGGCACAGAAGTTAAACTAACTGGTCTG
Organism: Pelodiscus sinensis; assembly: GCF_052426305.1. NCBI lineage: Eukaryota > Metazoa > Chordata > Testudines > Trionychidae > Pelodiscus > Pelodiscus sinensis. Next base: position 20,084,643 of record NC_143076.1, read on the forward strand.
TAGTTTCATTGGTTGTTCTTATTTCCCTTTGTATAGCTGAGCACTATATTTGCCCTTTTCCAGTCCTCTGGAATCTCTCCTGTCTCCCATGATTTTCCAAAGATGATAGCTAGAGGCTCAGATACCCCCTCTATCAGCTTCTTGAGTGTTCTAGGATACATTTCATCAGGCCCTGGTGACTTGCAGACATCTAACTTTTCTAGGTGATTTTTAACTTGTTCTTTTTTATTTTATCTTCTAAACCTACCCCTTTCCCACTAGCATTCACTATATTAGGCATTCCTTCAGACTTCTCGGTTAAGACTGAAATAAAGAAGTCATTAAGCATCTCTGCCATTTCCAAGTTTCCTGTTACTGTTTCTCCCTCCTCACTGACCAGTGGGCCTACCCTGTCCTTGGTCTTCCTCTTGCTTTTAATGTATTTATAAAAAGTCTTCTTGTTTCCCTTTATTCCTGTAGCTAGTTTGAGCTCATTTTGTGCCTTTGCCTTTCTAATCTTGCCCCTGCATTCCTGTGTTTGTTGCCTATATTCATCCTTTGTAAAATGATGTAGATAAAATTATAATACAGCACAAAAGAGGAGTGTTTGCCAAACAGACAAAACTGGCAACTAAGGAAATATCATTCATAGAATCATAGAACTGGAAGAAACCTCAGAAGGTCATCAAGTCCAGCCCCCTGCTCTAGGCAGGACCAATTCCAACTAAATCAACCCGGCCAGGGCTTTGTCAAGCCAAGACAAACACCTCTAGGGATGGAGACTCCACTACTTCCCTAGGTAACCCATCCCAGTGCTTCACCACCCTCCTAGTGAAATAGTTTTTCCTAATATCCAACCTGGACCTCTCCCACCACAACTTGAGACCATTGCTCCTTGTTCTGCCATCTGTCACTACTGAGAACAGCCTCTCTCCATCCTCTTTGGAACCTCCCTTCAGGAAGTTGAAGGCTGCTATCAAATCCCCCCTCACTCTTCACTTCTGCAGACTAAACAGACCCAAGTCCCTCAGCCTCTCCTCATAAGTCATATGCTCCAGCCCCCTAATCATTTTGGTTGCCCTCCGCTGGACCCTCTCCAATGCGTCCACATCCTTTTTGCAGTGGGGGGCCCAGAACTGGACACAATACTCCAGATGCGGCCTCACCAAAGCTGAATAAAGGGGAATGATGACATCTCTGGATCTGCTGGCAATGCTCCTCTTAATGCAACCTAATATGCCATTAGCCTTCTTGGCTACAAGGGACACTGTTGACTCATATCTAGCTTCTCATCCACTGCAACCCCCAGGTCCTTTTCTGCAGAACTACTACTTAACCGGTTGGTCCCCAGCCTGTAACAATGCTTGGGATTCTTCCGTCCCAAGTGCAGGACTCTATACTTGTCCTTGTTGAACCTCATCAGATTTCTTGTGGCCCAATCCTCCAATTTGTCTAAGTCATTCTGTACCCTATCTCTGCCCTTAAGCGTATCTACCTCTTCCCCCAGCTTAGTGTCATCCGCAAACTTGCTGAGGGTGCAATCCATCCCCTCATCCAGATCATTAATAAATATATTGAACAAAACCGGTCCTAGAACCGAACCTTGGGGCACTCCGCTAGAAACCGACCACCATCCTGACATCGAGCCATTGATCACTACCCGCTGGGTCCGGCCTTCTAGCCATCTTTCTATCCATTTTACCATCCATTTATCCAATCCACAATCCCTTAACTTGTATCAAAAGCCTTGCTAAAGTCAAGGTATATAACATCCACTGACTTCCCCATGTCCACCGAGCCAGTTACCTCATCATAGAAGCTAATCAGATTGGTCAGGCACGACTTGCCCTTTGTGAATCCATGCTGACTATTCCTAATCACTTTCCTCTCATCCAAGTGCCTCAATATGGATTCCTTAAGGATCTCTTCCATGATTTTTCCAGGAACCGAGGTAAGACTGACTGGCCTATAGTTCCCTGGATCATCCTTCTTCCCTTTTTTGAAGATGGGCACTACATTTGCCTTTTTCCAATCATCCGGGATTTCTCCCAATCTCCACGACTTTTCAAAGATAATAGCCAAAGGCTCCACAATGACATTTGCCAACTCCCTCAGTACCCTCGGATGCACTAAGTCCTGACCCATGGATTTATGTACGTTTAGCTTTTCTAAATAGTTCCTAACCTGTTCTTTACCCACCACGGGCTGTCCATCTTCATCCCATCTTGCATCCCATCTTCATCTCCTCATTTCACGAGGAGTAACGGTAGTTCGAACTAGGAAGCCTAGTTCGAACTACCTAGATCGTGCCCCATGTAGCCGCGCTGCACGGGGTTCGAACCAGCGGGGTTTTAAAAATGGCGGCTCCCCGCTTATGCAAATGAAGCCCGGGAAATTCAAATCCCGGGCTTCATTTGCAAGTGCGGTATGCCTACATTACCCCGCTAGTTCGAACTAGCAGGGTAGTGTAGACATACCCCCACATATAGTGCAACTCCTCCTCCTTTTCTCCCCTGCCTGTTGTTCCTGAACAGTCTATACCCTTCCATGACAGTGCTCCAGTCATGCGAGTCATCCCACCAAGTCTCTGTTATCCCAATTAAATCATATTTCTTGGTCTGGGCCAGGGCCTCCAGTTCTTCCTGTTTGTTGCCCAGGCTTCTCGCATTAGTGTACAAACACTTCAGGTAACCAGTTGATCGTCCTATCTTCTCCATTCGAAACATGGGTCCTCCTTTCTTGCCCCTTCCTCTCTGCATTTCTTCCCAGTATCCGACTTTCCCACTCCCCTCAGGGTTTTGGTCACCATCCCTCGATGAACCTAGTTTAAGCCCTCCTCACTAGGTTTGCAAGCCTGCCCGCGAAGATGCTCCTTCCTCTCTTCGTTAGGTGGATCCCATCTCTTCCTAACAATCCTTGCACCCGGAACAGAGTCCCATGGTCGAAGAAACCAAAGCCCTCTCTCCGACACCACCTGCACAACCACGCATTTACGTCCTTAATTCGACGATCCCTGCCCAGTCCTTTCCCTTCAACAGGGAGGATTGAGGAGAATACCACTTGTGCTCCAAATTCTTGGATCCTTCTTCCTAGCGCTACATAATCCGCAGTAACACACTCAAGGTCATTCTTGGCCGTATCATTAGTTCCCACATGGAGAAGCAGGAAGGGGTAGCAATCCGAAGGTTTGATCAGCTTGGTAAGCCTCTCAGTGACATCCTGAATGCGAGCTCCCGGTAAGCAGCACACCTCTCGAGATTCCAGGTCCGGACGGCAGAGGGATGGCTCAGTCCCTCTTAGGAGGGAGTCCCCGACCACCACCACCCGTCGTTTCTTTTTGGGGGTGGTGGCCGTGGAACCCCCATCCGTAGGACTACGCATCCCATGCCTTCCAGTAGATGGTGTTCCCTTCTGGTTTCTTCCTTGTGAGGTCCCTTCCAGAGCTTTCAGCACTGCAGAGCCTGTGGCGAGAGCTTGAAAGCGATTGCTTACCTCTATAGCAACGGGGGATTCCCATGCTGGCCTTTTTCCCCTTCTAGAAGTTACATGCTGCCAGTTCTCTTCTTAGTCATGTACTGCCCTCTCTGGCTCTTCTGCCTGCCGTGCTTGAAGGATTAAATGCTGCCTTCTATCAAGGAAGTCTTCATCCTCTCTGATCAAGCATAGGGTCAACACTTGGGCCTCCAGTCCTCTAATTTTTTCTTCCAAAATGTCGACCAGCTTGCACTTGGTGCAGATGAAATCTGTTCTTTATTCCGGGAGGAAGACAAATATGGCACACGCTGTGCAGGTAACAACAGCAGACCCATCACCAACCATCGCTGCTGTCCTGAAAAAGGGATTTAAAAAGAAAGGCAAGAGAACCTCCCGCCCTTCCCTCTCCCCTTCCCAACTCCCTCTCAAAACTCCCTGTTAGCAATCACCTGTTCACAAGCTCCTTGGTCGCTTGCCCACTGCCTTATAAAGCCCCTCCCCCTACCAAGGCTCAGCCAATCAGCAGAGGCTTCTAGAATTCAAACTTTAATTAGAAGCCAACAGTTTCCACCTGCCAATCACAGCCAATCACAGCACAAACTCCATCAAGGGGAGGGGGAGGTGGGGGAAAAAAAGCCTCACTCTCAAACACAGGGGAAAATAAATAAATAAACAAAAAACAAAAAAGACCACACACCAACCCTCACTCACAAACACAAGCTCAGCACACAGCAAGAAAGCCCCAAACACAACACCCACTTCCCTCAAGAGTCCTGTATCTGCTTCTCCTTCACCTGGAGAACTCCCTCTCAAAACTCCCTGTTAGCACTCACCTGTTCTCAAAGGGAGTTATAAATAGTGGTGATAAAAAGTACAACTTTTTTTAAAACATTTAATAGTCTTTCCAGTTTTGATAAACCTCTTTATTATATGTAAAGTGTGTATGGTTCTTTAAACAAAGATTTTTTCCAAAACAAATGACTCTATACTTAAAAAAAAGTAAATCACTGCCAGTAGCCCAAGCACTCATGAGAAACCCTGCAGCAATAAGGCACTAGGATGCTTCAGTGCTGTGCAAGAGAGAGAAAATCTTAGTGCAGAATCTAGTGTTCATGATCACAGCTGAAATACCAAACCAGTGCTGATGAGAACATCTGCTGTAAGAAATCTTAAATAAAATCTTGAATTTAGAATAAAAGCTCTACTTGCTTGTGAGCTCTTTGGGGCAGGGACTGTCTTTTGTTTTTGTTTATACAGTGCCTAGCACAATGCAGCCCTAGGCCATGACTGAGTCCCTAGGTGCTATTAATACACATAGGCTATGTCTACACTGCAAGTTTTTGCAGCAGAAAATATGCTAATGAGGGACTCATTATCATAAAATGCGATATTATTAGCATATTTTCTGCCGGGTTTTTTTGCACAAAAAGAAGCAGTGTAGCTGCTTCTGTTTTGCACAAAAACTCCGTTTTGTGCAAGATCCTTACGTCTCTCCAGGAAACCCCTTGTGCAAAAAAACCCAGCAGGAATGCTAATGATATTGTGTCCCTCATTATTATATTTTCTGCCTCAAAAACTCGTAGTGTAGACAAAGCCATAAATTCCAGTCTAGTGAAGCCCAGCACTGCTATGTTGAATGATAGTGTCATCTCACTGCAATGCCATGCATCATCATAAGAAAGTGATTTTTTCCCCAGCTTCTGGCAGTTAGAAGTTCAGAATGTTGGGGTCACTGGGCATGATCCTAGGTAACTCGGAGGAGTGGAAGATCAAAAGAATTGATGAAGCGCCCCCACTCTAGGCCCAAGCACCCTAAAAGCACCCCCCCCCCCGGCATAACTTTTCTCTGGCTCGCTAATAGCTGGGAACGGCAAGACAGACCTTGAGGTTGCCTAGTTACTATCAGTGGTATAGAAGAAGAATTCAGATGTGTCTCTGTAGAGTGGAGGAGGAGGATAGGGCTGGCAACATGTCCCAGCGTGGGAATCTTGCTACAGTTCACTATTTTCCTGCAAGTAAACAACCTGGGTATATAAGGAGGGAAAACTGCTTATGTTGGTGTGCTTGATCTGAGATGTCTAGTCTCCTGGCACCTATTTGAGCGTTCAAATAAACTTTTTTTGCTTCTCCACACCGGTGTGTTTATTGGAGCGCGCACACCGGGCACCGAACGCAGCTGTTGCCTCCCTCAGACACTCTGTGCCGGCAACAAGAACATGGGAGTTGAAGCCCTCTCCCCCACCTGTTGTGGTTGTCAGATTATGTGAGACTATCAGTAGAGCCCTTCATGAAAACAAAATTATCTTTATCAGCAAAAATGATTTTCAGCTATCTACATCCATTGATGCGGATACCTGCAGATATCTGCAAATTCTCAGGGTTCTAGATACAGATGAGTATGGAGATACACATATTGTATCTGCCAAAGTGAGCTGCGGATATACACATCTCTGCAGATATATAGCAGATATCCGGAAATTTGCAGGACTCTATCATCATATTGTACCACAAAACGAATACACCATGGCACTAAAAAGTTATACTGTAAAAAAGTCACCATGCTGAAATAGTGGATCAGCATGATAATGAAAATGCTGTCATTTTGTGTCACAAGCCTGGGCAAAAATATCTCAAACATGACCTCAATTGGGGTAAAATTGTGATCCAGCCAGGAACCTATGCATATCTTCATGATGCCCAGTGTGGTGACATCATCAGGCTGAGCCATTGCCTCATCTTCGATTAGGTCATCATGTCAGCACACATCATTGCTCTGGGATAACACTAGATTTTCTCATGCCGCGCAGTGACATCATCACATTGAGCCACTGTCGCATCTCCAGTGAAGTTATCATGTCATCAGTCACATCATCGTTCTGTGATGACATCAGGGGTAACTGATGAGATGGCAAAATTTGCAAATGATACAAAACTACCGAAGATAATTAAGTCCCAGGCAGAATGTGAAGAGCTATAAAATCATCTCTCAAAACATGGTGACTGAGCAATAAAATGGCAGATTAAATTTAATGTTGATAAATGCAAAATTCCTAATGGAAAACATAATCCCGACTGTACATATTAAATGATGGGGTCTAAATTAGCTGTTACCACTCATGAAAGAGGTCTAGGGTCATAGTGGATTCAATATAGAGTGGCAGTCAAAAAAGCTAACAAAATGTTTCAAATCATTAAGAAAGGGGTACATAAGACTGAAAATATATTGCTTCTGTACATCCATGGTGCGCCCACATCTTGAATGCTGCATGCAGATGTGGTCGCCCCATCTCAATAAAGATATTTTGAAATTGGAAAAGGTTTAGAAAAGGGAAACAAAAATTAGTAGGGGTATAGAATGGCTTATGTATGATGAGAAATTAATAAGACTGGGTCTTTTCAGCTTGGAAAAGTGGTGAAAGGGTCTATAAAGGTCTATAAAATCATGACTTGTATTGTCAAAGTAGATAAGATGTTATTTATTCTGTATGGCACAAGAACTAGAGAGTCACCTGATGAAATGAATAGCTAGCAGGTTTATATAAAAAGGAATGAAGTATTTCTCCAAACAACACATGGTCAACCTGTAGAAATCCTTCTCAGAAGATGTTGTGAAGGCTAAGACAATAACAATTCCTATAAATTCATGGATGGGCAAGGATGGTGTGTCGCCTGTTTGCCAGAGCTGTGAATAAACAGGGGGTAGATCACCTGATGCACTGGAATGGGTTACCTAGGGAGGCAGTGGACTCTCTAGCCCTAGAGGTTTTTAAGTCACTGCATGACAAAGCCCTGCCTGGGTTGATTTAGGTGGGATTGGTCCTGCCTTGGGCAGGGGGCTGGACTTGATGACCTCCTAAGGTCTCTTCAGCTCTATGATTGCCCGAAGAGCCCTGTGTGGATACAAAATTGGTATCTGCAGCTGCATCTGGGAAAGTGATTGAGGATATCCCCATCCATGGATGTGGATACCCAGGAGTATAAAGCAGATCTTTGCAAATGTTCAGGGTTCTGCATACAAAACGTGTTTCTCCAGCCACCGAACTGAGCTACAGCTATCCCCATCCGCCGCTGCGAGGGGGTATCTGCAGGTCTGCAGGGCACTAATGCTCTGTGCTGCTCTCAGCCTGTGGGGCGAGAGGCCCCTGGTGTGACACTGGGATCAGGCTTCCCGCTGCCCCGGGGCTGTGCCCGGACGAGTCGCAGCAGCACGGGCCCCGCAGCGCCCTCTAGGGGCGGGGGGCAGGAGAGCCGCGGCGCGGGCGGGGTGGGACTTCCGGAGCAGGCGGCCGCTGATTGGCCCAGACAGGGCGACCGGAAGCGGAAGCAGCGCGGGGCGCAGGCGCAGCGGCAGTCTGGGGGCCGCGGGGGAGGGACGTGCCCGCCCGAGAGAGATGGAGACGCGGGGGGAGCCGCAGCCGGCGTGAGTGAGACCCGGGCCCGGGCCGAGCCGCCCCCGCGGCCTGGGGCGGGTCCCGCGGGGCGGGGGCGGGGCCTGCGCCGAGCCCCGGCGCCTTTGTGCCTCCCCCGGGGCGATGCCGGGGGGCGGGGGGTCCCCGTGGCCGCTCTCGGGTGCCATGTCGCGGAGCCTGGGGAGACCCCCGAGCGCCTCTCCCGGCGGCTGCGCGCTCCTCGGGAACCCGCCTGCGCCCTGGGGCGCGCGAGCCGCCGGTGCCGCTCTGGGGGGGGGCGCGGGGAGACGTGCAGCATCCTCCCGGCGTCGGGCAGGGGCCCTACGTGTCCGTCGCTTGGCCTGGCCGACCCAGCGGCTCTCACTTCCGTGGGACCCTCGGAGGCTTTGAGCGAGTTACTGGTCCTTGTCCCCTTTACACCCCGATGAAACCCGACCTCAGAAAAGTGTAACTAGCAGAGTTATCCGCACCTGCCTTTGCAAAGGTAAAATGGGAACGATGTACGCCTGCAGCCTTGAGTGTGCGACTTGAGGCCTGTCCGGGTTACGAAGCCCTGCGTCTTTAAAGAAGAGCTTTCACAGGGGGACATCGTCAGATGCAAACAGTTTTGCCATTTTTCTCCCTCTGCTGTAATTGGCAAAACTTTGTTTAAAGCAGGCATAGGCAATAAGATGACACTTGGGTTAGCCCCTGGCGAGCTGCCACTGTTATATTTGCCTGCGCCTCTGCTTGCTGCTCCCATTGGCTACAGATCACTGTTCCCAGCCAATGACACCACTGGGACACCACTTGCCACAGCTCTCAATGGCTGGGAATGGTGAACTATGGTCAACGGGAGTTGCAAGCACCCATACCTGCAGAGTTGCGGGTAAATACAGCAGTGATGGCCTGCCAGAGGCTAACCCTGAGAGATTGCATCCGGTCCATATGCTGGTATTTGTCCACTTGTGGTGTAAAGAGATGCATCTTTTCCTCATCAGTTGACTGCTTCTGCTTGATCCTGTCCAAAAATTCATCATTCCTATGTCATTGTGGGATCAAATTTAAGAGGAGGAAAGTGACTAGAATGTATAATCTTTATCATAATGGGAGGTAGAAGTAAAAAGAAGGATTTCCTGTTAAAGGATGGAAGAGAATTCGTAAGAGTCTTTATTCCACTTTGTTCCAAACTGATCTGTGTTCCTGAAATACTTCCTATAGTATACTGCAGAGCAGTCTTCTAATGCAGACCTCAGGGAGCTCTGTCTTTTTGCTCGCACATCTGGAGGCGTAAAAATCTTTTGTCTCATTTAAGGTCAACCCCACATGCTTGTATATGTGAGACTAACATCTGTATGGATGGATCATTGCTTTCTCCCATTAAATTCTTGTAGTTCCCAGCATTACAGAGACACGTTGGTGTCTCTCTGAGGCTGTGTATTCCAAGCACATCAGTATTCTAGAAGAGAGGCTGACCATTGTGGAGTGGATGGAAACTAATAGTATAGTTCTGGAAAAATTCCTGAGTCTATCAACACTAATGCTGTTTGCTATTGCACATAAAAGCCACTGATCAGTTGATTAGGTGGGACTTTATACCCAATACATGCTGCATCCTTTACTACCATGAAAGTTATCTGTGGCAATCAAAAGGGTTTCAGTCAAAGTTCTTGCCAAAGAGGTGTTGGTGGAGATGTTAAGGAATTTGTAAGTGATAGGTGTATTTAGTGGGTTGTGCCCATGAAAGCTCCCCCCATCTGCTTTTTTTTTTTAGTCTCTAAGGTGCTGCAGAACTATTCTTTTAAGTTTTTTTCAGTTACAGACCAGGGCTGTGTCCAGACTCCATGCCTCCGTCGACGGAGGCATGTAGATTAGCCAGATCGGAAGAGGGAAATGAAGCCGCGATTAAAATAATCGCGGCTTCATTTAAATTTAAATGGCTGCCCCGATCTGCCGATCAGCTGTTTGTCGGCAGATCGGGAGAGTCTGGACGCGATGCCCCGACAAAGAAGCCTTTCTTCATCGACACAGGTAAACCTGGTTTCACGAGGCTTACCTGTGTCGATGAAGAAAGGCTTCTTTGTCGGGGCATCGCGTCCAGACTCTCCCGATCTGCCGACAAACAGCTGATCGGCAGATCGGGGCAGCCATTTAAATTTAAATGAAGCCGCGATTATTTTAATCGCGGCTTCATTTCCCTCTTCCGATCTGGCTAATCTACATGCCTCTGTCGACGGAGGCATGGAGTCTGGACACAGCCTAAGATGGCTACCCCTATGAGACTTTTAAGTGAATGTAGATTATTAGATCAAATTATGTAACTGGGTTTTTAAAGGGCTGGTTAATTTCATGTCCACAGCTGTAGCTTGAGATCTCATCTATGAGACTTAGGCCCCTTTTGCTGTACTATGCTGTACGGAATAGGAATTGGATGTGTGTATGAATACCTAATAAGAATATTGGCTCTAATAGACTATGCTGTCCCCAAAAAGGTGTTGAAAGGAATATAAAATCTATTGGGGATTGGGGAGTGATTTCACAGTCTGATTATCTCACAGTCTGTTGTGGAGTTCTTGGCCTTCATCTGTTGCTCACTACCGCCAGAAGTATGATATTGGACTGGATGGGCTCACCACAGATCTGAACCACTATAAAAATTCATGTATTCTTTGATTAGTGAATTGAGTTTTCTCCTTTCTCTGAAGCATAAGCTATTGGCAATTGTAACACAAGGTTGAATGGAGCTATCATCTGCTCTGCTCTGGCCAGCTTATCTTGTGTGCCACAGACCGTTCACTTCATGCACTCTAGGGCAGTATTGACCCAGAAAGCTTTGGGGAAACTTGAAACTGTTTTCACCAAAAAGAGTAAGTGCTATTGTGCATCAAGCCCTTTGTCTCCATAACAATCCCTTTATCTGTGGTTGTCAGCCACTAATATTAGCACTTCCTGTTGTGAAGAGGGCATCAGTTGTGTAGGCCTAGTTTTGACACATTCTCCTTCCAGTGCTAGGCTATGTTCTGCTCTTAAACATAGGGATGATCTGTTCTAATTGACTATTTCTTTCTCCCACCACCTTTTTTTTCCTTTTCTTCCCCATTCCCAATTTATTTTAAAACTTTAATAACTCCAGATGAAGAAATGGGCTGTGCCCATAAAAAGTCACGATACTATCTACAGTAAACTTCCAATAATGTGGCACCGTTAGGACCCAGGGGGTGCCAGATTATCAAATATGCTGGACTATCGGGGGGGGGGGTCTGTGAGAGGTCTGGGATGGGATGGGATGGGATGGGATGGGGGGATGGCCCTGCGGTTCCAACCCAGCAGCACCCCAGCTGCTGTGCCCCAGGCGTCCCCAAGTCAGCCACTGCTGAAAACTGACCAGCGGCTGACTTGGGGAAGCCCGGGGCAGAGCAGCTCCAATTGTCCGGCTGTCTGGAGCACTTCCGAGTTCCAGGTGGTGCCGGACTATCAGGAGTGCCAGACCACTGGATGCCGGACAACTGGAGTTTTACTTTACATGTTTTGTTAGTCTTTAAGGTGCTGCTGGACTATTTGTTGTTTTTTGAGTTTTTACAGGGGTGAACGTGTATGGAAGGCAGTATCGCTTATCCCTTAGCAAGAGTCACTTGTGGCAAAAAAGGTTAGAATAAATACAGTCAGTCACTTTTTGTGCCAGAAATGGTTTGCTTTGTGGGAGCACTGTGTGATCCCGCCAGTTACTTGCCTTGGAGCTCGTTGTGTAGATGTGTAGCAGTGAAACTAATACACAGTGGCTGCGACTAGACTGGCATGATTTTGCAGAAATACTTTTAACAGAAAAGTTTTTCTGTTAAAAGTATTTCCGCAAAAGAGCGTCTAGATTGGCATGGATGCTTTTGCTCAAAAGCATCCGTGCCCAGTATAGACGTGCTTTTGCGCAAGAAAGCTCTGATGGCCATTTTAGCTACACTGGCCCTCTTGCGCAAGTATTCTTGCACAAGAGGGCTTATCTCTGAGCGGGAGCGTCAAAGTATTTGCACAAGAAGCACTGAATTCTTACATTAGAACGTCAGTGCTCTTGCGCAAATTCAAGTGGCCAGTGTAGACAGCTGGCAAGTTTTTGCACAAAAGCAGCTGCTTTTGTGCAAAATCTTGCCAGTCTAGACGCAGCCAGTGTGTGTTTGGCACTAGGGATCTGAAAATGTGTTGGGTGTTTTTTTGTTTGTCTGTTTTATCAAAAACAAACAAAACAAAAAAATGTATACCCACTGAAATTGGGGAGGTGGCTCTTCAGGACCTGGTGTGCACAGGGAGCTGGCTTTTAAGTGCTCCTCCCTCTCATGCTGCTGCCTTGTATCAGAGGCAGCAGCGAAGAGGGGAAGAGTATTGACTCCCACAGAGCCACCTACCTGCCCTGCAAACACCAGCTCCTGCCTACCCTTCCCTCCCCCCAGCACTGCTGCCTCTGATGCAGAGGCAGCAGCGCAGGGGAACAGGGGATGTGGCTCTTTGGAAGCTGTTACATGCGGGGAGCTGGCTTTTAATCTGGCTTCCCGTGAGCACCAGCTCCCACCAACCTCTTTTCTCTCCTCCCCCGACCCTGTGCTGCTTCCTCTGGGTCAGGTAGCAGCATGGGTGTGGAGTCGGGGGGGAGGCAGTTCCCCAGGAGCCAGTGCTTGTGAGGACCCTGCTTAAGAGCTGGCTCCCTGCAAGCCCCGGCTTTTGCCTGCTCCCCTCCTCTCTCTCCCCACCCTCCGTGCTGTGAGGCACCCAGGCCCACCACAGGGCTGGAGCAGCCTTCTGCTGGTGGCGGACAGGGGGCTGCTCCAGCCCACACTGGTTAAACTTAACCAGTAAACTGATTAAAAGTTCATATCCCTAATATGTATGCATGCACAAATACCGCACAAAGTGAGAGAGAATGCAAGATTCAGGAGTAAGTTAATATAAACTAACTGTCACTAATGATATTTTGTCTAAAAAGACTTGAAGAAAAATTGCAAGCTGAGGGAAGAGTATTATTCTCTGTGTGTCACTCAGAGGGAAGCATTTGTGTCTAGGGTTAAATATGAAAATACTTTAGAGCAACTTTTGTAAAATGTACTTTTGTGACTTACGGTCCGTGGGCGTTGGATATGTGTATTCCCTTGCCCTACTGGCATGTGCCAAAAGGGACCACCTGCTATCTCTACATCCTGCATCTAACTTAAAACTAGTTTTATCAGAATGAGGGTTCCTAGGCTTTTACCTAACTCTTTCATCGCCGCATATCTCTGCTCCATTCTTTTCTTTCTAAGTTACATTTATGTCTGTCTCCTGTGTGGTGGCTAATGGTATTCTCTACTAGGCTACCCCACTGGCTTCAGAAAAAAAGTTTTTTGTCTTATTACACAGAAATGCAGCTAAAGACACTTTGGAGGTGCCAGCCCCATGTTTTAATTCTAATGTTTTCGGCTGAGACCCTCTTCAGCCAATGGAGCTAGGGTACGCTGTCTTTTGAAATCAGTTGACCCATCTGAAATGTGTCTATGCAGCTGCTAGCTGAGTTTTATACATGTAGTGGCAAATCCTGTGATAATTAGCATGTGTGCTAGGTGCTCCTGCAGAGATTGCATTAAAAGGCACTTGCTATTATTATTAAAAGTTGTTCTCGCCTGTCTGGATGTCACTGATCACAAGTCAGTAGAATGGTTTCCATGAGGCCATGCTAGAGGGATAATTTGGGATTCCTGCATGGAATAAAACTTGCTCATGTGAGTCTGGCCGGCATATTAGCTTTCAGCAAAACAAATGCAAATGATTATTACCTACCAATGTCTGAAAATGTAGTTCTTGCAAGCCACGCCACTGCTGGTCTTGATTCCTTGTGCTAGTGTGTGGCACCAGCTTGGGCCTCTTGAGTCAGAGCTTGATTTTTGATCCTCAGTGTATAGTCTAAGGCAGTGTTTCTCAACCAGTGGTACGAGTACCCTTAGGGGTACTTGAGAGAGGTCTGGGGGGGTACGTCAGCACAGCGGAATTTGGATTTGAATTTTTGTTTTAAGTTTTACAGCGCTTTATTATTTTTGGACTTTTTACACCCAAAAATGTCATCACCTGGCTGGCTACGATTAAGTTGTTTGAACAAATGTGTTGCAATGGTAGAAAAAAAGTCTGGTGTGTTTGAAAACTATAAGTACTAGGGGCACTTATAATATTTTCTTCAAAGGGTTACTTTATTTAAAAAAAGGTTGAGAAATACTGGTCTAACACGTATTGAATGTTCTTTCTACAGGAATAGAATGAGCCAGGGAGACTCAAACCCAGCAGCAGTTCCACATGCAGCTGAAGATATTCAAGGAGATGACAGGTGGATGTCACAGGTAAAACTGATAACAGAGTTGACGGATTAGATAGGAGCCTCTTTACTAGCAGGTTTTGAGGTGGTCAGGTGCATGATGAGCATAATACAGGTACTTCTGTTTCTGATTCTGTGGCTGGGGGAGCTCAGCCACTTAGACGTTAGCAGCGTTTCTGATGGGTTCCAGAAGTAACCTGACACCACAAGAGGTAAAAAGCAGCTTTGTGGCATGCCCTGAAAACCACACTTTGGAACAGAGTTCCTGAAGATTTCAGCTGGCTTATTGGTTGAGAGGAATTGCCAACCAGATTATTTAAAAAAAAAAAATGAACCTCACTGAAGTATGTAATACAGCTGGGCAGTGATAAAGCTGAGACTAGCTGAACCCAAGTGTCTCGAGTCTCCAGTTCATATCACTTCCTAGACAGGGTGAAGTAGTTTGAGCAGACTTGTATTCTGGCTAACCAATAACCTGAATGTCAGTAGATTTAGAACTGCTGGGTATATCGCTACCAGGCATCTGACAGCAAGCACTCTGTGGCTGCTTCTAGACTGGCAAGTTTTTCCGCAAAATCAGCTGCTTTTGCGGAAAAAACTTGCCAGCTGTCTACACTGTCCGCTTGAATTTCCGCAAGAACACTGACGATCTCATGTAAGATTGTCAGTGTTCTTGCGCAAATACTATGCTGCTCCTGTTCGGGGGAAAATGTATTTGCGCAAGAGGGCCAGTGTAGACAGCTAAAAACTGTTTGCGCAAAAAAGCCTCGATGGCAAAAATGGCGATCGGGGCTTTCTTGTGCAAAACCGCATCTAGATTGGCACGGACGCTTTTCCGCAAAAAGTGCTTTTGCACAAAAGTGTCCGTGCCAATCTAGACGCTCTTTTCTGCAAATGCTTTTAACGGAAAAACTTTTCTGTTAAAAGCATTTGTGGAAAATCATGCCAGTCTAGACGTAGCCTGTGCATGTATAAAAAAGTAATGTAGCCTGATGGGTCACTTCAGGAGTGGCCAGTGTGCCAAGGAAGGAGCAGGCAGGGAGGAAGGCCCAGCATTTAAGGAGTTAATCTAAAGCTATATGCCTGAGAGGCAGACACAACAGAAAGTCACAAAGTTTGGCCGTAGAGGCACATGTTGGGCAACTATCACTTTCTGTGCCGGGGCTACAGATACCACCGGGGAACTGACAGCTGGAACTTATGCTGCTGCTTTCTTTTCAACAGCACAACAGGTTTGTCTTGGACTGCAAGGACAAGGAGCCCGACGTGCTGTTTGTGGGGGATTCCATGGTGCAGTTGCTACAGCAGTATGAGGTATCGCAGGAGGGGATGAAATTGTGGGGGAGATGTGTGCGATGGTACCTCCCTGTTGCTGTTAGTCCAGTCACTGGTGAACATGCACAGTACTGACCGTGCCTCCCTTTCCTCCAGCTCTTTCTGATTTTACCTCCACTGCCACTGCTTTCCAACTCTTCATCCCTTCCATTTCCCTGTGTCTGTCCTCAACTTCTCCAGTTCCGTCCCTGCAGTAACTTCCAACCTCTACCCCACCCCCCCTTTCCCAGAGGTCACTTGCAGCCTTCTCAGTGTAACAGTCCAGATCCCTCTTCTGCCCCTCTTTCCTTGTCCCTCTGTCTAGGAGCTGTGAGAGCCCTTTTGTAGATTTAAAATGAATTCTGTCCTCTCTTCTCCCCACATCCTCTGTGTTCTTGATTGTGCCCATCCCGCTTCCAATGTGACTGGCTATCACCTGGTTCTCAATAATGAGGTTTCCTTATCTCACAACAGTACAAATATGAAAGTTGCTGGGTCTATTACCTTAACCAGAGAATTACAGTTTAACTCTCTTGCATATGGAGTTCCAGCATGCTGTGCTGCTGCCGGCAGAGCGTCATTCTATTGACAATCCCAGTGTCTAGAGACTAGGAAAGGCAGCAGCTAGGAGATATTTTTTAAAAAATGTGTGAAGTGTTTTCAGAGTTGTCCCTTCATCCACTATTTCATCGGTAATGGCTGGCAAACCGCTTTGCTCTGCCAGTGTTACGTTCCAGAGTGACACATTTGGTTACAGTTGTTTAGCTTCTTGGGCAATAAAAGGAATTCCTTCAACATTTCCTTGCCCTCCTGTTAAGTCCCGTGCTTAGCTGAGCTCAGTCGGGCCGTCTGTATCCCTCTTGCATAGGCTGAAGGGAGATTGCTGTGTATGATCCCCTCTTTTCTCTGTGCCAGGAGTAAGTCCATTACTTCTGCCAATTCTGATAGAGAATATGTAATGCTTTTGTGGGCAGCACTTTTCCCCTTGAAAATAGCTTCACTCACTTTGACTGTGTCATTCCCTGAGCTACCTATTTATGAGAAACTTTTTATGTTGAAGGATAATGCTTAATCTAAAACAGTGAATTGGTTCCTGGTTACAGATATGGCGAGAGCTCTTTTCACCCCTTCATGCGTTGAATTTCGGGATTGGTGGGGACACAACAGCGCATGTTCTCTGGAGACTGAAGAACGGTGAACTGGAGAACATTAAACCGAAGGTATAAATGCTCACATAGCTGGCTTTTATGTTCATTCTTCACTTGAGAAAAAACCCTCTGAACATTGCTTAGTACCAGAGCTGAAGGCACCAAAATGCCATCCCTCTCTAACTAATGAACTCTTGGGTTCTTTTTTAGAACTCCTTTACAACAGGAGATACTGGTCTGAGTGAATGTTGGCACTGAATATGTGTAATGGACCAACACAGGTTTAAGCCAGCTAAGCAGGGGGTATTTAAAGTGGGTTCTGTGGGGAATGAAGGGTCCATTGTGTTTATACAGTCCGCTTGTACCTCTGGAAGTGAAGTAGCAAATTGGACACATTGAAAATAAACCGATTTGTTGATGGCATTGTAGTCCCTAGTGAGAACTTTGCTGTGGGCTGCTGTAGATAATGGTCTCCAGTCAAAAGCTTTCTGAGTTTGCAATAGCAGGACATTATGCAGATCAGGATTGAGTAAGGAGGGCTAGTCAGGTGGAAGAATGGTCCTGTGATCAGAGCACTGTGGGAGACCCAGGTTCAGTTCCTTGCTGCACCATAAACCCTCTGTGACGTTGGGCAAGTCGCTTAGTCTCTCTGTACCTCAATTCCCCATCTTCAAAATGGGGCTAAAATGTTTCTCTATTGCAGCGGTTCCCAACCTTTATTATACCATGGACCAGCAAACTCATTCAAAAACTTTTGGCAGACTGGTATAAAAACATTTTATTTGCATATTCATTATGGCAATTCATTTCAAGAGGTCGCATGTTATTTTACATTGCATCTATACACACACAATACATGTCATTGTAATGAATTTTTGTATTATCCCCCCTGGCCCCCAAAGTATTTGCTTTCCACGTTAAAAAAAAAATCATGTATAACACATTGCTAGCTACCCAAAGTATTTTATCACACCACAGTTAGCAATCGTCCATAAGGTCTGGCTAGCTAGACTACCTACGTAACATGAAAATGTCTGACAAGATCACATCAGAGGGATCACTGGGCTTGTTTGCCTGACACAAGTTCTATCGAGGCATTATGCCTGGCAGCAAGAGTCTCAGTGTATTCCTCTCGTCAAACCTATTCCGATGTCTGGTCCTGGCAGCAGTCACTGCAGAGAAATCCGCTTCACAAAGGTATGTTGATGGAAATAGCAGCAGGCTCTTCAGAGCTAGAGTGCTGAGTTCTGGAGAGTCCCCCTTTTATTTTAATCCAGAAGGGCGACAGGTGAGGATGCATTCAACGAAGTTTTAAGTCCTCCATCACGTGCCGCTGTCCAGTTTAAACAGCTGATAGCACGATCATTATCTAAACAAGGACATTCTCGCCAGGCCCATCATCAAGGCATGGGCATGGCCTGGCATTGTGCTGCAGCCCGGCACCAGTCTGCAGATGCAGTGGCTGGGAACCACTGCTCTATTGCACAGGGGTGTTGTAAGGCTACATATGTCAAAGACAGAGAAGTGGTTGGAGATCTACTGAGGGAAGGTACCATGTGAGAAACAGGCACTATTATTATTAGGAAGTATGCTAGCAGAGCTCTGTGAAGGGAAAGTTGACATACGTTGCAAAGAGTATAACATTCTGCATACGAGGGTTGACTCCCTAAATTGTGTATAGAATTGTTTTTCCTTTCTTGTCCATTTTAATCTGAGCAGATAATTGGGGCCCTAGGGCGATTCCAGATAGGAAGAGAAATTGATAACTGTCAGGAGGCGCTTTGCTGCAGCCTTGTTTATTTACAAGGAATGTACAAAGTCCTGAGTCTCTGAACAGAGAAGGAATCAAATAGCAAGAAGCAGCTTCTTTTGCTCACAGCATCAACAACACTCTCTACATCCAATACCCCGACCCAAAAACCTCTCCCTAAATTTCTTTGTGCAGTTAGTTGTTGCTTCAGGTTGTCTAATTTTTACAGTAACGGTAACTGAAGAGTGCGTTCATTCCTATCTATCTCAGTGAGGTTTTAACTCAGGCTGCAATGAGGTTTCACACAGCTCCGAACATGTTCTAAATGACGTGCAGTGTTGGTGTCGTGTGGGGTGCTGTGCGAATGACCCTAGCATAAGTTTTAAGATTTAAAAGTAAAGAAGCTCTGTAAAAGGGTTTCATCTGGGTGCTTTACGAACGAATAAGGCCCTTCACATGTGGAGCTTACTGGCTGCATCATGCACACCCAGTATGTTGTAAGCCTGGGCCAGATACAAGATCATCTAGACGTCTGAATTACACTGTGTTGAAGTATCACAAAGCTGTTAGTGGGCTGATCAGGGTGGCTTTTCTTTACTGTGACTCTGGTTCTATACTAGGTGAGAGGGAGGAGTCTTAAGTTGATTCGAAATGATTCAAGAATCCGCAAAAGCTGACAGTCTGTGTCTTTCACTATTTAAGCTTAATTTGCAATTATTGAGTCTTAATTTTTGCTGAGCACCTTGGCCTGAGTTATTGACCTTGTTGCAGTAGCCAGGATAGCTGGTGCAGAGCCTCCTGTGGGTGCTAAACTTGCTGCTACACCATTCCTGTTTCCTCTTCACAGGTCATTGTTGTCTGGGTTGGAACAAACAACCATGAAAATACGGCAGAGGAAGTAGCAGGTGGAATCGAGGCCATCGTGCGGCTCATAAATACCCAGCAGCCACAGGCCAAAGTTATTGTATTGGTATGCGCATCAGAGGGTTGTGGTAATACAGCACCATTGGAGCAGCCTGTGTCATGTGTCCTTTATACCACGCTCCAATGCTGTCAGGAGTTTCCTGTGCATGTTGGGGGGAGAATGCTAACTTGATGGTAAACTCTAGAGGATGGCTTCTCCATTTCAGTGAGCTTTCTCAACGGTATCTAGCTTTCCAGCCCCTTCCGAGAGGTAAGCGTTCTCTTCTCGTGAGAGGAGTTGTGTCCCAGTCAGAGACAGGGAGGCAGTGACATCACACGGGCTGAGGATGATGGGGAGAGAGCTGGGACTAGACTGGAGCATTACCCATTCTGGTCCTGTGTGGGAACAGCTTAAACTGGCCCACTGCTCTTCCGCAGAGGCAGACAAAGGTTGTCTCCTTTGATTGGCTTCAGCATTCCTGTTTGTGCAGAGGGGAGCATAAATAGGAATGCTAAAGCCAAACAAAGGAGCACGGGGGGAAGGAGGAGCAGGTTCAGCCCCTGAGTCAGTGTCCTTCCAACTCTATTGTCAGCCCCGTTTCACAGAGGGGCTAGAAGGGGCTGAGGCAGATGTACAGGGGGAGGAGTGTTACGTTTCCACTGCAGTGCTATTTCGGGATACCGGAGGTAACCCAATATAGCTATTCTGCGTCTCTTGAGCGCACCCGTTATTTCGAAATATAACAGACTTGCTATTCCGACGTCCCTGTAAACTTCATTCCATGAGGAGTAATGGACGTTTCGGAGTAGAGATTTATTTCGAAATCTGTTCTGTCAACAGCGCCAAATGATGGAATAAGCTATTTTGAGATTGACTCAAAATAAGCGACACAATTTGCATAGCTCTTTTTGAGCTACGGGTGCAGTATAGACGCACCCAGTGAAGTACTGTATTGTCTGAACCACTTCAGAGGTCTTTTCTTGCCTCCTTACTATATCAGAGCTTGCTACCTCGAGGCGAGAAGCCAAACCCTCTGCGGCAGAAGAATGCCAAGGTGAACCAGCTGCTAAAGGTCTCGCTCCCAAAACTTGCCAGTGTCCAGCTCCTGGATGTCAGCGGGGGCTTCGTGCATTCGGATGGTGCCATCTCCTGCCATGACATGTTTGATTTTCTGCACCTGACAGGAGGGGGCTATGCAAAGATCTGCAAACCCCTCCATGAACTGATCATGCAGCTGCTGGAGGAGACCCCTGAGGAGAAGCAAGCTGCTCTGGCCTGATAAGCTAAAATCAGTGTTCAACGTCATCCCAGCCTCATCAGATCAGTTCTGTCACTGGCACTACAGAATCCTTCTTTCTTAAAGCACTTTCCATTGTAGAATGTTACTGGATGTTCGTATCTAGTGTTTTGAGGGGGAGGGCTAACGTCGAACTGGTCTTGTCCACAGAAGGGCAGAGCTGACTGGTGTCACTGCAGGAAGAAATTAGCTAAAGAAGATTTTTACTTGTAAACCATTCCTCATTTCAAATGAGAACAAGACTATCACCTGTGTGCCCCTCGCGTACGTTAGTGTTCTATGGTGCCCTTAGACCCACCCTGTCATGCTGACTCGAGCAACCCGTATGCAGCTCTTGGTTTAGCTTGCCTCTTTCCTAGGCATTAGGCTTCATGTATTAGCTTGTGAACCAGACTTGCATTCCACTCAAGAGAAACAAAACAGGTGCATTTTAAAAAAAAAAAAAGTTCCCACCGTTAGAAATTTTATTTACTAAGGTTTTTTTAAGAGACACTTGTTGCTTTCTGGCACTCTGTTTTTGAAGCAGCATGAAACTAAATAACTGGAATTCAGAAATGTCAAAAACCAAAGTGTTAGTTGAGCTGAACTCATTTAACACTCCCAAAATATTATTCATGTGATTGTTTTACGAAGTCTGTTAGCTGTGACAAACCTCATTGCGTTGTTGCTTGGCTGTGGGCAGTTTCATTTGGGTGCTGTTGCATATCATGTCTCCTATAGAACCTGTTCTTTGGTTTTGTTTGTGTACAGTATTGACAGCTTTTAACAGTTTTTTGGTTTAGGAGCTTAGTTTTCCAGCGAATGTCAAACACAAGTCAGTCAGAGACGTAGAACTGACATTTCATCCCATTGTGGGGGTTGTGCTTCAGGATTCTGTGCAGTGCTGTTCACGTTCATAGTTCTGATTTTTTTTTAAGTATGACTGTTACACCTATTTTTTAAAAAAAAAATCCATACTTAGTCCCTCTTTGTGAAGCCTGAACCAATCTAATGCTTTACGAGTTCTAAGGTGTATATTTCTTTATTGCTTCTGTTTTACTTACTTGTACAAACATTTTATTCAAGCAAATAAGGCCTTTGGCAGTAAAGAATTGAGTCAGTCTGTAGCCTTTTCCTCTTTCGGGCCCTACCCTTTCCCCTTCCAACAAAGGGAATTAGTGTGGAGAGTTGCCTGTTCACAGGGACTCTGTCTTGCTAGAGCTTTTTATATGAGAGCTAATTATAATCTGCCTAATGGCTGTATAAAACTCATTCATTGAAAGGTGAACAGGGAAAGCTTTTTTCTTATCAATAAGAAACTGTTTGGGACCCAGTGCAGAACCTTGCTACTTTAAAAATAAAAATACATTAAACAAAGTTTGTTCTTCCTTGACTTACCTACCATAATTGGAGTTCAGCAGTGGTGTTATCCCTTGTCATGGCTCATACCACCGCTCACTGAAATACCACAACCAATGCAGGCCTCTGCCCTGGTTGAAGGGTTTGGGAAGGCACCAGCCTTCAACTGTTATGCTGCTTTTTGGCAGGTAAATGAAAGAGGAACTGATTTTTGTTTCAGAGGTTTACAGTGATCTCCTATTTTACATTGGTGGCATTTAGCTGCCTACTTTGGTTTTTCCAGCTCACTATGAGAAGTAGCATGCATGTAGGGCATGTCGCCTGTCTTGGCCCATTCTGTTTCAGGCAGGCTTAAATCTAGCATTAAAGAGCACGTTCTTGTCCCCATCATGCTTCCCTGCTGCTATAACATTGGTTGTGGCGGGATTTCTGCCTAGACTGCATGCGGGGCCTGTGTGTACCTCCCGCACAAGTGATGCACGCAGATGTGCAGGACAGCCAAAGAATCCTGCTTCCCAGAAGTAAAGGTTGGAGTCGGATAGTGCTCTGCGGGAGAAGAGTAGCCGGGTGGGCTCTCCCTAGGCCAGTGGGTGCTCCATTTTTCAGCAGCACCCTCCCCTCCCCTCCCCTCCAGTCGTCTGTCAAAACAGCTCTTTGCTCTGCTGGGGCTGGGAAGGGAGGGTGAACAGACTTTGCCCCAAGGAGGGAAGGGGGAAGATTGGGCAGGGTGGCATGGGCATGCCTGTAGGAAGAGTGGGAGGGGCAACAGGACTCTGCCAGGCGGAGGGCTGTAGGCTTGTGAAAAGTGACGTGTGACCCACGCACTAAATGAGTCTCCAGGGCGGCCCCGCGCTGGTCAGACAGCCGCTTACTAGCAACGTAGCCCTCAGCGCTGCAGCGCATTTGCCGCTGAGACCAGCTGTGAGCTGGGCCCTTTGATGAGGGGCTGATTGCGGAGGGCTGGTCCTGGCGTGTGGACAAGCCCTCTGGGCAGAGGGGAACCAGCTCAGTTGGCTGCCCGTGGTCCAGGTGGTCTTGCTGGGGCGCCATGTTTACACACGGGTCAGCGTTCACCACCCCTCTGGAAGTGACCAGTGTAACCACCCATCCTTTGGCACGGGCATCGGGATCTTTCTCATTGCACCAACAGTCGGGTTTGCTCCTCGGACTCACTGAGCCTTTGCAATTTCAACTCCAGGGTGCTCTCCACCTCTGGGGGTCAGGCCCCGCAAGCCCCTGTCCAGGCAGCCCCTGACTAGCTGCCTCCCTTGTACCTGGCTGGTTGTGAAGAACTGATCCTTTCTGAACTTCTAGTTTTTTAAAATAATCTAGTTACCGTTTACAGTTGTATGCTGAAGCCTGGAATCTTGTCTGTGCTGTGGTGTATGAGCATTGCCAATTTGATATTTATTGCAGTGAAGAGAATGCAAAGGAAAAGGGGGGAGGAAGGCGAAAGTCCTTTTCTCTGAACTCGCATGCGAGTGCAAGCAAGGGGGCTCCAAGTGCAGGGTGGGAGGCCTTGAGGCTGGACGCTTGCACAGTGTGTAAAATCCAGTTACAGCCCTGCTTCCCAGTGACCTTCCTTCGGGGAAGCTGCTGGGAGCTGATTGAACCTTCCCCAAGAAAAGCTGTGATTCTGCTTTGGCAAAATTGCATTGACTGATAGAACTCACTCTGTTTAGTGCATATTTCAATATAAATGTAAATGTTTCACCCCAGTGAGTTCTGGCGTGCGTGTCTCTGTGGTGTCTGTGTGTGTCTGGGGGAGGGGGAACGGGTGTCGATCTCCACTGGGTTCACTAGAATGTGCGGGTGATGCAGCAGGAAGGGTGACAGTGTATGGAGGGGACAACATGGAAGCAGTCGCTAGAAAGGTGGTGGTGGGGATAATCCTCCCAGTGTGACCGCTGGAGCGACAAAGGAGAAAACAGGTTATTTTACCTCTGTATCCGGCCCATGCGCGAGTGCTCCTGGAGTACCATCCAGTGCTGGTGCCCACAGTTCCAAAAAGTTGATAACAGGAGCTGGTTCAGAGAGGAGCCGCAGGGGTGCCAAAAGGATTGGAAAACACGCCTGATGTGCAAGAGAGAAGGGGCCACTTCATCATGCTCTGGAAGTGCTGTGGAACCAAAATCTGATCCTCTGCTCTTCAGTGGAGCAGAGCAAGGCAGAGCCCACTCTGCCAGGGAAAGTTGAAGCTGAACAAATTCAGACTGGAAATGTGCAAATTTTTTACAGGGAGCCTAATGCCCCATGTGTGCAATTGGCCAAGGGTCATGGAGAAGTCGCCGTCACTGACAATCTTCGACCACCAATCTTGATTTTAAAAGATTTGCTCTAAATCAAATAGGACTTAATGTAGGGAAATTCTGCAGCCCGAGACTAGGCAGAGAGTTTCAGGGCAGAAGAGCATCAGATCCTAACTGAGCTCTATATCCCAGGGCACCACCAATTCCTACATGCCATGATCAAAGTTCAACCAGTGCGGGACAGCCCTCAGGAGAGCAGACCGTTGTGTGCCACTGGCTGAGACAAGAAGTTTTGCATAGATAATATCGCTCCTCCTAAGGAATCGCGTGTGACCCTGGTCAAATCACTTAGCTGCTCTGTGTTCCGGTGCAGTCACCTGGAAGCTGCTGTAGTAATACACAAGCCTGTTGTGAGACTTGTCAGCAAGTGCTTTCAAATCTTCAGATGAAAGGTATGGAAAGGAAATTCCCTTATTGCATCCATACCTTGCCTGCCAGGTTTACCTCTGTCCCACTGGGAGTAACCAAAGGTTCATAACAGGCACTGACACTTCATTTTTGGGCTAGAAATTGGCATCAGGCTTTGCATGTGGGGCTGCAGGTGCCCCAGTGGGTGACATCAGAGTAGAGCCCCTCTGGACCATGTATTAATGAGAAAGCTCTTTTAAAAAACAAGCAAGGAGTCCGGTGGCACTTCAGACTAACACGTTGATTAGGGTATTCGAACATAAGCTTTCATGAGTGACACGTCGCTGTTGTGGCACATTCCCCCGCCCCGTCTGTAGAGGCGGATACTTGCAATGCTGAGCGTTATGGGAAGCTGGAGCTGGAGCTTGCTCTACTAAACAAACGAACAAAACGGAGGAACTTTGCGATCCGAGGGAGCAGGCTGTAGAGAGCATCGCTTGTTTCCTGTCCTTATCCGATAGCTCTCTGGAGCAAATGGTGAATCCCCCCACCCCTCCCCTGTCTGTTGAGGGGGAGGAGCAGGGTGCCCTTTAACATAAGCTGGGAGCATGAGCTGGCTGGGAAGAGCAGGGCCTGGTAGCTATAAATGGAGATACTCTTGCTGCTGCTGTCAGAGATGGCCCTAGCAGTGGGGGATGTGTAAGTTGTTTAGTGCTGACGGAGACTGTACCTATAAATGAATGGAGATCCTAGCGGCCTGCCCAGAGTCAGCATTGAGCTAGGACAGGGCCCTTGGTCTTGCTAGGCGGTGGTGAGCCCACTGCACTGCTGCCTGCAGAGATTCCTGCTCAGGGCTCTGGAAGATGCTAGCAGTGCCCTCTAGTGTTACTCTGTCTGGTCACTTCCTTCTCTTGCAAACCTTGCCCGCGGCTCCTGCCTCACCAGCACTTTCAGGAGTAACCGGGTGGGTAGGGGAGGAGGGGTTGTCGTCAGCGTTCCAGTCCACGGGGAATCGGACTGTAAACACAGCCTGTCATTCGGGACAATGTGGCAGATTTATTGCTTGGCTTTGGAAGTTGACCTCCCCACTCATCGACGTGTTAACTGACTGTCATGGCACTGGTGACAGTCTGAGTTGTCACTGAGTCTGGCTGGCAACAGCTGCCGCCGCCCGGGGTAAGAGCTGTTACCTCTGGCATCACACTGTGTCCTGTGGGCGAGTCCTTGGTCAGGGTTTCCCCTCTCAATTCTAACTTCCAGAGGGAGCTGCCCGCCTGCCTGCCACGGGGGGCAGAGCCTGTCTGAATTGCAGAAACAAGCCAGGCCCAGGGCGTAGGGCTGGAAGGCACCGCTGAGGCTGGCATGTCTGAATGGCGTTGCTGGGGACTTCATTTCTTCATCACACAGGAGAAGCTCCCATCTAGTGTATGTGTTGTGGGGAGATGTGACTGGAACCCAGCCCGCCCTGCAGCGGTAGGGGCCCTGCCCCGCCGCAGGATACAGAGGCATCTTGCAGCAGGGGCTCTCAACCTCTTTCCTTGGGAGCCCATCCCCAGGCTGTAAAAACTCGGCCCCAACGCTGGTTCTCTGCTTGTAAACGCCAGGACAGTGGGGCAGGGGCCAGGGCTTGGTGCCATAGGGGGCCCTACGAAGCTACGCTGCTTTGGCTGCAGCCCCAATGCGTGGGGGTGGGGTTCCAGTCTTCAGCCCTTCACAGGGGGCATGTTTGCTTTCTGCCCTGGGACCCAGTGAGCCTAATGCCAGCCCTGCTGGCCCAGGAGGCCTGACTCCTGTAACAGCTGCTCTCACAGGGCACCTGGCTATGTACAAACTGTTTTAATAACACCCAGTTGTAGTACAAATCACCATCAGCTTCTCCTACCAGGCAGGTCAGAGCAACGTCCATCTAGCCCAGGACCCTGCCTGCTGACGGGGCAACTATCGACTCAACCGCCCGGTCGTGGAGTCCCAGCGGCTGCAAGTCGGCGAGTCTGCCTGCAGCAACCTGCCAGCAGACGCGATGACGGGATTGCACTGTTAGACACGCAGTCCTGTGGCACCTTAGAGACTAACAACCGTATGCAGGGTCATGCGCTTCCATGGGCAAGACCCCCTGTGCCCCAGGACCACTCCTTGTTTCTAAAGTTGCAGACTACCATGGCCACCCCTCTGAGACTATTATTTTAAGCTGTGTCTGAACTGGGGCTTGGTGAGTAGGTGGCTGTGTACACGGCAGAGGTCGGAGCGGGGATGGGAGCTCCCGAAGAAGTCAGTGCCAGCTGCGTGTGAACCACCACAGAGCACGCCCCGGCTGCTTAGTTGGCTGGCACAGCCTTCCCCCCCCCCACACACACACCCGCCCCCCACTCCTCGGCATCCGCTCCGTGCAGCGAGAAGCCTTCAACTAGCCCTTGAGCATGACAGGTACAGTAGAAAAACGGTGTTTGCACTAGCTCAATAGAGCCTTTATCTGCTCTTTATTGCCTTTGCTTTCCTCTCTGGTTTTCTGATGGACTTTACCTCAGCTATGTGAAGTGGCACAATTGTATGTACGTAGGAGGCTCGCTTGCCCGAGGCCCTGAGCACAGCCGTAGTTTCACAGCTCACAAACCGCCCCCCACAGTGCTCGCCCCCATTCCAAGTTCCACACGGTCCCTGGTGCCTTGCTCTCCTTTGCAGCAATGTTTGGGGCGGGCGTCTTCGGTGTTGTACGGCATGTCCCCCTCAAAGCCCGGCTGTTCCTTGATCAGCAAGAGAATGAGAAAGAGAAGGCACCCTCCAACATCCACGATCCTCCACCAGCCAGGATGGGTACATAAAATTTGGTAGCGTATAGCAGAGATGTCTGTGAAGTACGTGAGGGGTGGGGGATGTTTGCTCAGCATTCACCCAGCTCCACAAAGCAGGTGAAAAAGGAACAAGTATTGGTTGAATAATGAATTGCAACGTCCATACGCGCTCTCCCCTGAAAAGCAAAAATATCGCTCTGTCTTGGGGTTCCTGCTGCTGTTCCCCATCATGGCTGAGCCATAGCGAGTGTCAAGCTGGGAGTCCATGGTGCCTTTCCACGGTTGGAGCACAAACTGCTTGGGACGCTAGGACGGGGCTGTGTTCACGGGGCCTCAGAGCTGTGAATGGCTTCTTGCAATGCTGGAAAATCTTTCCTGCCGCCGGAGGCCTGGTAGCGTTGCCCATCAGGGATCGGGCTCTGGTTCGGTAGAGTTGCCCATCAGGGTTCAGCCTCTGGATCGGTTCCCTCTCCTTTGGAAGTTCATTCCACAGCCAGAGCCCCTCCCCCAGGACCCTTTGTCCCCAGCTGTGACATGCCTCGCCCTGGGCTTTGTGACTGCAGGAGAGGCGCTTCCACTGTCCTCCAAGGATCAGTGCCTGCCAGACCCCTCCGTGCACAAACAGGGAAGGGTGCTCAGGGAGGAAACATTCTGGGACAGAAGAGATTGTGAAACAGTCGTCGTCTGGTTGTTCCTGGCTTCCATTGCGAGGGGCAGAGACAGTTCTGTGCTGTCAGCTGTGGAACTCCCAGGACCGAGACATTGAGGCAAACAGATCGGCAGGGTCCCAGTAAGGGCTGCGGTTGCAAATGGAGAAATAGAACTTCCACAGATACAGGTGCTGTGTATTTCATAGACTCACAGAACACTAGAACTGGAAGGGAGGCATCAAGTCCAGACTCCTGCCCTCACGGCAGGACCAAGCACCATCTAGATCATCCCTGACGGGTGTCTGTCCAACCTGCTCTTGAATATCTCCAGGGATGGAGATTCCACAACCTCCCTAGGCAATTTATTCCAGTGTTTCACCACCCTGACAGGTAGGAAGTTTTTCCTAATGTCCAACCTAAACCTCCCTTGTAATTTAAGCCCATTGCTCCTTGTCCTATCCTCAGAGGATATCATCAGACATTAAGGAGAAAAACTTTTCTCTCTCCTCCTTGTAACACCCTTTTAGGTACTTGAAAGCTGCTATCATGTCCCCTCTCAGTCTTCTCCTTTCCAAACTAAACAAACCCAGATCTTTCAGTCTTCCTCAGTAATAGGTCATGTTTTCTAGTCCTTTAATCATTTGTGTTGCTCTTCTCTGGACCTTCTCCATTTTCTCTACATCTTTCCTGAAATGCGGTTCCCAGAACTGGACACAATACTTCAGCTGAGGCCTAACCAGTGCAGAGTAGAGCGGAAGAATGGCTTCTTGTGTCTTGCTCACAACACACCTGTTAATGCATCCCAGAATCATGTTTGCTTTTTTTGTCACACTGTTGACTCATATTTAGCTTGTGGTCCACTCTGACCCCTAGATCCCTTTCTGTAGTACTCCTTCCTAGACAGTCACTTCCCATTCTGCGTGTGAGAAACAGATTCCTAAGTGCAGTACTTTGCATTTTTTCTTATTGAACTTCCTCCTATTTACCTCAGACCATTTCTTCAGTTTGTGCAGATCATTTTGAATTTTGACCCTGTTCTCCAAAGCACTTGCCACCCCACCCAGCTTGGTATCATCTGCAAACTTAATAAGCGTCCTCTCTGTGCTATCATCTAAATCATTAATGAAGATCTTGAACAGAACTGGTCCCAAAACTAACCCCTGCAGAACCCCCACTTGTTCTGCCCTTCCAGCATGACTGTGAACCGTTAATAACGACTCTCTGAGAACGGTTATCCAGCCAGTTATGCACCCACCTTACAGTAGCCCCATCTGGCTTGTATTTCCCTAGTTTATTGATAAGAAGATCATGTGAAACTGTAGCAAATGCTTCACTAAAGTCCAGGTATCCAACCCCACCGCTCCTCCCTTGTCCACCAGACTCGTTATTCTAGCAAAGCGATCAGGCTGGTTTGATGATTTGTTCTTTACAAATCCATGCTGGCTGTCTCCTATCCCCTTATTATCTTCCAGGTGTTTGCAGATGGATTCCTTAGTAATTTGCTCCATTATCTGTCCTGGCACAGAGTTAAGCTGCCTGGTCTGCAGTTTCCTGGGCTGTCCTTGTTCCCCTTCGTATTGCGAAGCATCTCGATTTCCTCAGCCCAGGGCCTGGAGCCATGGGGTGGGAGCCGCACAGACACGCAGTGAGCGGGAGGGGAAATCTTCTCTGACTAGTTATTCCATTATGGGGCGTCTTGCATCTTCCTCAGAGTCCTTCGCGAGTAGCTGCCATGAGAGACAGGCAGGGGCCTGGCTGGGCCCTGCTCTGACTGCAGTGTATCTACTGCAATGGACACCGATGGTTTTGCTGGAGGTTGCAGTAATCCCCGCACGCCCAGCACTCGGTCCCATGGAACGCCACCGCTCCATGGCAGGCCGTTCCCAGGCCAGTCGCCGTTACGTGGGAAATATCGGTGGAAGGAGACCGTCCCACGGACACAGACCCCTGCATGCTGGGCCCCCTCCTGCTGTGTTAATTAGCCCTGACTTCAGTGCATGCACAGGCGCTTTGCCCAAGTGAGCATCTGCCTCGGGCCGGGCTGCAGCTCGTTCAGTGCCTGCGTCTGCAAAGGGCCAGCTTCTGCTCCCACCGGCCTGACCTGGGACAGAGGCCTGGGCCGGTACCGCGCCAGGCTGGCCTCTCTCAGCTGCAGGGCTCCGTGCGTGTGGATGCAGTGCAAGACGGTCCCTTGGTCAAGCGGTTTCCCTGACGACAGGGAGGTCGCTCCTGACTCACACCAGGGCGAGGAGAACATGTGTACGGAGCACGAGTCTCAAGCGAGTCAGGAAACGAAATGGTGGCGGCAGTGACGCTACGCTTAGGGCTGAGTTGAGACCGGCACCTGAAACTGGGATTCAGCCGCTTCTTGTGGCCTTGATCAGACCCCGCGTCGCCTGCCCCAGCCTCTGGAACGTCCTGGTGCAGCCCAGAGGGACGGGGGCATCCAGGTATTCATGCAGCATCCAGCCTCCGCCCCCCGCACTGGGCTGCTGGGCCACGGGGGCCTTTGGGCGTGACCCCCTGCGGCTCCCTGCACCGGCTCAGACCAACTGCCCTGGCCAACGGCCGTGGAACCGAGCCGCCCCGTCCCCCCTCGTGTTAAAGGGCCACTGCCAGCAAAGGCCTCTCCTGCTGCGTGAAGCCAAGTGACCAGGCCAAGCTGCGCCGGAGAGGGGCCCTGGAGCCGAGTTAAGGGAAGGCGGCCGTGCCCTACGGGGTTGCGGATCACGGCATCCGGCGCCTACAGCCGCGCCGCAGTCAAGACTCTGTGGGGCTCCTGCGCGCTTCCAGGCCGTCCGTGCTGCGTGTCCCCCGGCGGCCCCGCTCACGGCTCCCTGGACTCGCTCTGTTTGTTCAAAGCAAACCAGTCAGGCTGCGCATTTTCCACTGTGGCCTGGCATGGGACTTGCACCTGTCGCGGGGCCTCTGCTTATCCCCAGCGCAGGGACGGGGGTTGCCGGGGGGCGAGCTACCCCCACACCACTGCAGGGCTGTTCCGGGGGGCTGGCTCCAGTGGGAACTATTCGGCTTGTTGGGGGGCAGGGGTTTGCCGCAGGCCCTGGGCAGTGGGGCAGGAGCGGGGCCTGGCAGCCCCGAGGAAGCAGCAAAGCCCCCAGAGGAGGCTGGCTCGGGGCACAGGAGGGAAATGCCAACCCGCAAAGGGCCGTGGCATGTGGGGCTGGAAGGGACCTCGCCAGGCGGCCGTGTCCACAGCTGGCGGCTTGACCCCTCCAGCCACGGGGATCCCGCGAGCCCACGTGGAGCCGCCAGCGCAGAGGGCGGGACGCAGGCCTCGCCGTCGGGTCCCCTTTAAGGATTTTCTGCGGCTGGTCCCTTTAAGAGTGTGTCAGTTCCCTGCCTGACGTCACCTGCCGCTTCAGTGTTTACAGCCTGGGCTTGTTGCATTCAGGGCAGCCCCAGCCCCACGTCCCAGCTGCCTGCAGCCCCCCGCTCCGGGGCGCCGTGGCCAGGCCAAGGCCTGTCTGCAGAGGGCAGGACAGCGGCTGCGAGCCTTGCTCGAGGGGGCCGCTCCCGCAGCGCCATGGGGCAGCGCGGCCCGGGGGTCCCCTGGCTCCGGGAGGCTCCGTAGACTCTTCTGGATGTGCCCAGGAGCCGGCTCCCTTGGCAGCGCGGCTGATTGGCAGGTGCCCCCTGCAGCCTTTGGCCAGGTGCGGCTGCCCGCCCTGCCGACGGCCCACGGCAGGGTCAAAAGGCTGCTGACCCCGGTGATGCTGGAAGCTGCTGCTGCCGCCGTAGCCCAGCTCCAGGAGACGCGCTGCCTGCCCGGGGGATCCCGTCATGCTGGCCCCGGCGCTGCCCCTCGCCCTGCTGCTGCTGGCTCCGCTGGGGGCTGGGGCTTTCCTCCAGGGCCTGGCCGCCAAGAACATCTCCCAGAGGGAGGCCGAGTTCGACAGAACCTACACGGACGCGGTGAACGGCGAGCTGCTGAACATCTACGCCTTCAACCACACCGTCGTGAGGAACAGGGTGAGAGCGCCCCCGCGCCCGGCCCGCCGCCTGCCCCTCGCCCCAGCCCGGCCTGGGGGCCGCCTGTCCCGGGGACACCCCTCGCCCCAGCCCGGCCTCAGCCTGGGGGCCCCCCGCACCTGGCCCGCCACCTGCCCCTCGCCTCAGCCTGGGGGCCCCCCGTGCCGGGGACACCCCTCGCCCCAGCCCGGCCTCAGCCAGGGGGTCGCTCGGCCGCCTTTGGCCCCACACAGAACAGCTGCCAGGGTGCTGGGGGTCGGGGATGCCAAGTCCCTCGGTGCCCTGCCCTAGCGCCAAGGCCGTGCAGGATGCTTTGCTGGGATCAGCTCTGCCTGCGTGGTGGGCAGGGCAGCGGAGAATCCGGCCCCCTGGGCCCTGGCTTCTCCCACCCATCTCCCCCGGCTGTGCTGTGAGTCCTCTCCCCGGGGCTCCAGCCACCCCGGGCCTGGTTTCACTTCCCCCTTCCCTGGGCGTGCACCACGCTGCTTCCTGGCCCGGCTGCAGCACCCTGCAAGATCCCCCCCCCCCCGGCTTCCTGCTGACACCCCAGCTGTGTGTGATGGGGAGGGGGGGGTCTTGTGGGCGTCTCTGCCTTCTGCTGGGCAGCCGCGAGTTGGCATTTAAACAGCAGGTGGCTCCGGATGAGTCTTTACTTTTTCTTCCCACAAACTCCGCTGAGCTGTTTGTGCGGGGGGGGGGGGGGGGGGGGGCTGTGCTTAAGCCAGGTCCCCAGCTGGAGGGTCACCTTTGCCTCCATCCCTAAGCACGGAGCCAGGCTGCCCGGTCCTGCCCATGGCACTGGACAGACCCTGCCCCCACCCGCTGATAAGTCCCTGTTTCTGATGCAAAGTGAAGGGCTGCAAAGGCTGATCCCGCCCCCCCCCGATCTCCCCACCCTCCCGAGGCTCCACTTCCCCGCGGCAGGGTGGGCGGGTTTGCCCTGGCTGGACGGTGCCCAGATGTCTCAGCGAGTTCGGCGGGGCTGGGGCTAGGCTGGATCTGCGGAGAGTGGCGAGGGATCCCTTCCCAGGGTGCACGGCGTGACTGCTCCCCTGCCGCAGGAAACCCCCTCTGCTTTGGGTCTCCTTGTCACTGAGCTGCTCACCCCTCCCTCGCGGCCCAAGCCTCTGTCCTAACAGCCCCCGAGCTCTGTGCCCCACCCCCTCCGTCCCCCTTCCCAGAGCCCTGCCTGGCGCGGCCGGTCTCAGGGCACCAGCCCCCAGCGCCGGCCGCCCCGTCCCAGCACGTGCGGTGACCGGCTGGCGTGCCGCGTACCGGCCGTGCGGGAGCGCGCTGGGCTCCCCGGTCGGTCAGTGCTCACGAGTGTCGAGCTGTGAACCGTTGGACGTGCGAGTCGGGCTCCCGTGGGGCGGTTCTCACGCCGGCCGCCCTGGCTCCAGACTCTGGGGGACCAGAGGGCCGCGTGTGACCCACGCTGTCCTTGCGGGGGGGCTGGTGCCCTTGGCCACTGCTTGCCCGAGGTGGAGCTAAGGAAATTCAGCAGCCTGAGGCTCAAGGCGCAGTCCCCCCGGGGTCTCTTGGGCCCCGGCCAGCGTGACCCTTCCCCTGTGCTCCGCAGACGGAGGGCGTGCGGGTGACGGTGAACGTGCTGTCTGAGCAGAAGGAGACGCCGGTTCTCTTTGTGGTGAGGCAGCAGGAGGCGGTGGTGTCGTTCCAGGTGCCGCTGATCCTCAGGGGCCTGTGAGTACCACCCCTGTCAGCAGTGGCCTCTGCAGTGGGGCCAAAGACCAGACGCCCCCTTTCTGGGGTCCCTGTGCCGGCGACAGCGTGGGCCCCCGGGCCGGCTCTCTGACCGAGGCATAAAAATGGCCTCAGAGCCCGGAGGGTGCTCTCGTCTGGCCCAGCACACCTGGGCCACGGGGCGTGGGGAGCGGCTGCAGGTTCACCCTGGGTCGTCTCCGTTGTGACCTGGTCCAGCTCCCGAGCGCCGGCGAGGGCAGGGGGCACCATTAGCTAGGCCGGTGCACCCGCTTGGGGGGCTGTATCCCCAAGCTCTTGGGGAAGGGAGTTTTAGGGAGCTGCCCCAGCTGCGAGCGCCTGCCTAGCTCCGGTGGGGACAGCGACCGGGCCGCTGAGGGAACGAACCCCTGGAAGGCCACAGGCTTTGGGACGGTGCCCGGTGCTTCCCGGCAGGACATTGCTGGCCAGGCTGGAGGCAGGGGTGCAGCGCAGCCTCCGCCCCCCTCATCCAGCCGGGGGGTCTCTGCCTTTGCCAGGTACCAGCGGAAGTACCTGTACCAGGACGTGAGCCGCACGCTGTGCCAGCCCCCGACCAAGAGCGAGTCGGAGACGCAGTTCTTCTACGTGGACGTGTCCACGCTGTCCGCCAGGAACGCCTCCTACCAGCTGCGCGTCTCCCGCGTGGAGAACTTTGTGCTGAGGTGAGGGACAGCGCTGGGACCGTCCTGCTCCCCCCCCCCCCCCACTGCCCTAGACGGCTGGGAATCTCCCCTTCCTCTTGGGCCTTCCCTGGGACCGACGCAGGCGTTGCCAGCTGGGCTCCCCACCCAGAGTTGGGAGCGGGTGGGGGCCCATGGAGCAGCTGCTCCCGGCGCTGGGGGTCTGTGGCTCCAGCCAGGCGCTGGGGGGTGGTTCCTCTGCTGCAGCAGGGCTCGGTGTGCTCAGGCGTCGGGGCCGCTGTGTGTCTAACGCTCTCCTCACAGGACCAACGAGCGCTTCAGCTTCAATGCCACAGCAGCCCAGCCGCAGGTAACGTCCCTTGGGCCCGGGGGGCTGGGGGGCCTTAAACCCGCTTGGCCAGACTCCCCGTAACGGGGAGGGGCCTGTCTGGCTGCCGGGGGGGGGGAGCTAGGACTCCTGGGTTCCATTCCTGGCACTTGCCCCCTCTGGGCCATGGGGCCATGGCCCTGCCCAGCCTGCCGGCGCGGGGGTCCGGGTTGGGCTCCTCAGGGGAGAGGAGCGGGGGAAGGGCAGCCTTCTGTCGGAATAAGGTGGCTGGTGCCGTTCTGGGGGGCAGGCGGGGGTGCTGCCTGGGGAGGGCAGGGGCGCCGTGGCAATAACGTGCCCCGTTTCCTGCCCTTCTAGTATTTTAAGTACGTGTTCCCGGAGGGCGTGGACTCGGTGATCGTGAAGGTGACCTCGGGCACGGCCTTTCCCTGCTCCGTCATGTCTGTCCAGGACATCCTGGTACGTGGGGCTGGGCCAGGCCGGTCGCTGGGCGGGTGGGTGCCGGCTCCGTGCGGCTGAGTGTCTGCTCCTCCCCGCAGTGCCCCGTCTACGACCTGGACAACAACGTGGCCTTCATCGGCATGTACCAGACCATGACCAAGAAGGCAGCCATCACGGTGCAGGTAGGGGCGGGGGCGGTGCCTCCGGCGTAGCCTCGCGTCCGCGCTGGCTGCAAACGCTCTCCCCTCGCCACAGCTCTCCCCTCGCTAGCTCCGTCCAGGCGGGTCGCGTTCTCTGCCGCTCCCCGGGGCTCTGCTGCCGCCTGCCCGCCAGCAGCTTCCTGCAGAACCAGCTCTGGCATCTTTCCGGGTCTCTCGCTGGGGGGTCCTGGGCCGTGCCTCTCGACCGGGGGGGCTGTGCGGGGAGAGCCGCCCGCTGCTCCCACTGACCCCTCTCTCGTTCCCGGGCGGCTGCGCCAGAAGAAGGATTTCCCCAGCAACAGCTTCTACGTGGTGGTGGTGGTGAAAACGGAAGACGAGGCCTGTGGCGGGCCCCTGCCTTACTATCCCTACACCAAAGGTACGGGGGGGCAGGACTTAGCCACTCTCCGGTCCCGCTCTTCTGCCTGCCCACATCTAGGCAGGGGCTTTAGGGGGGTCCCCCCACGGCGGCAGGATCCGGCCGTTCCAGGTGCCCTAGGGACTCTCGCGCCTGTCCCCACCTCTCACTGCCCCTTCCCAGCAGCCAGGCGCTGCGGGCACAAAGGGGCCAACAGCCCCCCCGGGCGGGGGGCACGCTGGTTGCAACCCAGGGTGGGGGCGTGCCGGAGGGCGGGGCTCTCCCGTCGGCTCTGAGCAGCTCTCCTGGGGACCGGAGGCAGCCGGCCAGCGCTGGGCTAATCTCCCGCCTCTGACCCCCCAGATGAGCCGGTGGACGAAGGCAGTCGGCAGAAGGCGCTGGACGTGGTGGTGTCGCCTGCTATTACCTGTGAGCGGCTCCCCCGGATACTGCGCGGCTGCAGCCAGGGGCTTTCCCCGCTGGCCCCCGACCACGCTGCCCATGTTCGTGGGGCACCGGCACAGCTGGGGCGCACGGGAATGGCCGGCTGTCTAACAGACAGCCCCACGCTGCTGCTGGGGCAGGCCCCGAGCCCCCGTGGCGTGGAGCAGCACCTGGGCTCCCCGTCTGGAGGGGGCCTCGCTGGGGGCCTGCTTGCTCCTAGGTCTCCCTTACGTGCTGGGCGTGAGGTGGAGCCGGCCCAGACGCCCACAGAGTGGCCAAGATGAGCAGCCCTCCCCCCATACAGCCGGCTGTGCGTCCCCCCAGAGGGGCACAGGCTGGGTGTCTCCGGTGGGCCTGGCTGGGGCAGCCTGGGGCTGTGGGGGGCCATGAACCCACCCGCCTGCCCACTCCCCCTGGACGGGGCTGTCCAGCGAGCGGCTGCCTGGGTGGGGCACCGTGCGTGGGTGCTGGCCCGTAATCCCCCTTCCCGCCCCCTCTTCGCAGCGGAGGTCTACGTCAGCGCCATGCTCTTCTGCCTGGGGATCTTCCTCTCCTTCTACCTGCTGACGCTGCTCATCGCCTGCTGGGAGACCTGGAGGTGGGTCCCCGGCCTCGCGTCCCCCCTCCCCCCGGTTTCTCCCCCCCAGCACTCCAGGGCCGGGCTGCTGGCTTGGGTCGGCTCACCATGGCACCGGGCGCGCCCACCTCCTCCTTCCCTCTCCCTCGCCCGCTCTGTAAGCCCAGGGAAGTAGGGCAGGGCAGGGCAGCTATCACCCCTCAGGCGGGCAGTGAAGAGCCAGAAAAAGCAGCCGGGGATGAGACAGGTTCCCTGCGTGCCCAGGGCTGGTATCCCCACGGTCTCCAGGGCCCATCCCTGAGACCCCCTCCTCCATGCCCTGAATGGAGCTCCATGGAGCAGCCGGCGGCGCACACGGCCTTCCCCAACCCGCAGTCTGCAGGTGCCTCTGCCGTGGCCGCTGCCGCCAAGGCTCGGAGGCGGGGCAGGGGGGCCTTTCGCTTGGGGAGCCCGGGGCGAGCGGCGGGGTGGGGTCTGCGCCACAGCCAGGGACAGTGCCGCAGCTGGATTCCCTGGGCAGCCCCTCGCCCAGGCTAGCGCCGGGTCGGGCACGATCTGAGCTCTGAGCCCCCTGCGCAGAAAGGAGCCGCCTCCTGGCCCTTCTGCTTCAGCTTTTCCCTTGCGTTTCGGCAGGCAACAGAAGAAGCAGGGGCTGCTGGCTGCCATCGACTCGCCCGTCACGGACACCGGTACGGAAGCCCCGGTGCGGGGCGGGAGCTGGCCTTGTCACTCAGAGCCCGGGGGCAGCGAAGGGGCTGGCTCGTGTGGTGGAGGCAGGGGCTGTGTGGAGGTGGGGCCAGCCTCTTGGCGGGTGCCGCGTGCGCTGGAGCCGGCTGGGGATTTTGTCGGCGTCTTTCTCCCCGTGAACTGAGGTTTTCCTGGGCCCTTTGCTGAGCATTGTCCTGGCGAGACGAATGTTCTGGGGTCAGACCTGGGGGGACCTTTCCCTTGAACGGAACCTGCCCCCCATCGTCCAGCTCCCTGGGAGCCGCTAGCCAGCTGCCCCGCTCAGAGGCAGAGCTCCCTTCCACACCGCCGGGGCCCCCGGGGGGAAGGAGTGGCCGGCTCCAGCCTGGCCTGGGGCTCTGCTCGGGCCCTGGGCTCTTTCCCTGTGCCCGTGTCTCCCGGTGCGTGGGGAGGCGGGCGAGCGGCTCGTTGGCATGCGGGCTCGGAGCTCCAGGCGGCGCGGCGCTGGCTGAGTGCCGGCTGCTGTCAGTGACTGTCTGTGCGTCTCTCTCTCTCTCTGCCTGCGCTTCGCTCCTGGGCGACTTCTCCTTCCCAGCGGCTTTACTGGGTAAGCGCCCGCCTCCGTGAGGCCGTCAGCAGAGCCCTGGGCTGCCCGGCGTCTGTCCGGAGAGGCAGTGCCCCGGCCCGCGGGAGGGGGGCAGGGCAGGCTGCCGCATTGCGGGCGTGCACCCCAGGAAATGCCCGCTGCTACCGGGCGGGACGCAGGGCGCTGGGCAGGCTCCTCTCCCCCCGGCCTCCGCTGATGCCCCTTCCCTGAGGAGACGCGCCCGAGCCGCCACGCTCAGCCCGCCGAGACTCCGGCCCCCTCCTGGGGCTGATGCGGGCGGGGGCTGCTGCCTGCCTGACGGGCTCCTGTGCTGTCTTCCAGGGCATCCGCGCATCACCCCGGACTCCCTCCTGGGCCACCCTCCCTACCACGGCTACAGCTACGGCTCTTTCGGTGAGCGCGTGGGAGTGGGCCCCGGGGAGGGCAGGTCGCCAGTCCCTTGGCCATGGCTGGGCCCCTTTCCTGACTCTGTGACCAGCCTCGTCCGTCCCCTCTCCCAGACAGTAAGCCCCCCCCCCCCCAGTGTCCCCTGCAAGCTGGGTGCTCGCGCGGCCGCTCAGGAGAGCCCCGTGTTTCTAGTGGTGGGCACAGTGGCCCGTGCTTCAGTGCACAGAGCAACGTCCTTCTGCACACGCGTGGAAACGCTCCAGGGAGCATTGGCCCCCCCACGTGCACACTGGAGGCTCCTGGCG
This sequence comes from Pelodiscus sinensis, assembly GCF_052426305.1. NCBI lineage: Eukaryota > Metazoa > Chordata > Testudines > Trionychidae > Pelodiscus > Pelodiscus sinensis. Next base: position 20,123,358 of record NC_143076.1, read on the forward strand.
CCTGCCCCCTGCTCGCTGGCAGCCGTCTGGGCTGCAGGTCTGACCGCTTGTTCTCACCGCGCTTCCAGAGAACAGTTCCACGCTGAGTGCCGAGGCCGCCACCGACAGCACGGGCTCCGCCGACATCTCTGGGTACACAGGTGAGAGGCGGGCCCCGCAAGCTGGAGCGGGGGCCAGTGCACGGAGCGCCCCGTCTCCGCCGCCGCCAAGCCCGGGAGTCTCGGTTCCGGGGAGAGGACTTTGCCCCAGCGAGACCCCCGCCTGCCCGCTCGGCCCCCGGTAGAGGAGCGGTGTGCGGGGCAGGCCTTAAGGGAGCTGCCCCTGGCTCCGGGTGGTTGAGCAGAGCCCGAGCGTGGGCGTGGGCAGCGGGTGCGGAGGCGCGGGGCTGCCTGGCTGGCTCAGGAGGCGGCTCTGCCCCCGGCCGCCCTCCCAGTAACTCTTGCTTTGCTTTCAAGGGCTGGACCGGTTCAAGCGGCGCGTCCCCTCCAGCCAGACGAGGCACCTGGGCATTGCTCTGGGTAGATGTGGATGTTAAGCAGAGGCGTCGGGCGTGTCCTCGGCTTCACGTTACCTGGAGACAGACCCTGCATTTGACTCCCCCCTCGCGGGGTCCCCGAGCCAGTGACAGCCCCTGAGCAGCCCCCCAGCTGCCAGCCCCGTCTTCCAGTGCGGGGACACTACCTCCCCCTGAGCCCCACACTCAGCTTGCTTGTCAGCCTCGGGGAGATGGGGGTGTGGGGCTGGGGTAAGAGGGCTGCAGCACACCTGGGGGGAACAGCGGGGGGCACAGGGTTGGGATAAAGGGGGCTGAAGCACAGCTGGGGGGAACATTGGGGGGCACGGGGCGGGGCTAAAGGGGGGCTGCAGCACAGCTGGGGGGAACGTCGGGGGGCACAGGGTTGGGATAAAGGGGGCTGCAGCACAGTTGGGGAGGTGAATTGGGGGCACAGGGCTGGGATAAGGGGGGGCTGCAGCACAGCTGGGGGAACATTGGGGGGCACGGGGCGGGGATAAAGGGGGCTGCAGCACAGCTGGGGGGCGAGTGGGAGGGGCTGTAGGTCAGGGCTGAGGAGCGTGTGTGCTCCAGCTGGTTCTCCCTAGTGCCGTGGGCCCCCAGGAGGCTCAGGGCCTGGCTGGATTGTGGGGTTTACCGAGGTGCGTGAGGGAGGGGGAGTGTCCAGAGCCAGCACAGGGGTCAGCTAGAGCCTGGCTTGCCCGGCCTTATCTCCGGAGGCAGGGGGGTGGCCAGGCCCGGGGGTGCCTCGGCCATCCTCGCCAGGCCCTTTGTCCGGGGCGGAGACGGTGGCCGCTCTCCCGTAGCTGTGGTGCTGGCGGGCCGGGTGAGGTGCCCCAACCAGGCCCCTTCCAGCTGCCCCCGAGCGCAGGGAGTGGTGGCCGGGCCCGGGGCTGTGGGCCCCTTCAGCCGTCTGGAAGGGGGGGGGGACGCTCTCTGGGCTGTTCACTGGCTGACCCCCCTTCCCCCCACACCGGCTGGGTCTGAGAGGGTAACGTGCAGCCCGGAGGACCTCTGCCCAGGCTCGCCAGGCTGGGGGGCCGGGCTGTGGTGTGGGTTTGGAGGGGGCAGCCAGGGGTCCGACTCGTGGCGCGCTGCGTGGGCCGCGCCTTGCCCCTGCCCACCAAAGCCGGGATGGCCATAGCTGGAGCCCAAAAGGACGAGCTGCCTTCCTAGGACCCGGAGCGGCTACAGCTTCCCTGGCCGCTGGCGGGGCCGGGCGTCCCCAGCCTCCGCGAGCTCCCCTGAGCAAGGAGTCCCTGGCCTGGTGTGACGATGTGTCGGGGTTCCTCCGATCCTGCAGCCCCGTAGCAGCAAGAACAGACTCCACCAGCCAGTAGAACAGGGGGGTTTATTGCTTCTCCAGGATACAGCCCAGCACAGACGTGATGTGTCTACAGGAGTCTGGGCCAGGATGCCTCAGCCCCCTTGAGCTGGGTCCCTGGGCCCCTAGATTCCAGCCCCTCCTTAGTCTGTCTCCTTCATGATTCCAGCCCCAGACTGCTCCTTCCCCCAACACTCACTTCCTAGTTCCCTCTCTGCCCTCAACCGGTCAGACCGGTTGGGTCTTAGGCAGCTCACCTAAGTGCTCCGGCCACCGGCCAGTAGGGGTCACCCACAGCCCAGCGCCCAGCAGGGCACTGACTCCATCACACGTGGCTCAGCCAGAAAGTCACCGTGGCCCCGTGCCCTGGCCTCTCTTGCCGGGCCTGGCACTCGGCTGCTAGCCAAGGGAGCCAGGGAGCAGCAGGCACATAGCAGCGTTACGGGACGGTGACTCAGGCCAGCCCAAGACACCCACCAGCCCCAGGAAGTCGGCGTCCCCTCCCTAGACCCACACGCAGCAGGGGGCTGCCCTGGGGCTCTGTGGGTCGGGAGGCGGGCTAGGCCAGGGCCACGCTTGTCTTGCTCTGGTCTCTGCCCTTGGTGCCCTGGCCGACGTGGCGCTGGGTGGTGTGACGCAGGTGCCAGCAGGTCTCTGTTCCAAAGGGGTGGGTCCCCGGCATCGCCATGAGTCACTTCGTGTTACGGCAGGATCTGGCAGGGCGGCCCAGCCCGGCCCACGCCCTGTGCCTAAGGTCGCAGCAGTGGGTGTGGGCCGGCTTGCCGCCCCACAGGGTCTGCCCAGCTGCAAAGCCAGTGGGGGGTGGGGCAGGAGGCGAGTTAGCTCCCCAAACGCAGCCCCGGAGAGGGGGGCGCGGCTGCGGCACTCGGCCAGTTCACTGCCCCTGCTTATCCCCCCCTGGACTGACCCCCGGGCCCTGCGGCCGGGCGCGGTGCTTATCCCCCCCCTGGACTGACCCCCCTCCCAGCGGGCCCTGTGTTCGGGCACGGTGCTTATCCCCCCTGGACTGACCCCCCTCCCAGCGGGCCCTGCGTTCGGGCGCGGTGCTTATCCCCCCCCTGGACTGACCCCCGGGCCCTGCGGCCGGGCGCGGTGCTTATCCCCCCTGGACTGACCCCCACCCCTGGGCCCTGTGGCTGGGCGAGCGTGGGGGACCTGCCATGCCCCTTGCTAATGGTGCACTTGGGGCCCCGTCTCCCTCGTGAGCCCCGACACACACAGCCCGGGGGCCCCTGCATGGCGACCTGGGCGGGAGTACCTGCCCAGGGAGGCTCCAGCTGTATTGCCGACGCCCAGCCCAGCCCTGTGCCCTGATGGGCTGGGGGTCACGCAGGCCGAGTGAGCCCTGTCCCAGGCCTGGTGGGGGCCCCTGGCGCCGAAGGGCTGGGACGCTCTGCTGGATGCCCTGGAGCCTCCTGCAGCGGGCGGGGGCCATCTCTGTCCTGGACCCACCCCACCAGCCTCCCTCCGCCCCACCCAGCCTTTTGCACAGAGCCAAGAGGGAAGCGAATGGCTCTGATAGGGATGAGTGGGGGCTGGGGGCTGTGGGGAGGGGGCGGGCTAGGCCTTGCCCAGCATGGGTGGGCCTCAGCCCAGACTGAACCTGGTTCCCCCTGTGCCCTTGCAGAGCGCTCCCTGCAGAACGTGAGCAGCCGGCCCCGCCTGGACTCCCTCAGCTCTGTGGAGGAGGACGACTACGACACCCTGGCAGACATAGAGTCTGACAAAAATGTCATCCGGACCAAGGTCTGTGTCACCTGCCCATCCCAGGCATTGCTCGGCACGGGCGGGCGGGCGGTGTATGAAACACCTGCCTGTCCAGCATCGCTCGGCCGGAGGGGGAAGAAACGCCAGCCCCCCAGGTCACCTGTCCATCCAGCATCACTCGGCCGGAGGGGGAAGAAACGCCAGCCCCCCAGGTCACCTGCCCATCCAGCATCACTCGGCCGGAGGGGGAAGAAACGCCAGCCCCCCAGGTCACCTGTCCATCCAGCATCACTCGGCCGGAGGGGGAAGAAACGCCAGCCCCCCAGGTCACCTGTCCATCCAGCATCACTCGGCCGGAGGGGGAAGAAACGCCAGCCCCCCAGGTCACCTGCCCATCCAGCATCACTCGGCCGGAGGGGGAAGAAATGCCAGCCCCCCAGGTCACCTGTCCATCCAGCATCACTCGGCCGCAGGGGGGGGGGAATGAAACGCCAGCCCCCCGGGTCCCCTGCCTGTCCAGCATCACTCGGACAGGGGGGGAGGATGAAACACGAGCCCCCCAGATCACCTGCCCGTCCAGCATCACTTGGCAGGGGGAAGGGGGATGAAACGCCAGCCCCCCGGGTCACCTGCCCGTCCAGCGTCACTCGGCCGGGGGGGGGGATGAAACGCCAGCCCCCCAGGTCCCCTGCCTGTCCAGCATCACTCCGCCGGGGGGAGGATGAAACACGAGCCCCCCGGGTCACCTGCCTGTCCAGCGTCACTCGGCCGGGGGGAGGATGAAACACGAGCCCCCCGGGTCACCTGCCTGTCCAGCGTCACTCGGCCGGGGGGGGGGGATGAAACGCCAGCCCCCCGGGTCACCTGCCTGTCCAGCGTCACTCGGCCGGGGGGAGGATGAAACACGAGCCCCCCAGGTCACCTGCCCGTCCAGCATCACTTGGCAGGGGGAAGGGGGATGAAACACGAGCCCCCCGGGTCCCCTGCCCGTCCAGCGTCACTCGGCCGGGGGGGGGGGATGAAGCGCCAGCCCCCGGGTCACCTGCCTGCCCTGGGCATTGCTGTGGCAGGGGACGTGCTGCATGGCTTCGTGTGGCTGCACTGGGTGGGTGTGAGCGATGCCCCATGGGGAGAGGCTGGAGTGGGGTACATGCAGGCTGGGGGGATGCTGTGCGGGGGAGCCTGCATGCGCATGCACAGGCACTGCCCAGGACTGAGTGCCAATGGGCTGGGGTGGGGTGCGCTTCCTGTGCTGGGACTGAGCACGTCTTACTCCAGGGATGTCTCCCGCAGGTGGGGCGCTCGGCAGCTGCAGACAGCGCAGCCTGGGCCGGCTGGGGGGGCTTTTGTGCTAGCTCCCTCGCCCCGTGTGCCGCCTGCCAGGCCTGTGACGGGCCCCTGTGTGACAGACCGGGCCGTGTCTGGGCACAGCTGAGGGCGTCCGCTCAGGGCGAATTGCTCAAATCCGGGGCTCCTTACAGCCCCCAGACTGGTGACCTCTCCAAACAGGTCACAAACCAGTCCCACAGAGCGCTTCAGCTGCCTGCCTGACGCCTCATGAGCAAAACCCCTCCGACACCCCAGCAATATCCGTGCCCCAGATGGCCCCGGGCCTCATACACAGGTGGGGGGTCCTAGCACCTAATCCCACCTACCCCGAACAAGTTCTGTCCGGTTCCAAGAAACCAGCCACAGATCCCTGGTCAATTTACCCTCTGGACCTTACCACAAATCACGCTGGGCCAATCCTTTAGAATCTAACAACTAAAGGTTTATTCTTACAAGAAAGAAAAGCCTGAGAGTGAGGTTGTTAAAGGATAGTACATTACATGCATCGAATCTCCCAGTTCTCGATGCAGGCTCTAGCAGAGATGTTACAGTTGCTGGTTTAAAAGTCCTTGTTGCGCATCCTAGGTTCAGGATGGGTCCACAGGTCTTCCGGGCTCTTTGATCCCTGCACTGCTGCCTCTGGGATGAAGTGCTGAGCTGAGACCAAGATGGAGACCACCACATGGCCTCTTTATCCCTCCTTCCTGGTCTCTTCTTGGCTATAGCAGGTCACCTGGACCACCTTATTCCTGTGTTGCCTGCTGGTAGCCCTTAGGTATGAGTCACCCTCATTCTTTAGGTGTGTCCTTGGCCCATTGAGAGCCATTGTCCCACAGGGCCTTGCTGATTAGCATGTCCATAGGCCGGGCCCTGCCCAATGCTCAACCACATGCAGGGAAATATTCAGTATCCATACAAGTACATGCTAATAATTGCACACACAGACATTATACAATCACATGAACCGCGTACACAGGATCAGCAGACAGTGAGCTTCTATTCAATACCTCACATGGCCCCTTCTATACCATTTTTGGGGCCAACACCCCCCCCCCCCATGGGTGCAGCAGCGATCTGGCTGCTCCCCTCAAAATCCAGTAACGTGACACCCTGCCTCTGTCCCCAGCAATACCTCTACGTGGCAGACCTGGCCCGGAAGGACAAGCGGATCCTGCGGAAGAAATACCAGATTTACTTCTGGTGAGCGGGGCCGGCTGGGGTGTGGGCAGGGCAGGGGGCTGGGCGGCGGGCCCCTTCCGTCTGCCCTGGGGCGAAGGCAGCTGGAGCCCTGCCCTGCTGCAGAGTGGTGGGCACTCGGCACCCATCCCCCCGTGGCGCTGGCACCCCGGCCGTCCCGCCCAGCGAGCGCTGCAGAGCAGGCGGACGCGCCCAGCGTGGGGGAGCCCGTGTGCAGCTGGGGCAGCGCCCGTCTGGCTCAGCGCCGTCCTCTCTGTTGCAGGAACATCGCCACCATCGCTGTCTTCTACGCCCTGCCCGTCATCCAGCTGGTCATCACCTACCAGACGGTGAGGGGCCCCCACCCCCAGCAGCCCTTCCCGCTCCTGGGGCTGCCCAGCACCCGGGCTCCTGAAGCCGGGCGTTCCCAGGGCCGGCCATGGGGCTGGGCTGGGGGCAGTTCCCTGCTGTGCCAAAGAACCCAGCCGAGTCTCCTTCCCAGCGCTCCCCCAGCAGAGCAGTCCCTTGACCCCCCTGGCCCGCAGGGCATATGGTGTGCGCCAGCCCTGCCTGCCCTCCTGCGGCACCGCAGCCTCTCCGACCCCTGCTCCCGCTGCAAGGCTGGGGCAGCCCCTGCACCCCGAGTCACGCCCCCTCATGCCCCGCCTGGGCCCTGAGACTGTGCTCACTCAGCGCCGCGGGCCCCCGCCATCCGCCCTGCCAGCGCACCATTCGGCAGGGGAGCCCCAGCCCTTCCTCCTCAGGCCGCGCTCTGCTTCCCGCTGCAGGTGGTGAACATAACGGGAAACCAGGACATTTGCTACTATAACTTCCTGTGCGCCCACCCCCTGGGGAACCTCAGGTAGGAGCTGGCTTGGGCCCCTCTCCTGCCCGTGGGCCCCACTGCGGCTGACCCGGGGGGGAGGGGAGCGCCTGAGCGTGGCACGATGGCTGGGATGGGAGTGGGGCTGTGGGGCGGGGAGGGGAGGGGTCAGAGGCTGATGCTGCCGGGGGGAGGGGGGGGGGTCGAGCTGGGCGGCTCCAGCGGCTGCGATCTCTGGGGAGAGGCCGCCCCGCCGGCCCGTGTTACTGACCTGCCCTGCCCCCCGCTAGCGCTTTCAACAACATCCTCAGCAACCTGGGCTACGTGCTGCTCGGCCTGCTCTTCCTGCTCATCATCCTGCAGCGGGAGATCACCTACAACCGGGCGCTGATGCGCAACGACCGGCAGGCCCTGGTGAGCCCCTCGCTGTGCCCAGGCCGGTGACGGCAGCCCTGTGGGAGGCAGGCGGGGACGGGCAGAGGGTCTGGGGGCTGCCGGGGAGAGTCCCTCTGGGGTGTCCTGCCGAGGGGGCCCCGCCCGGGCTGGGAGGGGGGGCTCGGGGCTGGTGGTCTGAGGCGGGCGTGTCTGTCCCCCAGGAGTGCGGCATCCCCAAGCACTTCGGCCTGTTCTACGCCATGGGCACGGCGCTCATGATGGAGGGGCTGCTGAGCGCCTGCTACCACGTCTGCCCCAACTACACCAACTTCCAGTTCGGTGAGTGCCGAGGCCGGACACCCGCCCGCTGGGGGGCAGCTGCTGGGTCCTGGGCTCTCCTCTCCTCCCCGTGCAGCCTGCTTGCTCACCCCTCCCCGGCCCCACACTCCCTCCCGGCCCTGCCATGGGGCTGGCAGGGAACGGCCCTGGGAGGTTGGCCCGGCAGCTCGCGGCACGAGGCAGCCCCCAGGGAGCCGTTGTGCTCCGACCAGAGGGCTGTACTGCACTGTCCCGGTGCTCGGCTTCCCCTCGGCCCAGACACGAAGCTCCTGCCAGGCCTGTCCCTGCTGTCCCGGCCCTCTCTCCCCCCTCCCGCGGCGGGCAGGAGCCAGGCTGCTGCGGCCGTGCCCGTGTCGAGGGGCTGCCCCTCCTGGCCCCGCGCTCAGGCTGGCCCCCTCCCGCTGCAGACACGTCCTTCATGTACATGATCGCGGGGCTCTGCATGCTGAAGCTGTACCAGAAACGGCACCCGGACATCAACGCCAGCGCGTACAGCGCCTACGCCTGCCTGGCCATCGTCATCTTCTTCTCCGTCGTCGGCGTGGTGAGTGCCGGCCCCGGGCAGAGGGCGCGTTGCCGAGCCGTGCCCCGTGTGCGGAGCCCAGGGGCCGTTGGCCGGCCACCCCCGACCGGCGGGCGATGGCTGCTTTGCCCCAGCGCAAGCCCTTTCTCAGCTCCCTGGCACTGCCAGCTCCTCCCGGCTGCAGCGCTGCCACTTGTCCCTGGCCCCGCTCACCCGCCGCCTCCCCGCAGGTCTTTGGCAAAGGGCACATGGTGTTCTGGATTGTCTTCTCCGTCATCCACATCATCGCCACCCTGCTGCTGAGCACCCAGCTCTACTACATGGGCCGCTGGAAATTCGGTGAGGCGGGGGCGGGGGGCAGAGCGTGGGGCTCTGTGTGGCCAGGCTCCCTGTGGGTCCTTGGATGTGCCCAGCCGGCCTGCGTCGCAGCCAAGCCCAGCCCTCGCGCCCTGCTGCCAAGGCATCCCATGGCCGGCACAGCGGGCCTGGCTCCCGCCCGCCTGGGCACTGACAGCCGGCTGCTCCGCTGCCCCGGGAGACGCCTGCGCTTGCTCGGGGCTGTCCCCGCTCACAGGAGCCTGCGGCGCCCTCCTGGCTGCTCTGAGTGGCCAGCCGTGCTCACGTGAGCCGGGCTCGGGCCTTTCCCTCCCGGGCGGGGTGACGGCGCGTCGGGTTCCCCCTGTGGCGCAGTGGGGGGCTGTCTGCTCTGTGACCCGGGTCCCCCTGCGCTGGGATGGGAGGCTCCCACTGACTCACCCACATGTGATACCCAGACACCCCGGCTCAGCCTCCCAGGGGGAGACAAAGGGAGGGAGGCGGAGACCAGCACCTGGCTGGGGGGCAGAGCTGGGAGGGGGCAGTGGCTGTCTGGGAAGCATGGAGAGCAGAGGCTAAGCTGGGGGCGATGGGCCCTAACCCTACAGCTGAGGCATCCTGGCCCTGGGCCCTGTAGCCACGTCCCGTCTGGGCTGGGCTGTGTCCTGAAGGAGCAATAACCCCTCGATTCTACTGGCGGAGTCTGTTCTGGCTGCTACAGGGCTGCAGGGTTTGGGGACCCCGACGCGCCGTCACCCCCGACTCTGCACCCGCCTGCAGCAAGATGAGACTCCGCCGGCCCGTAGAACAGGGGGGTTATTGCTTCTCGGGGATACAGCGCAGCACAGACGGGACGTGGGTACAGGCGTCAGGGCCTCGGACCCCTTGGGGTGGGGCCCACAGGCCGCTGAACCCCCAGCACTCGGCTCAGTCTCTTCTCTTCATGTTTCCCCAGCCAGCCTGCCTCTCCCAAAGCCACCGAACACCCCTCCCCCAGGTAGCCACCCCCCTTCCTTTGGTGAGACGTGCTGGGGCTCGGGGTGACCCCCCGCTGGGCCGTACTTACAGACACAGGCCAGTGGGGTCACCCACAGCCCTAGCTAGCGCCCAGCGAGCGGACAGCACCCCCTGGGCCCTGCTGGGCGAGGCGGGCTGGGGAGGGCCTGCTGCCCCCCCCCCCCAGCTCTAGCACTGCCTCTCCCCGCAGACACCGGGATGCTGCGCCGAATCGTGCACGTGCTGTACACGGATTGCATCCGCCAGTGCAGTGGGCCCATGTACGTGGTGAGTGAGCGGCTCCTGCAGCCCGAGGCCCCGACTCTCAGAAAAGCCCCAGGTGCTGCGCCCGGACGAGCTGCGACGCCACGAGCCGGCGCAGGGCCCACCCGGAGCGCTCAGGGCTGGAGAGCGGATGGTCCAACACGGCCTCCTGCTGCGGGGGCTGGGCCACCCTCCCACGCTGTGCCGGACCGCTAGCCCCTCTGGCCGGGCAGCCCCAGCATCCTCCGGCCTGGGCCTGGCTGCGCGGCGGGGCCAGCAGAGCTAACGCGAGCGCCTGCCCCGGAGGTGACCCGCCGGTGGCCGTGGCCCCGCCCGGTGCCACTCGGCCCCTCGTGGGGTCTGGGACCTGCCTCGGCCGGAGCTGACCGGCAGCAGGGCCTTGGCCTCCAGAAGCGACAACCACAGGGGCCTTTCCAGGAGGCCTCCCTCCTACGCCTCAGCCCAGCCCTGCCCCTCTCGGCCCCCCATCCCCTCCTTAGCCCTGCCCCCGGCGGGACCCAGGGCGGCTGGGGCAAAACGTGCCGTGGGCCCCTCTGAGGTGCCCTCCCCTCTGCTAGCTTCAGGACACGGCTGAGCCACCATGTCCCCTGTGTCAGCCATGAATCCCGGCCCTCTCCCGACCCCCCTGCTCTGTGTTCGCAGGACCGGATGGTGCTGCTGGTCATGGGCAACATCGTCAACTGGTCGCTGTAAGTCGGGGGCCCAGGTGCCCGGGGGGAGCGCCCTGTACGAGGAAGGGGGCGGCAGGAGAGCGCCCAGCGCACCGGGATCCCGGCCCTTCCCTCTGCCCACGCCGGGCGCTCGGCTGAGACCACACAGCTCGTGCCAGCTGTGAGCCAGGGGCCGTGGGCTGAAGCAGGGGGTAGCGTCCTCGAGAGGGCTGCCCCGGGCCCGCGGCCAGGCTAACGCCTCTCCCTGCCCGCGGGGCAAGCCCCATGACTCCGCGGGTGCCCCAGGTTACGTCGCTGGAGACCCAGCTCCTCTGGCCGGCGGCCGCAGGGTGCAGCCGAGCCATAGAGTGATGGGGGGGGGGCTCAGACTCTGCCGTGCTCCAGCTGAGCCCCCCTGCTGCCTCCCTAACCCCTTCCCGCCCCCTCCCAGCGCTGCCTACGGGCTCATCGTCCAACCCAACGACTTCGCCTCCTACCTGCTGGCCATCGGCATCTGCAACCTGCTGCTCTACTTCGCCTTCTACATCATCATGAAGGTGCGCGGCCCCTGCGCCCTCTGTCGGCGGGCGGGGCGGGGCGGGGGCGGGTCTCGGGGGCTGTGCCCTGGGAGAGCTCTGCGGCAAACGGGCAGCGACTGAGCCCGGGGGTGCCCAAGGGTCAGGCCCCAGCCGGGGAGCTGGGCCCTTAAGTCTTTCGCCCAGAGCCCTGGTACCTGCACCAGCCTTGTCCTGCCCCCGTCGCTGGGGGGCACGTGGCCATGGCCTCCAGAGAGCCCTTCCCAGGCCCCGGGTGCCCAGGGCCCCCGCCGCTCACCGCGTCTCTCCTCCCCAGCTCCGCAGCGGCGAGCGCATCCAGCTCATCCCCCTGCTCTGCATCGCTTGCACCGCCGTGGTCTGGGCCTTCGCCCTCTTCTTCTTCTTCCAGGGGCTCAGCACCTGGCAGGTGAGTGGTGGCTCAGGCCTGCCAGGGCCCTGCCCTGCCTGGGCCACGCTCGGGGGCTCCCGCTTGGGGCATCCCAGCAACGGGGCGGGCGCTGGGTACGGACGTGCCGCTCTGCTGGGCTGCAGCGTGCCCCTGGGCGGGAGCACTTGGCTGGGAATCCCCACCCAGCGCTGCCCCTCCCCTGCAGATAACGCCGGCTGAGTCCCGGCAGTACAACAGGGACTGCATCCTGCTCCGCTTCTTCGACGACCACGACATCTGGCACTTCCTCTCCTCCATCGCCATGTTCGGCTCCTTCCTGGTAGGTCCTGCCAGCCCAGCGCCGGTCGCCCCTCTGCCCGTGCAAGGGCCCTTCCCGCCCCGCCCTGCCCCGCCCCTCCCACAGCCCAGCGCCGGCCGCCCCCTCTGCCCGTGCAAGGGCCCTTCCCGCCCCGCCCTGCCCCGCCCCTCCCACAGCCCAGCGCCGGCCGCCCCCTCTGCCCGTGCAAGGGCCCTTCCCGCCCCGCCCCACCTCTTCCCGCCCCTCCCCTCCCACGGCCCAGTGCCGGCCGTGCCTGCTCAGCCACGGAAAGACCCTTCCCGCCCCTGCCCGGCCTGGGGGGAGCACCTCGGAGGGTCCCCAGGAGCACCCACTGCTCCCCAGAGTCCGCCCGCCTTGGCTGGCATGGGCAGCCCCAGAGCCACTTGCCCATGGCTATGGGGAGCACGTGGTGCCTGTCAGCCAGCAGTGGGAGCGCCTGTCCTGCACGGCCCCTTTCCTGTGCCGGCGGAGAGCCCCAGCCAGGCCAGGGTTGGACGGCAGGTGCCTTGTTCTGTCCCTGGATGCTGCAGCAACCGTGAGGCCCCCTCTGCCGGCTGGGACATGGGACCCTGTCTGGGCCAGCCCCGGTGCTGAAATAGCCGGGGGCGGGGGGAGTGGAGAGCTGAGACAGGTACCACCCCCACCAGCTGTACTAACCCGGAAACACCAACGTGCCATCTTAGAAGTTTGTAGCACCCTGCCCCCGCTGGGGAAAGTGTCTGTCCACACGCCGGGCCCCGGCCTCACCTCGGCTCCCCGTGCCCTCGCAGGTCTTACTGACGCTGGACGACGACCTGGACTGCGTCCGCCGGGACAAAATCTACGTCTTCTAGGCCCTCGCCCGGACACCGCCTGCCTGGCTGGGCACGTTCACCGGGGCCCCCGGAGGGGACATCACCCCGCCCAGGGGCTGCCTCCGGGCCCTCTCTGCGATGTGGCCCCGGGCGTGGCGGGAAGCTCGCGAGGCCACGGCAAAGCATCCCAGGCGCAGGGCTCCTGGCGCTGGGACTCGTGGCCATGCCTCCCCTGCGGCGTCCTGCCTGCAGACCGCGCCTCGCCCCTGTGGGCACGTCGCCTCCCTGCTTTCGCTGCTCCAGGGGCTGCCGGGCAGGCCCCCCGCCTGCTGCCAAGGGCCTTGTACACGGGGTGGGGAGGGGGAGAGGCTGGTCGCACCGTGGAAGCTGTTGCCCCTTTGGCCCGGCTGGAGTCCTGGGCTGGTGCCAGGTGTCCGGCCTGGCAGCAGGTGGGTTCTCTCCTGTCACGGGCCTCACCCTGGCAAGACGGGCTGCACGGGGACCTGGGCCAGTTCCCCCAGACAGTGTTAGCCCGTCGCTCGGGGCCCGCAGGGACGCAGGAGCCTGCCTCCCCGTGGGGGGCGGGAGGGCAGGGAGCCGCTCAGAGCGAAGGGCGGGCAAGTCGGACAATGCTCCCCCTGCCCAAAATCAGCATGGACCAAGCCGGGGCACTGCCAGGTGCTGAGGGAGCCATGTGTAACCCCCCTCCCCCGCCACTCGGCCACTTACCCTCTCCCATCCCCCAGGACCTGCACAGCCCTCAGCGAAACCTGCCTGCTGGGCAGCCCGGGACAGCCTCCCCCCCAGCCCCTACTGTGCCAGGCTGTCCCAGGGAGCGCCGGGCCTTGTACAAGTGTCCCTGTCTGGGCTCAGGAAAGGCTTTTCCTCCCTGCAGCCTCTCTGGGGCCCCCTACCCTTGTCCGGTCCAGGGGCAGGAGCCTCTGCCCCCACCTGCAGGGCCGTCCCTGCCCCCTCCCCCACCTGCAGAGCCGTCCCTGCCCCCTCCCCCACCTGCAGAGCCGTCCCTGCCCCCTCCCCCACCTGCAGGGCCGTCCCTGCCCCCTGAGCAGGGGAGGGTGAAAGCCGTCCATGGTGAGGCCTGGCCATGGGCAAAGGCGATTCTGGAACGTCCGTCGGTCGCTCGTGCGCTGTTCCTGGGGTGGGCTGCTGCCCCCGCTCTGCCTAATGCACCGTGGGGGATCCCCGAGGGAGTGTCCATCCCTAGCCAGTCGGTGCTGGACCGTACCCACCGTCCCTGCTGTCTTCACTGGTGGTCACTGGTGCCTACGCTCCGCCCAGGCTCTGACCCTCGCTATGGACCACAGGTCTGCCTGACCCACAGCCGGAAGCCGGGCCGCCGGCTCCCCGAGGAACGTGACTCTCGCAAAGGTGCTGCTGCTGCTGTTACAAGTGTGGCCTTTCCCGAGGAGGAAGTGCCGCTCGCACCACTCGCCAACGTGACGCCGTCCCCGCGGGTGCCGCGTGCCCAGACAGAGGCCCCCCTGCGCGCCGGGGCAGGTGCATCGCGGGTCTAGAAGCACATGGGCACGTGGCTCCCTTCAGTGCCTAATTTGTATTATTGTTTTTAATTTTGGTGGGGGGGGGGATGTCCAGTGGAGCTGTGTCTAGTTCCTCCTGGTGGAGCCTTGGGCACCCGCTGGCTCGTGTGTACTGAGCACGGGGTCAACACACGTATCTGCGGCAAGGGTGTCACTAAGCGACTTCCTCTGCTAGCCCCCGGGCTGTTTACACTGCAGACGGGACGTTGCGTTCTAACCGGACAGCCGGTTGGGTTGCGGCTCCAATGTGCTCTCGCTGCGGGGCTCTGTTCTGGCCCCCGACATCTCAGCGCTGGTTCGGCGGGGGGCAGCACGGAGGGGCCTTGGTTACACACACAGCTCCAGAACGGGGCGTGTCCGGCTCTAGGGGAAGAGAGGAGTTGTGGCGCTGGAATGGCCGCGCTGGGCCGGGTCTGGACTGCATGGACAATGTTTCCAAGGGTATTTTTACACTCCCTGTGCAATGTTGTCAGCCAAGTTGCACCGCGTTTTCTAAGAACAGTTCTGCCTCCACACGAGGAGAACGGAACAATAAAACCGTTGAGCTGCACTTTACCCACGAGGCTCCTTTCTTCTTGGGGCGGGAAGGGGGCCCCAGTCGGCCGCAGGCCTTGCTCTGTCAGCCCTGCAGTGGTGCACTTCCCCTTCAATCGGCGGTGGGCCCAGTTTCCATGGGGGGCCCAGATTCCATGGGGGGCAGGCTGCTGGCCTCCATTTGCTCCGTGCTGAAACCCTCCCCCGCCCCACGCACGTGAGAGACCCAGGCCCAGCGTGACCCAGGTCCAGGCCAATTCTGTGACTGAGTCGGCGGGCAGAAGTGGCAGCAAGGTACTTGAGTGGGGAGAGCGCGGCCCCCGGCTTGGGGGTTGTCTTCCTCCCCGTGCAGGCAGCGGGCTGCTGTGGCAGGGCCCTAGTTCCGCTGGGCTTATAAGCACACAGGGTCTTTCCTCCAGGGGAACGGCAAGATGCCCTGTTTATTGAGAATACGAAAAAGCAGCGCCTGCATTCACCCCCCCACCCCGCGGGATTTCTAGTTACCAACCTGTCCTGGCGCAAGGCAAGCTTACTGGCCAAGACTGAACACAAGGGAGGAGTCGGGGTCTATTGATCATGATTTGAGGCTGGGCTTGGCGGGCCTGAGTCCCATGGCAAGAACACCCCATTTTATACTTCTGAGAGCCCTCTTTGGGCTAGGGCGGTATATCTTAAACTTTAAGACCGAGGAAAACCAAACAATTTTTTTTTAATGGGGGAACACCAAAGATTTTTTGGTCAAGCAAACAAACAAAAAATACCTCACTGGACCTTGCAGTCGAAATGCGCTACGACCCCCCCAGGAATACTGCCCCAACGACAGTCTGAAAATGTAGGCCACAAAACTGTAAGGGTGATAATAAACAAATGGTAAATAAGGTCATGTGTCTGGCCAGGAGGGAGAGGAGAGGGGTCTTGGGGCAGGGTGTCAGAGCAAGCTGGGAATGTGGGGTCTTGGCAAGGGGAGGGGAGTGAGGGGGGTTTGGGTGCAGGGTCTGTGCATGAGGGGGGTGTGATGTCATGTCGGGGTTCCCCCGCCTCCTGCACCCCCATAGTGGCACAAACAGACTCCACCAGCTGGTAGAATCAAGGGAGTTTATTGCTTCTTCAGGATACAGCACAGCACAGATGTAATCTGGTTACAGGGCCAGGCCTGTGATGCCTCAGCCCCCCTTGAGATGGGGGAGACTGGGCCCCTAGATCTCAGCCCCTTGCTTAGGCTGCTTTCTCTATGATACCAGACAGAAAACTGCCCAACTTCCAGCCCTGCCCCCCCAGCCAGGGGCTGCTCTCTGCCTTCCTCCCTTTGTTCCTCTCCCTGGGAGGTAACAGGTCGAATAGGTTACCTCCCTGTCCCATCAGCTACTCTGCTGGGCCGTGGTACAGACAATAACCAGTGGGGGTCACCCACAGCCCAACCCTAGCAACCAGCAATGTACCCACACTACGTCACAGGGGGTGTGATGGCACGTTGGCGTTTTCCCGTCTCCTGCACCCCCGTAATGGCACAGACAGACTCCACCAGCCAGTAGAACAGAGGGAGTTTATTGCTTCTCCAGGATACAGCACAGCACAGATGTCATCTGGTTCCAGGGCAGGCCTAGGATGCCTCAGCCCCCCTTGAGATGGGGGAGCCTGGGCCCCTAAATCCCAGCCCGTTGCCTAGGCTGCTTTCTCCATGATACCAGCCAGAAACCTAACTCCCTCACTCCCAGCCCTGGCCCCAGCCAGGGCTCCACTCCCCTTCTTCCCATTGCTCCGCTCCCTGGGAGATCACTGGTCAGACAGGTTTGAAGCCCCCTTGCATAATGACTCATCCCCTGCCCTGCTGGGCCGTGCTGCAGCCAGTGGAGGTCACTCACAGCCCACTGCCCAGCACAGCAACCAGCAAGGTACCCCCCGCTACGACACAGGGGGACACTTACCTGGCTTGGCAGCAAGCCTCCAGGGAGCATGCGCTTGTTCCTGGGGAGGGGGAGAGGGTAGACAGCTCAGTTCCCTCCCCCCCACCCATGCAGCGGGGAGCCCAGTGCAGCTGCAGTACCAGGCCAGGCTTCCCACTGGCAGGGCAGCGGTTGGGGGAGGAGGCGAGAGGTGCAGAAACCCCAACCATCCCTGCCAGGTTAATCTCTGCCATTTCCCCAGCAGGCTGGGGAGGGGCGCAGGGGAGAGAGAGCAGCAGCGTATGGGGGGCAGCAGAGCCCAAGCGCACCCCGAGGGCTGGGGGGGAACAGCAGAGCCTGAGCCGGGTTCCCTGCAGGTGGCAGTTTTAACGGGAGCGGCTCCTCACTCTCCCCCTCCCAGCAGCAGCTGCAAAAGGGGCCCCTGCACATGTGGAGGAGGAGGCTGCAAGGCACCAGAGGCCCCGTGGGACGGGCGTGCTGGAGGGAGAGGGGGCAGCCGCAGCGGGAGCTGTGTCCGGGCTCTGCAGGGGCGGGGGAGCAGAATCGTTTGTTCTGTCCACGCACCCCTCTGCCTGCCTCGCGGTACACTGGGGCGCGTGGACCTGTTCTAGGAACTCTGCTCTGTGGGGTGTGCAGCATCGTGCTGCAGGCCTTGCTGCGCTCATCTGGGGGTTTCCTCTGCAGTTCTCCTCGGCGGCTCATGCGCTGGCTTTCTTCTCCCTCGCGTGCGGTTTTCTCTTCCGGCATCTCTTGCAGGGTCCCAGGCGACGTACTCCAAGGATGGAAACTTCCATCCCAGCCTGCTCGGCTGCAGGCCCCACATACTGGCCCCACCAAACAAGGCGCAGAGAATTTCCTGTTAAACAAGGAGGTTCAGGCAGTTACACCCTTACTCCTTGCTTTGCAATGCAGACAAGACAACTTAATCTGTGATGCTAACAAAAACATCCTACAGCAAACATTGCCTAATCAGGAGAGGCAGGGGGACACAGAACTCTCAGCAAGTCATTAGAGGGCTTATTACAGTCGTGATACCAACACTAACACTCCATTTTGGCTACAGGTCTGGGGCAGGGAAGCCCCCGTATCAAGCTCTAGAGGGACAAAGTTCAGAGCCCTCCCTGCTGCCGTAGCGTGGGCACATGCTCACCTCCCGAGCGATCCCGGTCAGCCTGGGGCACTGAGCAGTGAGTGGGGCGAACACCCCAAAGCTGGCCCAGTGTACCCGCCCTGGGGAGGGCCCAGTTTGCATGCGGGCTGGCCGGCTCTGGGAGGGATGGAGGGGAGCTCTGCCCGCGTGCGCCGCACTGGGAGGGCTTGTAGCGCCGCTCAGAACATCACCCCCAACCGCTGCGCACCCCGTGGCTTTGACGTCATCAGGTCCTGTCCCAGGCAGGAAGCCCGGGCAGAGGCAGCCCTGACCCAGAAAACCCTCAGGCCTTTCCTCTCCTCTGGCCCTGGCGGAGCCCAACGTGTGGACCCTGCCCCTCTCTGCTTCCGAACCAGGGTGGGGAGACGCCTGTTGGATCAGCAGCAGCCTGGCTCTTCCTCCTTATGTACCCCCCACCCCAGCCCCGGGGCTCCCTGGGAGCCCAGGCACCAGGCTGAAGGCCGGGAGGGATTCTTGGGTTCAATGTGAAATGTGGCTCCCGGGAGAGCGCAGTCGCTAGGAAGACGCAGAGTCGGGGCCGGGGGTCGGGTTCCCTCTCCGCAGGGACAGAGCCGAGAGCAGGCACATTCACATCCCGGCAGGGCTCCGTTCCCCGAGGCAGCTCTAGGCATTTATTCCCAGGGTGGGTTACGTGGGGCGCAGGGCCAGTCCTATGCGGAACGCGCCAGGCACTGGGCCCCATCTTATAGGCCCGTCCGACACTGGGTGTCACAAGGGGGAGGGAGAAAACTTGTTCATCTTGGCCTCTGAGGATAGGACAAGAAGCAATGGGCTTAAACTGCAGCAAGGGAGGTTTAGGTTGGACATTAGTAAAAAGTTCCTACCTCTCAGGGTGGTCAAACGCTGGAATAAATTGCCCAGGGAGGTTGTGGAATCCCCATCTCTGGGGATATTTAGGAGCAGGTTAGAGAAATGTCTATCAGGGATGGTCTAGATGGTGCTGGGTCCTGCCGCGAGGGCAGGGGACTGGACTGGACTCGATGACTCTCAGGGTCCCTTCCAGTCCTAGTATCTAGGATTCCCTCTGGAGGGAGCACTCTGCAAGCATCCGACTCCTGGGGCCACCTCGCCGGCTCCTCAGCCTGTCTCACGCTGAGCGACGCCCGGCTGCGCACACCCTCACCCCCAGCGCCAGCAGCATCTCTGCTCCCCCCTCCTCACGCAAGGGGCAGCCGTGGAGATGGGCACCAGCCTCCGCCCGGAGATGCTGGGTCGCTGGAGACAGAGACCGGCCGGTTGGCTGGCACAAGCGAGCCCTGAGGCACCGCCCGCACTTGACCCGGTTGGCCAGGGGGTCCGGGTTTCCTAGGGCTGCTAGAGGGTTTCAGAGAACCACCAGCTGGCAACTCCACAGCAGCCTCGTTACCTGAGCTGGGGAATCGCCTCCCCACGCAGGGCCCCAGCTCCGGAACGGGGCTGCTGGCAATGCCCTGCCGGGCAGAGTGCTTGGAGAGCCGGGGGGGGGGGGGGGGGGGGGGTATTTACAGCTACCCTACCCTTGTCCCACAGGGCCACTCCCAGCTTCTACCACTGACTCGCCGCACACCCCATCTGCCCTCCCACACTCAGCCAGCGACCCACCCACAGCCTGTGCACTGAGCTACAAGGCTCTGCACCTGTCCCTGCTGCTACACCTGCTCTCAGCTCCGCCCCCTGCCTCTGCTCCATACCCAGCCGGAGCCTCTCTGCCTGCCACCTGCTCTCAATAAACTTCCCACTGCCACCCCCACGCCCCTTCCTCCTCGGCCAATCACCACGGCTCAGCCCTTGTATAACAGCCCTCCAGAGCACCTCGGGGGCTCAGGCTGTGTGGTGGGCTGGCTAGGGAGGCCAGGGCTGTGGGAGCCAGGTAGGGCCCAAGGGCCAGGGCTTGGGAACAGAGCAATAGAGTCCATGTGCATTCCGGATACAGAGCTGCACAGCTAGCTGCTTGTGTGTAGCCCAGTGCAGCAGGGCGCTTCGTAGAGCGGAAATGCAGCTGTCTCTGGGCTGGCCCAGCGTGCTCGTGAGATACAAGGCTGTGCCATGGTTTCAGAGGGAAGGAATCTGGCTGAAGCCTGCAGGGGCTGGTAGGGAGACAGGAGGCTGGGGGCAGTGCCGGCTGGAGGGAGGGGCCTCACAAATACAGTGTCACAGCTCAGTTGTGCATCAGGAGAGTTGAAAAAACTTAATATCAGTGACTAGTCCTGCGGCTCCTTGGAGACCAGCAGAAGCTGGAGATGGGAGCATGCCTGGGTGGGCACAGCCCGCCTCCTCCGCTGACTGGAGTCCAAGGGGGCCAGGTTCCGAGTCAGCAGCAGAGAAAGAGAAGATGGGGAGGGAAAGAAAAGGAGGGAAAAATGGGCGAAGCAGCCAATCAGAGGGCCCATGCTACATGAAGCTGACAGTAGGCAGAGGCCTCCACAGGTCAAAGTGCTCATAAGTTCCTGGTGTTCGGCTTTTTGTGTCATCGGGCTGTGGAATACCGGGTGTGATGGCACATTGGGGTCCCCTGCCTCCTGCACCCCCATAGTGAAACAAACAGACTCCACCAGCCAGTAGAACAGAGGGAGTATATTGCTTCTCCAGGATACAGCACAGCACAGATGTCATCTGGTTACAGGAACTGGGGCTTGAGATGGGGGGTGACTGGGCCCTACAATCCCAGCCCCCTCCCTAGCTCCTTCTCCCCTGCTTCCCAGACAGAAACTAACCCACTCCCAGCCCTGCCCCCAGCCAGGGCTCCACTCCCCTTCTTCCCATTGTTCCGCTCCCTGGGAGATAACTGGTCAGACAGGTTCAAAGCCCCCTTGCATAATGACTCATCCCTTGCCCTGCTGGGCCGTGCTGCAGCCAGCAGCCAGTGGAGGTCACTCACAACCCACTGCCCAGCACAGCAACCAGCAAGGTACCCCACTACGGCACAGTGGGCAATGCAGTTCAAGGTGTTGTTGAAACCTCTACCCAGGTAACAGACTGGTGAATGAAATCAAGCCTGCGGCTCCCCTGTCAAGCTGGTTTTTAAAACTGGCTTGTAATAAAATGGCGACTTTGAGCTCCCTTAGTGAGTGCCCGGGCAAGGGGAAATGTTCTGCGACAGGTTTCTCGGTTTCCTTTTTGAATATCTGCTGTGTGGCCATTAATCCCTCATCGTAGAGACCGTCTTGTCTGGCTGGCCTGGCAACCGCGCAGCCCTTGTGCTGACCCCAGAGGGTTATTGAGGAAAGACTCGTGATCCCACTGGAAAGGGGAGTGGGGAAATGGGTACGCTCCAGGAAGCCCTCCCCTACAGACCAGGGCCGGGGCTTGTTGCTCGCGCCTTTCCCTGGCTATTAAAGGAAGCTCCCCACAAAGGACAGTGTGTTGCAGAGGATCCACCCCTCCAGGAAACACCCTCGCTCCACAAGCTACAGCCTCGCACGCTGAAACCGCCTGTTGTGTTGGTGCCGACAGGCACTCTCTGGCTGTTACCACGTCCCTTTATCTCCCGCTCATTTCCATTGGTTGCAGGAGTCTGGGATGGGTTCCCATCGCCTGCCCTGGGCTGGGAGGTGGGGGAGGGCAGAGCCTGGCATAACATCACTGGCTGCCAGGGAGGGGGGACAGCTCCCACCTGCAGGAAGAGGACGTCCCCGTGTGATGGCATTGCTTGGTGGCACCTGTCCATGTTAATAGCATCAGGGCACACACACTTAATATAGCCACTTTATCCCTTAAGAGCACCCGATGCACCATGGCTGTGAACACGGCGCGTTACCGGCTTGCAACAGGGCCCTCGTAGGTTCCCCTGTGCCGACAAGCCGCCGGTAAATGATGGATTTGTAGCGGTGCCTTTGCTGGGCCGCAGACAAGAGTTGCTTGCAAAGAACCGGGGGCCTTTTGCCCAGGGGCCTTTGTGTCGCTGAGGGCCAGGCTGCCTCTGCGTGGTCCGAGGGGGGTGCTGCCCGGCACAGAAGGGGCACGGTTAACCCGCGGGGGGCAGGAGCCGTTTGTACCAGCACTCAGCAGAGCAGCCCGCTTGCTAGAGGCAGCAGGCTCCGTCCGTGTGGCCAATGGGTGCGCAGGCCAGGACTTGTCTCGGCCTTTCGCCCCAGGGCTCGCTGTGGGTGCACGTCCCTGGCTCCACGAGCTGTAGCTTTGACGGTGCCGAACAGACACAAGTTGTGTCTGAAAGCCTGTCCCGCAGCTCAGAGCCCTACCTGTCCCGGGGGCTCCGGTGGGGGCGCCCTGTGGGGCTAGGCCTGGCGGTGCTACTGGGGCTGGTGCGGAGTCCAGCAGCCAGTTTTCTCCCCTGGGCAGGAGCCGCTTTCCGCACAGAGCCGGCGGGGCCCTGGCCGCGGGTGTTGCTGGGTGAGGACTGTGGGTGTTCAGAAACGGTTGGCCGGGATGCTCTCTGGGTCCTCCACCCACAGCTCTCTTCCTGCCCCTCCGTCCCGGCCGTGGAGGGCTGGGCTCCCCCCGTGACACTGCCCCGGGGCGAGACGAGCCCTGCCGGAGCCATCTGACGGTGACCCTGCCGCCTCTGCCCCAAAGGGGAAGGTGGGCGCATGAGCCGGCCGTGCCCTTCGCTAGCGGTTTATTGCAAATAGCCACCTCCCCCTCCAGCCCAGAGAAAACGGCCTCTAGCCCCCTGGTTCTGTCTGCACCACGCAGCCCCGGGGTGGGAGTCCCTGGGGGCCGCTCTGCCCGCAGCTCTGCCTGTGAGAGCCGGGCTGCTAGCCTGCTAGAGCTGCTCCCATCCCGCGGCCCAAGCCAGCCGGGCGGCGTCACGCTGCTGCGCTGCTGGAAGACTTGCCTCGCAACAGGACAAAGCTTGGCCCAGCGGCCTGGGCAGGGCGCCAGGACCACGGCTCGTTAACCCCTGAGCGTCCAGCAGTGGAACCGTGGGGCTCAGCGGGTGCTGCACCTTCCCCCCCGCCGTGGGAGCGTGGGGCTCGCCGCCTCGCCTCAGACAGCGCCGCTCCGTGCCCCACTGCCACTGGGCAGCAACGGGTGCGCGGCCCCGCCGGAAACCAGCACCCGCCCGACCCTCCTCCCATGAGCCCGGCGGCAGCTCCCTGGTGTGCGTGGGGCTCGTTCCGACCCGGCGTGGGGCGGCCAATGGGCCTCGGCAGGGGGCACCCTTCGCGCCGGGAGACTCAGGCCCAGCGACTTTGCTTCACTCCCCGGGGGGAGGAGGACGAGACGTGCACCCCGCTCCAGGGCAGCCCTGGGGCACACGCGGCTTCCCTGCGGCTGAGAGGGTGGCGCTCGCCCAGTGCCACCTCGCACCGGGGCTGTGACCGCTCGGGGGTGGGGTTGGTCTCCTGCCTGGTACTGGGCATTTGCTCAAACTGCATTTTTCCCAGCTAAAAGGCCATGCGCCCCGCCCCCCGCCGGTGCTGCGAGCTGGTCCGGCCTCAGCCCCCGAGCCGGGCTGGGCTGGGTCAGTGCCGGTAGGAGCCTCTTCCCTCGCTCAGGGGCCGGGCAGGCAGAGAATGGCAGCCCCCTCCCCGGGCCAGCGCTGGGCCACTGTGCCGGCAGAGCCCCCTTTGGAGGCCAGACCCCGCACTCCCTGCCGCTTGTGTCAGCCGGGAGGCCCTGGCAGCCCAGCCAATCGCTTCCTGCCTCCACTCCGCGCCCCGCAGCACCGGCAGGCACGCCTGGGCTGTGGGCCTTCCCAAGCTCCTGGGCACGGCCGGCCGCTCCCAGCCCCGAGCGGCTTCCCGGAGCCTAGTGCGGAGCCTCTCCGGCATGAGCGAAAAGCTGCTGGCTCTGGGCTACGCCGCAGGTGGCCTCGTTCTCTCTGCCGGCGCTCGCAGGGCCACTGGGCAGGACAGGCGTGCGGGGGACGGTCACTCCTCCACCCCTGCCATGCCTGGGCCAAGGCCGACTCCCCACAACGTCTGTTCTCACACATGCCCCTGGACACCCCTTCTGCGAGGGGCTGAGCGCCGGGCCGGGGGCGGCTGCCGGGCGGTTCTGCAAACAGGCCCCTCGGGGGGAAGGCTCTTTAGGGGCCCTGCTGAGCGAGGCAGGAACGGATTCTCTACGAAACCGACCCTGGGATTTGCCGGAAAGCCAGCCACATGGTCCCCCTGCCTCCCAGGGGGCTAGCCTCGTCCTCTGGCCGCTCCGCAGCCGCTTGCCCCGGCCCGGAGAGGCTCAGCCCTGCCCAGCGCACGCCGGAAACCCAGCTCCGAGGTCCAGAGCACGGAGCTGCCTGTGCATTCAGCTGGAGCCTGGCGTGCTCCTGTCTATAAAAGGACTTGCTCCATCAGCCCCCAGGCCCTGCTGTGCCCCAGCCCCGCGCCCCTGGCTCTCAGGCATGTGGGGAATGCGCCCCGCAGGCTCTTGAGTCACTGTCTTTCCCAGCCTTTCCCCAAATATGGTACCTGGGCACGGAGTCATTGCTGTGATGCGGGGCCTGGGGAGGGGCTGGCGGGGCGGGGGCGGGAGGGAGAGCCAGGAGGGGGGGGGGTGACATCATTGTCCTCACAGCTGGCCTTT
Source organism: Pelodiscus sinensis (assembly GCF_052426305.1). NCBI lineage: Eukaryota > Metazoa > Chordata > Testudines > Trionychidae > Pelodiscus > Pelodiscus sinensis. The sequence continues at coordinate 20,147,429 of NC_143076.1, forward strand.
TAGCACGCGGGCCAGCCTCCAGCGTCTGCAGAGCCCAGACTCCGGAGCAGCGTGTCCACCGCGAGCATCTTCTGTAAGTGCATCCTCCAGCTGGCAGCCTGGAGCGGGCAGCCGGGGAGAGCAGGGGAAGGAGACTGCAGGCCGAGCCAGCGGGGGAAGCCGGGGCACCCTCCTGCAGCCCTGCTCTGGGCTCTGGCCTTGCCAGGGGCTCTAGCCAGTGGTGGACGTGGCAGGCTTCTCAGGCTCTCCATTGCAAAGCCTGGCACAGGGGCCCTTGGCTCCTAGGCGGGTTTCTGGGGTGTGCTGGGGGGAGGCTGCTCCCTGTGGACCCCCCTCGTCCCTGTGTGCTAGCACTGGCAGGCGGGGGCTGGCTGCGGGGCCTGTCCCCTCTCTGTGCTGAGCAGTGTCCCAGCCGGAGAGCGCAAGGGGGATGCTGAGGGCCTCTGTGCCTCTGTGAGGACCCCTCCGGTGCCCGCCCAGCCAGCTGTGCCGAGCGATGCTTCCCAGAGCCGCGGGCTCCCGCCAGCTCGCTAAAGGAAGGAAGAAGGTTCCCGGCCCAAAGCGAAACTTCTGTCTGTCTCTCCCACTGCATGCCTGGCCCCCGGGGGCGGGAAGTGAGCCCTGCCCGGCCGGGTGCACGGTGTGCTAGCCCCAGAGGGGCGCGGGGCAGGAGGCGGGCACTGGGGAGTTGGCAGAAGTAATGGCCTCTGACCAAGGGACCCTGCCGGGGCTGGAAACGGTGCCCAGGGTGGGGCTCAGGGGCTCTCAGGGCTCGTGTGCCTGGCCCAGCCACTGGGGGGGGGGAGCAGAGCCCCCGCCCGATAGGAGTCTCCCAGGGGCTCTCAAAGGACCGAGCACGACACCAAAGCGACAGGCCACTTGCCAGAGCGAGTTCAGGAAGCTGGCTGGGGCGGGGGCTGTGTCTGCTGCCAGCCCCGCCCCCCGTGGCAATGGCTAGTGGTGATGGGCAAGCTAGGCTAGCGAGCGGCCCTCCAGCTCAGCCAACGGGGCGCTGGCGTCCCTAGAACGCGTGGGCGGTGCCCACGGAACCGTGGCAGGGCTGGGACTGGCCGCAGAGGGGGCGCCCGGCCCCCAGGCAATGCCGTGTGCCATCCCCGCGCAGGCAGCGCCCTGGCTTCACGGGCGCCTCGCTCTAGGAACGCCGGTAGGCAGACAACCGCGCCGCCGGAAACCAGCGCCATCTGGCCACCTGCGCGTGGGCCACGCTAAACAACGGGTCTCGTGGGCCGCCCGTAGGACCGGTGGGCACACAGCCCCGCTGGGTAGCGCCTCGCCCCTTTGCAGGGTGCACGTCTGGGGGCGAAGCCAGCTGGGCCCCGAGAAACGCCCCTGGGCAGACGCGCCGGGAGCTGCACTTAGCGCACAGCTGCATTGGGCCGATCCGGCGCCTTCCCCGCAGCGGCCCAGTGGCCGGGCACCGGGAGCAGGCCCCGCTGCCCTGTGACGCAGCCAGCCTGGTGCCGGGGATTCGCCCGAGGCCGCCCAGCCCTGGGAATTCCTAGACGTCCGGCCTCGCCCCTGCCGTTCCAGCCGGGCAGGGCAGCGAGGGCACGGTGGCCCGACGCGCCCCGTGCTAGGCTTGGTCTCCTCCGCACCGCTGGATTGCGGGGCTCGTCCTGGCCTGGCGGCAGGAATTGCCCCAGGTACCCCGGGTGCCGTGGCCATTGCCTGTGCGGCGGGTGCTATTCGTGCAGCCCCTGAGGGGAGGGTGGGGTGGTGCACTCCCTGCAGGCCTGGCGTCCTCTGGGACCCTCCCTCTGCCGGGGGCCAACAGGAACCCCCTGGCACCCAAGGAGCGGCCAGCTCCATCGCGTGTCTGCCTGGGGCATTGGAAAGGGACGCGCCCCGGCCTGGCTGTTCCGCACTCTCTGGACCATCTCCGAGCCCCACCGGAGCTGGTCCCGGGGAGCCTGTGTCAAGGCAGGTCTCTACTGGCCGGGGCCGGGGAAGCTGCCGCGCCCAGGGGGACTGGATGCAGGGGGGCCTGGGCAGAGCCAGCAGGGCAGGTTGGCCCTCTGAGATGCTGCGGAGGCGGAAGTGGCTGGCCGCCGGAGCGGGGGCGCGTTTCCTAGGCTGGCGCCCCGGCAGGATGGGCCAATGCAGGTGACAATTGGCTCCTGCAGCAGGGAGAGCCGGCCTTGACGGGCAGGTTCTGCCGGCTTATCCAGGGCCGTCACCCCGTGCAGCCAGAGGGGGGGCTGCCGGCCCCTCGCCCCCCGGATCCCTGCACTCTGACAGCCCAGGCCAGGGCGTTCCTGAGTCCGGGCCGGGCGCGGCCCCTGGGGAGCCAGCAGGTTTCTCCGTTTCTCCTGGGAGCTCACTGGGAAAGCGCCAATTGTCAGTGCATGCCCCCCCCCCCCCCTGCGCCCCACCCAATGGGGGAACGGGCCAAGCCAGAGGGGCACCTCCGGGCATGGCCAGCTGGGAGGTTCCAAGGAGCGGCAGCGTGGCGCGGTGGGGGCTGCGTGGCCGGGCCCGAGGGGTCAAGCCGAGGGGCGTGTGCCTCTCCCAGCGGGTGTCCCCAGGGAGACAGCCTCCTGCTGGGGCGGCCGTGGGGCATGTGTGAGAGAAGCTCCCCGGGAAGCGCGCAGGTTTTCCAGCGGGCCTGGCTCCGCGGCCAAGGGGCGTTCGGCCTGTCTCGTTAGCCAGCGCATGGTGGCGGGCAGTGCACTGTGCGCGACCGGCAGCCCCGTCCCGTCTCGGGGCAGGAAATAGCCGTTTCCAGCGCTAACCGGTCACAGCATAACCCGCTAACCGCGGAGGGCTGGACTTCCTGGACGGGCCTCTGCGGCCAGAGTCCTCTGGCCAAGCCACCGTGGGCAGGCGGCTCCTCCCGGGCTAATGCCCAGCGGGTAAGCAGGGAGCCGTTGCCGGCCCCAGCAATGGGAGGGTGGGTGTGACTCCCGCCCCGGGCTCAAAGCCCCGACTGTTTGCAGAGATTCCCAGGGCGGCCCCGCTCTGAGTCCCTTGCACCCGGCCGGGGTCAGTCCCCCGAGGGAGAAGCAAGTAACACTCTAGCTGGAGGAGTTCCACTAGCTGCGGCCCAGGGCCTTCACTGCTGATGTGACCTGGTCCTGCGGCCCGCAGCCTGGCGGCAAACCCAGCCGAAGCTCCCGGTGGGCCCCAGCCTCGTGGCCCAGGCCCCTCCTCACGCGCTGGCTGCTTTGCTGGCCCTGGGCCGCCCTCGTCTCTGGCTCTGCAGCAGCCCCTGGCGCTTGGCCCTGCCTTTGCCTGCCTCCCCGCGCTGAGCCAGCCCCTGACCCTGGCAGGCTGCAGCCGCTCCTCCTGGGGCGGGCGCCGTCGCAGGGCCCCCGAGAATGCCCCCGGGCCTGCGGGGTGGGAGCGCGGGTGCAATTGCAGCTGCCCCGCCCGGTGGGTGGATGGCCCAGCTGCCCCGCGTGCTGCGGTGGTGGCTGCCCGGCTCGGGCGGCGTCCTTGGGAAAGGCTCACGCAGAGGTGGCAAAGGCAGAGCAGTTCTGCAGCCCAGGCCCTGCTGAGATCCCTGAGGCTGGGCCGGCCCTGGCACGAGGCGGCAGCCCTGGAAAACGAGGCCGCGGGAGCCGCGCCGATGGCCATGTAAGGGCATCCCCAGGACAAGATGGCAGAGGGCAGCGGGGAGGGGAAGGCGCCGGCTCTACCTGCTGGGCGGTGGCTAAACCGGGAGCCAGGCTCCCCTGCCCTGTCCACGCCCCTGCTCCAGGGGCCTCGCGGAGACCCAGGGTGCCGGAGTTGGGCTCCTCCTGCGGCTCAGTCCACCTGCTGTGTCTTCCCAGGGCTGCGCCCCTCCGGCAGCATCGCCCACAGCTGCGCCAGAGGCTGGCGGCTGGAAGGGGGCTGTTCCTGCGGTGGGATCTGGGCCGGCAGGTGCCCACGAGAGCTGGCGCCCCCGCTAGCGCAGCGTGCAGACTCCGGCACTGCCGCGGGATGTGCTGGGGAGGGCAAATAAAATGGGGGGGGGTCCGTTGTCCCCCTAGATCCCGCTGCAGGCTGCAGAATGGGACTCCTCTAGCACGTGTGGGCAGCAAGTGGCCTCCCCCGTACCACATGGTCTGCGTGGCCCGGGAGGGGCTGAGCGGGTGGCGGAGAGCCAGCAGAACAGCCCAGCGTCTGCGCCAGAGGCAGGGCTCTCTCAACTTCCCCCTCCGCAGGGCTCGCTCCAGCAGCGCCATGGCAAACAAGGGGCCGTCCTACGGGCTGAGCAGGGACGTGCAGTCCAAGATCGAGAAGAAGTACGACGATGAGCTGGAGGAGCGCCTGGTGGAGTGGATCGTGGCCCAGTGCGGGCCTGGCGTGGGACGCCCCGACAGGGGGCGGCTGGGCTTCCAGGTCTGGCTGAAGAACGGCATAGTAAGTGCGGCTCGTTTGCCCTCCCGAGGGCCGGGCGGCGGCCAGGCTGGCTGCTGGCTCCTGGGCACTGTGCCGTTTAATGCCCTGCTGCCACGCCCGAGGGCCGGCCCCTGCCCGCCGCGCGTTGCTGACCCACCTCTCCTTTGCGGGCAGGTGCTGAGCGAGCTGGTCAACAGCCTGTACCCAGAGGGCTCCAAGCCTGTGAAAATCCCCAAGCCTCCACCCACCATGGTCTTCAAACAGATGGAGCAGGTGGCCCAGTTCCTGAAGGCAGCAGAGGACTACGGCGTGGTGAAAACCGACATCTTCCAGACAGTCGACCTGTTCGAAGGTGCGGGGGAGGGACGGGAGGGGGACATCGGCTGGTGTGATGGGCCGAGCCGGGGGCACACCTGGGCTACCGTAGCCTGCAGGAGCCCCCGCCACTGCCAGGGCCCCACGGAACAAGAGACGGCCCCTGTTCCAAGAGCTCCGTCCAAGCAGAAACCAAGAGACATGAGAGGGAGACAGGGATGGGGCGTGCGAGGAAACGCAGCTGGCGCGAGGGGCTCCCTGTAGGAGACATAGCTGGGCTTCCTCCCCCTTTGGGACGGGGATGTAAACAGGATAGGCCCTGCTGTGACTGGCGTGTAATCCCGGCGCTGCGCTGGCTAGCTCCGGCAGAGACTCACTCGCCAGCAGGCAACGCCTGGTCTCTTCGCAGGCATGTTCTACAGCTCAGCCCCAAAGAGCAAACCCAGGAGCCGGGAGCTAAGAGGGCGTCTCGGGAGGCCGGAGCTGGAGCACTGAGGGGTTGGCGCCAGACAAGCATGAAAAGTCGGGGGAGAGGTGGAGGGGAGTCATAGGCACCTGTATAAGACACAGCCCCAGAGACTGGGCCTGTCCCTATAAAATCAGGCTATCGGGTCGCCCTCCTGGAGGCGCCCCAGGAGTGATGCGTGCATGTCGGGGCGGCAACAGAGCAGTTTCCTGGGGTCCAGGCGCGCCCGGCACTGCCCCTCCCCTCTGCGGGCACCGCAGCAGCTGAGAGGCTGCCCAGCGTGGCGGGCGGAGGACAGCGCCTCAGGCGGCTGCTCCGTCCCAGAGCTTTCCAGCCGGCAGGGCTGACACCCGCTCCCCCCTGCAGGCAAGGACATAGCGGCTGTGCAGAGGACAGTCATGGCCCTGGGCAGCCTGGCGGTCACCAAGAACGATGGACATTACCACGGCGACCCTTCCTGGTTTATGAAGTAAGCAGCAAGCGCCCCCCCCCCCGCAGCCCGGCCTCAGGGGTAGCTAACTCCCAGCGGGCGCCAGGCCGGGAGCACGGGGTCTCAGGGGTAGCTAACTCCCAGCGGGCGCCAGGCCGGGAGCATGGGGTCTCTCGCTCCCCCCCACGCTCCCGCAAGCGGAACCCTCAAACCGTCAGCTCTCTGGGGCAGGACACGTCTGTGGCGCTGCTCTAGCTGAGACTTCCAGCGGGGGGGGGGGGGGGGTCTGGTTTTCCCCAAAACCCGCCAATCCCCCGGGTAGTTGTCAGGCTCTGAACACCCATCACAAAACCCCATTATCCCGGCCAGGGTCGGGCTTGGCCCCGCTCCCGCCTGGCAGGGAGCACTGGGGAGAAAAGCCGTTCTGGGGGCAAAGCGACAGCCCAGTGGAAAGGTCTGGGCCAGTGCCAGTTCCAGATGGAGGGGCCATGCTGCTGAGCCCGGCTCCATCCAGGGAAGCCCCCCACCAGCCCAGAGATGTGCAGAGCCCGGCTGGGCTGTGGTGGGGAAGGGCACAGTGCCCCCTCCCATCTCTGCTCTATCCCCCCCCCATCCATCAGCTGCGACCCTTCGGGCTGGGCTGCCCAGGACGGCAGAGCCAAGCTCAGGGCACATTGCGGCACCTGAGGCGGGGAGCTCAAAGACGCCCCCTTTTCTCCTGCCTGCCTGTGTCTCTGGTGCCTCCTTCCTCCAGCCCAGCCTCCCCCAGCCCAGCATCCAGCGCAGGAGACTCCATCGGCACCAGCAGCAGACACCATGTTCTACACTCTGGGTCCTAGCGACCCCCCCCCCCACAGTCTGGCGCCTGAGGCGGCCGCCTCAGTTGGCCTCATGGCAGGGCCGTCCCCGGGTCTGACTGTCGCTCCCTTTCCAGGAAGGCGCAGGAGTGCAAACGGGATTTCTCCGACGGCCAGCTGAAGGAAGGGAAGAATGTGATCGGCTTACAGATGGGCTCCAATAAGGGGGCCTCGCAGGCTGGCATGACAGGCTACGGGCGACCCCGGCAGATCATCGGTTAGACAGCCCCGGCGGAGAGAACACGCCCCGCTACGGGAACTGGGTCCAGCTCCTGCCTAGAGCCCGGCTGCAGCCAACGTGAAGAGCGCCCGCGGCGCGCCAGGCAATCGGACAAACGCAAACCCGCGGTATTCATTTAGGTAACTTCCAAAGAGCCCACAGGCCATGCGTGGAGCGCGGCGGGGCCCTCCCAAGCGTTCTCTCTAGGAGCAGATTTAGTTCAGCCTTGCTCCTTCCCCAGTGCCGCCCTTCCTCTCCGGCCTGTGCATGTTCTCTGCTTCTCTCCCCATGACTTAGCTGTACTGTGAGCCAGGGGTTCCTCCTGTTCGGGACAGGGTTGCTACAGCCCTCCTCCCGCGTTACCCCTGCCCCCAAGAAGGCAGCATTGGAAAGTATCTCAGGCTTTCCCAGCCTCTCAATAAATCTTGCACAAGCAAAACCAAGTGCTTTGCTAGAGATCCTTGCAAACGGGCAGGGCGTCAAACTAACTTTTCTTTTCTACTTTTGGGGTCACATTAAAAGAAGAATTATGACTCTCGTGCAGTTTTCTAGAGTTCTTTGTAAAGTCTCACTAGCTCCCCGGGATTTTCTGCCCCGAGTGCGCACAAGCACTCAAGAGGAAACGCGGCAAATGCTCCAGAGGAGGGGGCTGGCAGGTGGGCTGAGGTTCTAACGGGCCTGCTTTATTTCAAACCGGAGTGAATGCAGGGAAGCCCCACAGCCTGTTACGCACAGCTGAGCACGCGGTTCCCGGGGGTCCTGCTGGCTTTAAAAGCTGGACAAACAGATCCCCTGCTGGACAGACAGACGGGACTGATTTTGCAGCCACGTGACTGGCCCGCAAAAGCAGGGTGCCGATGTCGCCTGGAGCTGCGTAAGGCAGTGACGCCGTCGTTACTCCCCATCGCTCCGGCACGCACATGCTGGAAACAGAGGTGGGGCCTTTGATTTTTTCACCCTCTGGTTTGAATGATGCAGCCTAGGCGCCTCTTTGGCCCGAGTTGCTGCTTTTTGGTTGTCTGCGCGATGGAGCTTGGCTCGCTTGCTCATCCCAGTCGTCGATTCCCCGGCATCCTCCAGCGGGCCTGCAGAGCCCGGGGCGCGCCTTGCATGGTCACGGCGCCCACGCAGGGAACGTGACGCTGACCTGTCAGCCCTTCTACACCAGGGTGGGAACCTTGTGTGAGCTGGGGGCTGCTGCCCGCAATAAAATCAGACGGGACCGCACACACTGCGAAGCGAAAACTAACCCACCACCCCTCCCTGACATGGCCCCCGAGTGAGGAGCAAAGGAGAAAGATGCTCCCCACATTCCCCTCGCACACCAGAGGCCGGGGAACCCCGCCTAGATTTTGTGGGCTCCAGCCTCACGGTGGGGTGTCGGGGGTCTGGAGCGCCGGCACGGGCTCTCAAGTGCTGGGAGGGGCCCTGACCCTCAGGGGCCCGATCCAGGCAAGCCAGGGGCTGCACCCAGCCCCCACGCCGTAGGTTCCCCACCCCTGGTCTAAAGTATGGCTTAGCTCAGTCAGTAGCAGTGGAAATACACCCCTGAAACCTAATCGCCATCCAATTCCAACAATCGTGGAGGTAGGTCAGCTTTCGGCACTGAGACCTCCTGGGGCTCGGCTTCTCAGTGCTCTGCAGGACAGCCGTTCGCCATGGCCGCTGGGGTGACAGTCAGTCGCCGGCTGTGCTGTGTGGTTCTGTGCAGGGAACAGCCAGGCCGGTGGCAATGTGAGGCACGGTGAGGGATGAATGCCTCTGCCAGGGCTCTGCTAGCCCCTTGGGGAGCAGCGCCTGCTGTGGCGTAGTGCGGGGGCTGTCCGCTCTGTAACCCGGTGCCCCTCTGCGCTGTGCGGTGTGATTCCCACTGACTCATCCACGCTGTGATGTAGTGTCAGTTCCTTGCTGGTTGCTGTGCTTGGGCTGTGAGCTGTGGATGACACTGGCCTCTGCCTGTGAGCACTGCACAGCAGATGGGCTGCCTAGGTCAGGTGGACAAAGACCCAACCGGTCAGACCGGTTGAGGACAGCCAGGGAACTAAGGAAGGGAGTGTGCGGGGGAAGGGGCAGTTTTGGGTTGGAGGAGACAGACTAAGGAGACAGACTAAGGAGAGGGCTGGAATCTAAGGGCCCAGGCTGAGGCATCAAGGGGGCTGAGGCATCCTGGCCCAGACTCCTGTAACCACACCACGTCTGTGCTGGGCTGTATCCTGGAGAAGCAATAAACCCCCCTGTTCTACTGGCTGGTGGAGTCTGTTCTTGCTGCTACGGGGCTGCAGGATCGGAGGAGCCCCGACTCGCTGTCGCACCTGCCAACAACCAGCAGCCAGAACCCACCCCATGCAGGCGGGGCTTGAGTGTCAGACATCCTGCGCGCACGCAAGCGCACGCGCGCGCACACACACACACACACACACACACACACACACACACACACACTGACATCCCTGGGCTCCGTGGGTGCTCAGCGCCCCTGAAGAGCAGCCCCAAGAGTCAGTCAAAGCTACGCTCCCCGTCCCCCGGCCTGCTGGTGGGTGCCCAGGGATCTTGGTCTCCTGCGCAGCGAGCGGAGTGGCCCACGGAGAGATTTCCGCAGCCAGTCCGGTTTTTCAAGACTTTATTTTGGAAAGCTGCACAAAAAGGACTTTGCTGTTTAAAAAATCCCCCCCCACCCCCACCTTTAGAAAAAGAAAAGCTTTTGTGTGACGGGCGATTGCATACGCAGCCGACCCCTCCGCCCCACTGGAGCACCGCGCCACGCGGCAGAGACACATGGGCACCGTCACACACCCAGCCCGCCGTGCAATGTACTGCCGGCCTCAGGGTCCTGCCACTCCCGAGGCTCACCCAGCGCAGCACCCTTCTGCACTCGCTTCCTCTGGCCCATCCGGGGCTCCGACACAGCCGTGCTATAGAAACTAGGCCCGCAGAAAGGCACCTCCTCTCCGCACAGGCTGGGCCCCCGCCGTTTGCTGGGAATGCCAGTGCCGGCCCTCGCTTCACCTTCCCCTGGCTAGTGGGTGAGAGGAGGGGCCAAACGTGTCGGCCGGCAGGGAACGGGGCAATTGCTGCCACTGGAAATGGGCAGAGGCGTCTTTCTGTCCACGCTCGGCTAGCGTTAGCCACCTCTTAGGAGATCTGGCGATGAAACGCAGGCAGCAGGCAGAGCCCCGCAAGCAAGGGCAGCAGGGGACGGCAGCTGGCTGAGGAACCGGGAAATGAAGACTCCGGTTGGCCACACAGAGACCACTAGCTTTCCTGTCGGCTTCTACAGGCCACCAAGCGGCTACACCCTGTCTAGGCCTTCTCGCACTGCATAGCACCCTCACCTAGGCTAGCTTCCTGGCCAGCGTCACAGGCTCCCCTCCCACACAGACCCACGGAGCTAGGCACTAGGCACTAGGCACTAGGCAGCACAGCCCAGGCCCCGTCCCACGCAGAGACTTTCCCAGCAGCAGCTGCCATGGCACAGACCGGAGAGGGAGGACAGCGGCTTTGGGACTATAGCAAACACTACTAGCCAAACTGCGGCTGCTGCTGGCCACGCAGGGCCCCGGCTGAGACCCTCCCCCTGCCCCTGTGCCATGAAAACAGGAAGCCACGGGGCCCGATGCAAAGGCAGCCAGGTGCCCTTCGCTGACAGGGCCCCTGCTGTCATCCCGCTAACCCGCCGGGTAGGGCTGGGGAAGCCACAGCTGACAACTGCGCTTCCCTTGGGGCCGCGACTGCACAGACCCTCACTCTGCCCCTTGCAGGCCCCGGGCGCCCAGCCCAGCCCTGAGCTAAGCCACAATGGCACCTACCCGCCTGCGGCCAGGGCCCGGGCTCCCCGCAGCCTGCGGGGAAGGGACAGCCTCGCTCCGGCCTTCCAGCCTGCTGGTTGCAGGCGGGCACGGCTGTCCGCTCCCCACGCCCCTCAACGTCTCAAGGGGTTCAGGAGCCTGCCTAGGGAGTGACCCTCGGTTCGAGCTCTTGGAAGCAGGAAGTGCCCGGGGTACCAAACCCACCCGAGGCAGCTGGCACGGAGCCCATGCTGGGGACAGGGGGAGGGAAGGTCTGGCTGGACTCCCCTCTGGGGAGGCACCTCAAAGACTCGGGCCCAGACCCGACAAGGCCAAAGGGACTGCAGAGACGTTAACCCCTCAGGGGGTGGCCACGAGACACCATCACCCTAGGCTCCTGGACAGCGTGGGGCCAGGGCGCCACCCGGCTCACTGAGGGCCTGGAATGAAGGGGTGACAGTCTCCTCCACCGGGGGCGCCCCTGAGGCTCCTGGCAAGGGGACTGGGCCAAGTCCGGGGCTGGGCATAACCCTAGCAGGGTCCGGAAGCCGGACTCTCCCGTCTGCAGGATCAGAGACACCCCTGGCGCCCGAGCAGCGCTGCCGCGGGGCTTGGCTGGAGCGAGTCCAGCTCCAAGGGCCTGTCTGCTCTCCCAGGGCGGCCACTGACGGCAACGCAGACACGCTGGGGTCCAGCTGCTGTGAGGAGTCAGGCCCCGAGGCCTCTCCTTGGGCTAATCCCGAGAATTCCCGAGGGCCCTTCCCCCATCCCCGCCCTGCCCGGGGAAGGCACGGGCTGTGTGTGCACCAGGGAGGGCACCCGCCACGGGGAAACCTTCCGGCTCCTCTGGCCAGCGCCTGCGAGCGCCGCTCCAAAGCCGGCCCCAGGAGCGCGCTCAGGCTCGCGGGCTGCCATCGGTCAGCTCGGGCTTCCCCTTCAGCGGGCAGGCTGGCCCTGGGCGGGGCGCCCCGGGAATGAAAGGAAGCTCCGCTCAGCGGACGCCGAGTGCTGCGGGAGCGCAGGGCCTAGGCCCGAGGAAGCGGGGGAAGCCCTGAGTTGTGCCGCTGGCCGGTCTCCGTAATGAGGCAAGTTAAGGCTCGTTTCGCTCTTGCGATGGGGAATGTCGAGAGCGATTTGCTGGTCCCGCCTCAGCCGCGGGCCTGTCAGAGCCACATCCGACCCTGTTACACAGGGAAAGCCTGCGGCGGCTTGGGAGGGTGTGAGCAAAGTCCCCCCCACAACCAGGGAGGACGATAGCCAGGATCAGCCAGCATCCTGAGCGCTCATCTCCAGCTAGCACGTCTGCTGCTCCCTGTCTGCCACCAGGAGCTCACAGGCCAGGTCCCGGCCGAGGTAGCCTGACCCCAAATGGACAACTTCGCGACAGCCTGGGCTCCTGCCACTGCTGGGAGGTACCGGGGTCTGAGGGCTCCAGCTTCCCTCTTCCCCTAAGCTCTCGGGGGCCTCCGGGCTGGGCAGTGGATGCTCCGACTCCATCTCAACACCCTCCGTGTCCTTCTCTCCATACAGCGGGATGGACTCGGTGTCCGTCCCCTTCTCCACGCTCTGCCAGCGCCCAGCCCTGGGGGGCCATCTGCAGGCGGGGAAGCGGGGGCACGCCAGGTTGAAAACCACCTTGTTTCTCAACAGGGAAACCTCCAGCATGTAGTAGATGGCCCAGAAGACCGCGAAGCACCCGAGCAACATCAGCATCTGGGGGAGGGAGAGGAGAAGGAGAAAGCCCCATTAGAAGGCAAAGCCTCCTATCCAAACCCAAGAGCTGATATCATCTCCCCCGAAGCCGGGTGCCAAGCCGGCAGCCATGCCAGCTGGCCTGAGAGGGGAGAGCCCTAGGGCAGGCCTCGAACAAGCCTGCACTTTCGTGTTGGCCACCAAGGCGGAGAGCAGACAGCCTTGCGTTCCCAGAAGGGGCTGCAACCACCCGGGGCAGCTGGCTCCCTGCCTCCAGGGCACCTGGGCTAGCGGATAAGAGGGGTGGGTGGGCTCCGGGACTGAACTGTCTGGTCTCTGGACAGCACTCCCTCGAGCCGGCGAAGGTACGGCCCCTGGGATCTCGCCAGGGAGTCACGAGCAGAACGACTATCTGGACGGGGCCCACGCGAGCGTGGAAGTGGGAGGAGACACGCAGGCACTGGAAGGCAGAGTGAGCCGAGCGACTATCTGGGAGGAGACATGCAGGCCTACGCAGCCCCAGGCCTTCTGAGGAGACCGCCAGCAGGGGCCAGGCAGGTCAGGCCAATGGGGTGTCCCTGGCCTGTGCCACGTGGCCTGGTGCGGGGGGGTGGGGCTGAGCCGTGTCCTGCCCCCGACTCACTTTGCACTGGCCAGCGGTCGGGTGTTAAGCGCCAGCTCACTGCGGTCCTGAACAGGAACAGGCCCCAGAGGACATGCCCCGGGTCCTACCGCTGCCCCCGGAGCCACCCAGGCCCCAGTCAGCTCCCCAAAGCAAGGCCGGATACCCCCGTGCAGGCTGCAGGCCTTACCTTGAGGGTGTTGGCCGGGATGGTGTACCGCTCCTGCTCGGAGATCTCCAGCCCCGGCGGGCACGGCAGGGACTCGTCACTGCTCAGGTACCGTCCACTCATGGCCTCCTCCAGGAGCCTGAAGCCAAGACACGGGCTCACGGAACTGCCCTGCAGCCAGGAACGGCCGGGAGAAGCCGGGCTAGGCAAGGAGCAGCGCTGGCTCAGGCCCCCCAGGGCCCAGCGCCCTCCGTAGGATTTAGGGGGCACTGGGATTTGGAACCTTCCGCAAGGCACGGATGCGATAGCGGTAACACGCGTTTTACACCAAGGTCCCCAGGCACTCGAGATGGCAGCAGGGGCTGCCACGAAAGTGCGTGGGACCACGTATCTATTTGTTCGTCTCGAGGGGCCACGGGGCACTCGTCTGTACACGGCCGCCCCTGGAGACAGCCCCTTCGGACCCGACTGCCCGGGCTGGGCAAATGGCTGTTAAACGGCTCCATGCCGCTGGACAGGCTCTTCCAGGCGAGACGGGCACAAGCAGGAGACAAACAGGATGGAGGGGAGGGGAGGAGGGACGGACCCACCAGCTTGTAGCAGCAAGCAGGAGACCATTCCAGAGGCACTGCCCGCGGGGCTAGGAAAGCGGGTTTCCGCTCCTCCAGGGGTCCATTTTTGCCCAGGTCTGCGCTCCTGTAAGAGGCACCAGCCCTGCCGGAAGGTGCTTGGCCCCCATCGGCGGGGGACTGGCTTGGATCTCCCTTCCGCTCAGGGAGGTGGGGAGACGCAGGGCCCATCAGCTGCCAGCCTGTTTGGTAACGAGTCTGACAGGCAGCGCTACAGCGAGAGGTGAAGTCGCCTGCGCTGCTCCCTCATTTGCCCAGGAGGCAAGAGGCTTAGAGACGCTGCTTCCAGCTGCTCAGCAGCCCCCGATTTGTGAGGCTACGGAGAGATCAGACTCCTCCTCTCTGGAGACCCAAACTGCCCTTCCTCCCAGAGCCCAGGGGTCCCTCCTGGGAGCGAGGCTGGAAGGACCCCCATCGGCAATGCCATGCCGAGCGGCTACGAATGGGTCCCAGGCCGAGGAGGGCTGTGCAGAGCTGTCACTGTTATTCAGCTGCCCTCGGGAGCCATGGAAACACCGTTCCATGCGGCTGCCGAGTCGCCCGGGTGATATCCTGGCAACCGGGATCACTGTAGCTCTCTCGCGGGGTGCGTTTGGAGGAAGGCTGCAGACACAGTCACACCCCACTGAGAGAGAGAGCGAGCTGCTTCGTTCGGTGTGCCCTGCCGGCAATCTGTCCCCATACAGACGCCTGCTGCCTGGCCTCAGCCTGGCCACCCAGCTCCCAGGAAGAGGCCCTCCTACCTCTGCCGTTCCCGCATCTCCGCCGGAGTCCACGAAGAGCCGTACAGCGTCAGCTGCCACTGCTTCAACGTCCCCAGCGTCAGGGTCCCATCCCCTGGAACAGCCAAGGGAGGACAATCCTACCAGGCTCGACTGGCACCTGCCGCTGCAGCGTCCCAGAGGACACAGCCTTCCCGCTTGCCCTGTGTGCCGGGCCGGCCTTACCATGAGGCGAACTGAGGCGGCCGGCTCAGGTGCCAGACTGGGGGGGGGAGGGCGCCACTCGGACCCAGAGAATCGAGACCTTTCACAGTCTTGGCCCACACGAGGGGGCGTCAATTGAGCTCCCCGCCTCAGGTGCCAAAGTGTTGTGGGCTGGCCCTGCCTGTGTGCCTGCTGGGCTGGGAATGAACGTGCTTGGCACTGTTCTGCCATCACGTGGGCAGTGGGCACGTGGCCCCCGTGGCAGCCAGCCGGCACACAAACGCCTGCTCCCCTCGTGGTTCCTGAGAGGACCCACATCCGAGCACCCCGAGAACGCACGGCAGTGCCCACGCCCAAAAGCACCGCTCGCTGCCAGGTAGGGCTGCCAGATGGTTTAACCAATAATACCGAACACTCCTCCCCCGCAAAAAAACCAAACAAACCACTGGGGAAAAAATTCTGTTGAGGAAAAAAAAAAGGGGGGAGACCAAAGTTGTTGAGGGAAGAAAAAAACAAAAATCCCTGAGAGTTAAGCAAAAACAACCCAGCATGGCCCCTTTAAGAA
Source organism: Pelodiscus sinensis (assembly GCF_052426305.1). NCBI lineage: Eukaryota > Metazoa > Chordata > Testudines > Trionychidae > Pelodiscus > Pelodiscus sinensis. Next base: position 20,162,452 of record NC_143076.1, read on the forward strand.
ATGCTTTTGAGGCTCTTTGGCTCTAACAGGCTGCTGGCGGCCGTCTGCCATCTTGTCTCCCTGCTCCGGGCTGGACAGCTCCCTGTGGAACCAGGTAAGCACCCGGGATTTTCGCCTCCTGGCCGGGAAAATACCGGACATTGTAGGTACCCGGTATTCTCGGAATTTTTTTACCAGACAGGAGGCGAAAATGCCGGCCTGTGCGGGTCAGTACCGGACACCTGGCCACCCCGCAGCCGGGCTGAGCCCCAGCGGCTCTGCAAGCAAATGCCATTGGTGGCCAGGGCTCTGGTAGGCCTCAGCCCCAAGCAGCCTGAGCCACGGCACGGCCCCTCCCCGCACAGCGAGCAGCCCTGGTGCTGGAGAGGCCTGCCCTGGGGCAGCAGGCGGTGCGGCAGGGTGCAGCAGCAGGCAGCAGAGGGCTGAAGCAGGGGTGCTGGGGGGGGGGTGGAGCAGGGGCAGCGTTGTAGAAGCCCCCCAGGAACTCAGCAGCAGTCAGTGGAGTCGCTCTGCACAGCGGGAGGAGCCTGGCGAGGACCCCACCCAGAAATGAAAGTCGCCACCAGGCTGGGGCGGAGGGCGGGCGGGACTCACCGATATCCCTGATAATGAGTCTGTACGTGCCCTGGGCTTCCTCCCCCCAGCAGCGCACGGTGGAGAAGGTCCAGTCAGCGAAGCCGTTGGGATCCCTGCGCGAGGGAGAAGACAAATACCCTTGAGGGCGAGGGAGCCGGCGGGCGCCTGGGGGCGTCTGGCCTTGCCCCAGCGCGCAGACTCGGGCGGGGAGTCCCTGGTGTCAGTGCAGACTGCAGACAGTGCCCACAGGCCTGACAGCCATGGCTCTGCCCTGGCCGCTGCAGCACGAGGTGGTGGGAGAGGGACAGCTGGGGTGCAGAGCCCAGACGGCTCATCCCGAGGGCGGTGCTGAGACCTGGCCAGGAACCGGGGCGCTGCGCCTGATGAACCCGCCTGCTCCCCGCGCTGCCTCGCAATGGGCAGGAACTGCTCTGCAGCAGCTTGCGGGGCTCAGAAGGGAGCTCCCACAGCCCTTGGGGACAGACACGCCTGGGCGAGTGAGGAGCTATCCTTGGGCTCAGCGCCCGCATCCACACGCAGCCCCCCGGCCCCCTCATCTCCAGGCCCACAGGCGCTCTCGAGTCCTGCCCCACGCCTTCTTCCCACGGGTGAGCTGCCGCACTGCTTACGAGTCCAGGCTCCTGGCGGTGCCGATCTTGGACACCATGCCGCTGGGGCAGAGGAGTTTGATTTCCAGGTTGCCCCGGCGAGGGTGGGTTATGGTGACGGTCACTGCCACGTGCTCCAGGGTCCTCATGCCAGACAGCGCGAGGTCGCTCGCCGTGACTGGAAAGGAGTCAAGACGTGCAGGCGTCAGCAGGCTGGCCTGTCGGATGCCTGCTGAGCGCTCCCCATGTACCCCCAGCCTCTCCCACGCTGTGGGCTGCACGCACACCTCCCCCCGACTCTGCCCGCACACGCGGCAAGGCTGCCTCCCATTCGAATGCTGGTGCGCGGGCACCGACGCTGCCACCGGTGTCTCAACTCTCTCGAATGAGCCACCTGCACTGTGGGAAAACGGCCAGGGCGGGGGAGGGCTTCGCTGTTCCCTCCCGCCATCAGCAGAAAGCAGCTGCACCCCTGCTCCGAGGTGCACATTGGCGCAGCAGGGGGGCGCTGCTCTGCTTTGCTGGGGGGCCGGGCTCGGGCCCTGGAGAATCTCTCCCGCAGCCTGAATGCAGGAAGTTTGTCATGATCAGACACACGAGCGCCACCAGGTCGCAGCCACCTCCAGGCCTGGGAGCCACTGCAGATGCGCTTTGCTCCCCCAGCCAAACCTTCCTCTGCACAATCTTCCCAAGCTGCGTCGCTGGGTTTGCAGGGCGATTCCTGCCCGACTGGGCTGTCCCGTGGGGCCCGGGAAATGGAAGGACGGAATGCTCCAGCCTTCCCCCACAGGGATTCAAGTGCCCCGGCTCCGGTACAGCGTGACGCTCCGCGGCACGGCCGGGCTGAGTTCAAGGTGGCCGAGAGGCCGGTTTACAACCAGAATTCCACACGGCCCTGCCTCAGCGACTGCGAATTCCAGAGCAGTGAGAGGAGGGTGCGGATGTAGCGGGTCAGGGCTGCACCGAGAACCTGGCAGTCGTCGGCACTGCAATACTGATCCTTTGCCCTCGCTTGTGCCCAGGAATCTCCAAGCCCTTTGCAAACCCCAGGGAATTACCCTCCCAGCCACCGGGGAGCTGGAGGGATCTGTGCTCCCACTTGAAGCTTGGGGCACAGAAGCACAGGGAGGGTAAATTACATGCTTCCAAGTGGCAAGGGAGGCCAGGCTCCCAGTCCACAGTTCCAGCCATTGGTCAGCACTGCCCCTCCAAGGGAGCGGCTCACTGACTAGGAACCACTCCGCCAGGGAGTCTGACAGCAGCAGATTTCAGCCAGAGTTGGCAGCTGTGTGAATAATTGATTCTCTAGTTTGGGGGGCAACCCCCAAACTCTCAGACCAATGCCGGGTCATTTGGAAACAAAACTGAATGTTTGGCTTTTCTCACGGAAAGAAACACATTTCATTGGACCCCGGAAAAGAAAAGAAAAGAAAACCCACCAGCAGCAACCCCCGAAAAGGAAGGAATTCTTGCTGTTTCCTTTTCGGGTGTTTTTCTTCCTTTTTTGCTGTTTATTTTTAAACAACTCGAGTTGCCTTGCCAAACGAAACACCCGTTTCATCTGGGAATAGCTGACAGCAACAGTTGGACTTTTTCAAAATAATCCATCTTTCCCAGCCACCACTGTCCCCAGCCCGGTGCATTTTGGCCATATTTACTATTGGCCAAGCCGCGTCACGGGCGCTGCGGCTGCTCTTTCAACAGCCCTCCAGCCAGGAAGCGTCTGGCTCATGAGTCCACCCCCACCAGACAGACCCAGGGATTGCCTCACGGACTGGGCTTGGCTGCAGCCACGCAGGCCTCTCGCCTGTGTCCTGGCCCGTTCCTGTCTCCCCAGGCCCAGAGCTGAGCAAGGGCTAAGCCCCCAGTGAGAACCCAGGGCACCTGGGCGGAGAGCAGAGCAGCCGCTTTCCTCCAGACATACTTGGCCTCCCCGAGCCTCTTTTTTCGGGCGTTTCCCAGCATCTTGTTTGCTGCTGCACTTCCCACCCGGAATGCCTTTTAGGGCAAGTGCTCCCCAGCTGCAGCAGCGCCCGGTTTTCTCTCCGCGCCGTGCGCTGTGAGGCTCCCCCAGCGGAAAACAAGCCCGACTCCATGTACACTGCTGCTGGGACAGGGCTAGTTTCCCTCTTGCTGTTTTACAGCCTCACTGCAGAGGTTGCCTCTTTCCCGGGGCTGGGCGGCCGGGGCTCTGTGTGTGAATTCAGTGCTCAGGGAGGACATGGGCCCTCCCCTCTCCACTCCCTCTGCACAGCCGGCACAAAATACGCAGGGCACACTCCTGCCAAGGCGCCTCAGTGGGCTTGCAATGGAGGAAATCCCCTGATACTCCAAATTCTCTGCCCGCTGCCCCGCGCCCCAGACCAGGCGCTAGCGCCCAGGACTCGGAGCCTGGAGTGGTTAATCCTAGACAAGGGGGTCACCCTCAGTGCGACTGTGCGGGAAATCAGTCAGCTGGGCCTCGCCCACGGATGGAGGGGTTCAAAGCAGGGGGCTCCCTGCCAGGCAGAGGGGCAGGTGGGCGTCAGAGGCAGCCCCAGGATTCCACGCTGTCTGGCAGGTCAGTCGCTCGGCAGAGGGGCTCCCCATGTCCCCCCCAGCGAGAGCGGGGTGCTTTGGGCCTCTCGGAGAGGGGCAAGGGGGATGTTCCTCTGCACCCTGGCGGTCTCACCAGGCTCAACAATGGGATGAATTCCCAGGACCAGTGAGCCAAAGGGTTAATCCAGGGGTGGGGAACCTATGGCCCAGGGACCGGATGCAGCCCTGGCTTTCCTGGATCTGGCCCCCAAGGCTTGGGGCTCCCTCCCCAGCATCGGGGATCCAGACCCTCCCTCGCACCCAGACCCCACACCCCAAGCCTGCTTCCTGACAGCCCCCTCCCACACTGAACTCCTCATTCCTGCCCCCACCCAGCGTGTCGGGGCCACTAAATCTACTAGCCCAGAGGCCACATCAGGGAGGGTACTTTGTTTGTGGGTTTGGGGTTTTTTGCTGCTCATGTTTGCATGGCCCCCGGCCCAAATAAGGGTTCCCAGCCCGGGTTTACTCCCAGGTTCAGCCCCCGCTGGGGAGTCGGGGCGGGGAAGGACAGACCGAAACACGCGGGCCCACGTGGCAGGCGCGGGGGCTCCGGGAATGGGAAGGAAAACAAGCCCCGCTGCTCGGGCTGCACCGCACCAGCCCAACTTCACGGCTGGGCCGCGGCTTCCCACTGGCAGCGCTCCGGAGAGGGGCCTTGCTCGTGTTGACAGTGGCCGGCCAAGTCAGAAGCTGCAATATTACCTAAAATGGTCAAAGGCAGCCGAACAGGTCTGGCTACAACCCAGCCCTGCCGCGACGGGCCCTGGCGTACGCGCTCGCTCACGCCGCCTGCCTTTCCAAAGCCATCCATTTATTCACCTCGGGGGGCGGGGGGAGGGGGGAGGAGAAACAGCTCAAGCTCCCAGAACAGCAGCAGCCTCAAAAAGAAAGAGGAGAATCCGGCTTCTTGGGACACTTAACTCTTTCATCGTCCGAAATCCCTGGGCTTGTGCTAGGCCAGCCTGTCCCTGCCCTCCCGTCCTGTCCCCTGGGCCATCCCTATAGCCACAGCTATTCCCCCAAGCGGCTCTCCTGCCCCTGCATGGCAGGGCAGGGCAACTGTGCTCCCTGGAGGCCTGTCACCCCTTAGCAAGGCAGCAGCCTACACCAGCGAGAAACGCCCTTCTGAGCCATCAGCTGGGTGTGAGCCTTATGCTGGAACAGCCTTCCTGTCCTCCCTACGTCCCCCGATCCAGCTCCTTCCCAAGCGTCGCTCCCGCCATTCCCCTCCTCCCTGCTGCGGGCCTGGGCCCCGAATGCTCCGACTCCTTCCTGGCCCCAAGCTTCTCTCTGCATCTTCTGCCGCCTGCTGAGCCCTTTGCCAGGCACGTTTTGGGGGGGTCTATGACAGTCCTGGAGACACAGTGAGCCCTGCATGGGCAGTGGCAGCACGCCTCCCACTCACAGCCTCACCCACTGGGGCACCCTGGGGGGAGGGGGGCAGGCGTGACTCGGGACCCTTCCACCTTCAGCTCCCACAGGCGACGGCGGCTTTTGGTGGCCATGGCCTAGATGGTGATTTGAGCTGGGGCCCTTGTGACTACACGGCTTCGTACTCCTCTAGGTGGGCGCGCTCGCTGGGGCACGAGGAAGGGGACACGCCGAGCTTACCGTTCCAGGTGACTTCCAGGGCCTGAGGGCCCTGCTGGATGGTCCTGCCCTCCTTTAAAACGGGGCTGCTATACGAGGCCAAGTATGGGACAGACTCCCAGACCTGGGCAAGGAAAGAGGGGGCGCAAGTTAGTCTCCCGCAGCATCCGAGCTCCGACTGCGGAGGGCAGGCCCGCACTACTGGCCTAAGGGCTCCCGACTTCACCCCCAACGCAGCTGCATAGAGAGGAGGTGCAGCAGGAGTCCTTGCAGCTGGCCCCCAAGTCAGCATCTCACTTGCCCTACAAGGAAGGCCTTGGGCCTTGTCCCCCTTCGGGGCTGATGGGAGAGGATCCGCGGGAGGCCCGGCAGAAAGCGAAGCCGTGTTCTCACAGCACGCGTGTGCGGGGGCGCCTGCCTTTCCTCATCTCTGCCATCCCCCCAAACGGTTCCGCCAGTTTTCCGCCAGGATTTCATGATCGCACATGGCCAGGGCGGCCATCTCCCCGCGGGGCCTGAGTGTCAAGCTGGGCGCCTTTCCTCGCAGGCCTCACCCATGCGGTGCTGGGACGGAGGGAACCGTTCCGTGACCGACACGAGCCAGCCTAGAACCCGCGCCCCCAGCCCCAGGAACTCTGAGGAGGGGAAGCCCCTGCCCTTTTCTAGCACACACGGGATGGCTGACACCCCTCGGCCGGGCCACCAGGAGCAGGAGGGAGGGAGAAGCTGTTGTGAGCTGGGTTTGCCCATCGGATGGATGGTGGCGGCGTTACCGTGGCGGCGTTGACAAGCCTCCAAGCATTTAGCAGGCCGAAGCCGTGCTCATGGCTGTGGCTGAGGCCGGCCTGGTTAGCATCCCAGACGGTGCGACGATCTTCATACTGAAAAGGGACAAGCGGGAGCCATGTCAGCCGCGGAGGGGGCCCTGCCTCTTGTGGGGCGAGCTAACGTCCTGCCGTGCAAAGGCAAGAGTGACGAGGCCTGGGGGAACCGGAGAGCGCCCTCCCCGCCCTGCTGCACGCTTGCCCTTGGGCCCTGTCTCGCACCGGTCAGAAGAGAGGAGGCTCCGTCCGCCTCACGCTGCCACCTTGGCAGAAAAGAGGCTCGGCGGTGACTTGCCACAGCAGCGAGGTGCTGCCCCGGGCCCTGAGAGCGAGCACAGGGCGCCCCTCGCTTCCGCTGAATCCTGGCCCAGCCGGGATCCCTCGCTCTTCCAAAGCAGAACAAACAGCACACAGGACACAAGCGCCTCTGCCCTGAAACATCCCAGCGGGGCCTTTCCTCCCTGCCTGCCCAGGCTGCCGGATTCACAGGGATACACGCGGCACGGCCGTCAGCGCGGGGGCAGCGCACACGGGGCCTGGCGCAGCGGCTGTCTCCAACTGTGGGAAAAGCCACCCTGCCCCAAAGCAAGTTTTGTGTGTCTGCATAAAGGACCCCCCCGGCCACTGGCCAAACCCTGCGGCCTCACTCGGATTCACTAGCTCTGCAGTCGCACTGCCCGAGGCAGAACCGAGCCGAAAAGCGAGGACTCAGCGTCGGCAAGAGGGGCTCTTCCCATCTGCCGCTACGACACCGACCCCCCTGACCGCATAGGACATGCCACGGGCAGGCCGGGCCTTTCTGCTGTCACGTGGCAAGGGCTTCAGGCGCCACAGCAAAAACTCCAGCGCGCGGGTCACCTCGGCCCCGCCACGCCCGCCGCACTCTGCCCTGGCTCCCAGCTCTCGTACCAGCCCGGCTCGTCCTGGCAGAGTCAGGAGGGGCTGGAGCAAACGTCACCTGCCTGCCTCAGGCCTGTTCCTGGTGAGGCCAGGGGCGGGGAAAAGCAGCCGCAGGCGGACGAGGGGCGACCTCGCGCCTCACCTTGGTGGCTGTGAAGACGATGATGTGCTGGACGTCGCGCCAGGTGAGGCACGGGCGCACCTGGAGCATCAAGGCGATCATGCCGGCCGCGATGGGGGCGGCGGCTGAGGTCCCCGTGTGGCCCTCCGTGCAGCCGGTGCCTTTCTGCAAATCCCAGTCTGTCGTCACCTTGGAAGAAAGCGCCACGGAGAGGTCTCCTGTCAGAGGCAGGCCGCCTAGTGCTTTGAGTGTGGGCGTGCAGGGGTCCCCCCACGCCCGGGGACAGCACCAGCCGATGGAGGCTACCCCTGGCTCGGACACAGCCAAGAACAAAAGCCCTGGGTGCAGCCTGGCCCCCGTGAATGCCCAGGCTGGTTTGCTCACAGCTCAAGCTGAACCTCAGCCAAGCAGTGGGGGCTGCCGAGAAAAAGGTTTTGGGGCTTTCTCAAATGATGCCAGTCCCAGCCGGGAAGGCGCCCCCCCCGCGAGGGGTCAGACTTCCAGGCCGGGGTTGAAGGCACAGGGTGCGGGGTGCCTGGCTGGAACCCCACCCGCTGCTCACACAGGGACGGCTCCCAGCACATCCTGGCCAGGCCTGCCGCACTGCGCTCACCACGCCCCAAGTGGCGCCCGGCCCCTCACGGGCGAGATGAGAGACGAGGGACCCTGCGGTGCAGCTGGAAAGGGGAGGGAACGGAGCAGCGTCTGGGGAGACCAACTTCAGCGCCACAGGAGCCTGGTCTGACAAGGAGCCGGGTCACTGAAAAGCCAGGGGCACAACCGCTCCGTGGGCTATTCTTCCACAGGGCCCGGCGCCCCTTTTATGGCACCTGCCTGGCTCCCAACACCACCATCCGTGAGCCCCTCCTACGCTGCATTTATCCGCCCGTCGCCCCGGGCGGCAGGGCAGGGCACCCAGCCAGTGGGACAGCTGGGGCACAGAGAGGCTAAGAGATTTGCCCAAGGTCATGCAGGAGGCCTGTGGCAAAGCAGGGACTGGCCCTCACAGCGCCCAGCTTCTAGGCTAATGCCGGGCTTGCTAGAACTGCCCGCCTCCGTGTGGTGTGTCGCTCCACGGCAGCCCCCAGGGCACGGAGTCGTCATGGGCTCCTCGTAGCACTCAGCTGGGATTTTCAAAGCTGACTCTCAATGGGAAGTCGACTCCTAACTCCCCTAGGACTCGGAGCGCCCCAGCTACGTGGGGCAAGGTGCTGTACAGCCAGGAAGGAACGTCTGTGCTGTCCTTGAATACATTAAGGCTGTCTACACTGGCAGGTCGTTGTACCAGAAAGATGCAAATGAGGCTAAGTGTGGAATATCGCCGAGCCTCATTTGCATACCTAAAATAATCAGCGTAGCAGCATTGCACAAGAGGGTTTTTCTTGCGCAAGAAGGGGCCGTGTAGACAGCTCCTTCTGGTGCAAGAGCCTCTTCCGCAAAAGTGGCAGCTCATTAGGTATGCAAATGAGACTCGGCGATATTCCACGTATTTGCATATTCCTGGCGCAACAACCCGCCAGTGTAGACCTAGCCCAAGTGATTCTAAGGCCAGACGGCGGGCCTGTCGATGCAGGTGGGAGGGACAAAAGGGGCAATTGCCCAGGGGCCCAGCAATTTGAAAGGGCCCCGCACCCCGGTCGCTGCCGCCGTAGCCCTGTGGAAAAGCACCTCTTGATGGACCGACGCTTTTGATATGCCCCCATGTGCAGAATGAATTTTCTTATGTGCACTAGCAAGAGAAACATGTGCTGCTTGCTGTGGGCTCTCTGAGTATCTCCTGCCCACGTGCTCAGCTCACGGGGAACAGTGCCCATGCGGGTTCTGGGGTGAGGTTACTTGGCCCTGGAACATGCACGGGGAGTTTCAAAAGTGTCCTTCAGTCCAGGCTTGGCCCAGAGCCGGCTGGCCGGGTCCAGAAACGGGAGGGACCAGGGCTGGGGCTGGCTGGACCAACAGCCTCTGGCGGGGGAGGGTGGCAGAACTGGGGGGGCTCTCTGAGCCAGGGGGGATTGTGGTTCCGGCTGAGGGAGGGGCGCAGGAGGCCCATTGATTTCTGCCCTGGGCTCTCAAATGGCTGTCATGTGGCCATGTCGCCTGACCCCCCGGACTCACCTAGGCCCCGCAATAATGCCTCGACATTGGGAAAAGCCCAGTCCTGACTGATAAATGGCCATGCTGGAGAACCCATGGCAGCCCCTCGTGCATTGCACCAGGGGTTAATCACACTCACTGCTAGTGAACAATGGTGCTTTCTTTCCAGCCTGAATGGGTCTCACTTTGACTTCCAGCCACTGGGCCGCCTTCTACCTTCCTCTGCTGGGGCCCCGTGTTCAGTATTCGTTCCCTGTGTCGCTTCTTCTAGACTGTGATCAAGTCTCCCCCAGCCTCCTCTGGCTGCAAACTCCCACCCGCCCACAGGCCCTCCGGAGTGGCTGTGGCCAGAGGAAGGGATGACCTCACCATGATCCCAGCTGATTAAATACTCCAGCGCTTACGGCATTTACGGCATGTTTCAAGCTGCCAGTAGCAGATTTTCCCCTTCCCACTCAGGTAACCAGCCCAGCCAGGCTCCCCAGCCCAAATGCTCCGTCTCCCCCCAGGGTGATCAGAGGCATGAGAGCGCCTGGAAGCATGTGGGCGGGGAGACTGCGTTGAGCATCTGGACAAAGGGCCATCGGGGTGGGAATGGGAGCACAAACCAGCCGGGACAGAGGGCAGGCACATGCCCCCTAGCGGAGCGGCTCCCCCCAGCAGCTGCCCGCTGCACTGGCCCTCCCGCAGGAAGGGAGCTATTTCAAGGGCCCAAAACGGGAGGGTGGCTGTAGACAGTAGCTCGCAGTCACCCCCCTTTTCACACACACGCTAGGGCTCGCGGCAGCAGGACAAATGATGCTTTGCACGTGTACAGCGGCTGCTTTGGAGAGTCCCACGCCCTGTGCCAAGACGGGTGAACACTGTCCCCAGCGCAAGCTCAGAGGTCCAGGGAGGTGACTCGACTTAGCTCTGCTGACTCCTGCCCCGCACAGACAGGGGTAGTGACAAGAGTAAAAAATGGCCCAAGGGTTCTCCTTCCTCTCGCTGCACTTGGCCAGAGTTCTCCGGTGCCCAGGCACTGGGAGCCCCATGGGGATGCTGCAATGACTCCGACCCTGGGAAGTGCAAGTGCAGTCCCCAGGGTTGTTTGTTCTCTCTAACTTTTTTAATTCCCTGTGCAGAATAAATTTTGTTCTGTGCACCAAGATGTGCACCACCTGTAGCCACACACGGTGCCAGCGGTGGGTGCTCTGCTAATCAGGCTGGGCAGCATTTGACTCTCCTGGGTGGCTACTCAATGGCTCAGCTTCCAGGGAACGCTGGTCCCTATAACTCCATGTAGGCTGGGGTTCATCTCCCCGGCCCGGCCACAGGAAACACCAGCAGCCTCCTCTCCAGCCGCCTGTGGACTTGCTGCATGCGGGGGCTATTTGTTCTTTGTGGCTGCTGAGCCCATGCCAAGATGCAGCCGGGCAGGCCAAGCTGCCGGAAGGTCTGTCGTTCTCACGCCCAGCCAGAAATGGAACACCACCAGCGGGACACGGTTCAGTAACTGGAACGGTTCCCTGGCCACTTAACCCACTGGCTTACGCAGAAAAGGAGCCCGGGGTGGCCTGGCCACTGCCACAAGCAGCTGGTAGGCACTGGTGATGGGGAGAGGAAGGGGCGCCGGGCTCAGGAGAGGTCTGACCGGGACAGAGGGCCCAGCCGCTGGAGAGACTAACGCTCAGGAGACCCGCTGCCCCCAGGACAGTCCGGCTCGGCTAGTGGGACACAGCCCTTCCCCCTCCTCTGTCTCAGGCAGCCCTTTGCAAAGCTCGACTGGCATAAGGAGAGGGGAGGGACTGGCCCAGCGTGGCGCAGGGAGAGAGAAGCAATGGGGCTAGGAGTGGCACCCTCACAGCCGGGCTCCTCTGCTGCCTCTCCCTGGGGCTGGGAGCCAGCGCCCCGGGAGCCGAGGCAGAGCCCTGTGTGGATTCAGAGCGGTGAGGCTGGGTGCCGTGGGGCCCACCCCGGTGCAGTGGCCCCGCTGGGCCTGGAGCTGAAGAGCTGCCTTGGTGACCAACCCCCGCAGCAGTGGCAATGCAGAGCACCTCGCTCTGCGGAGAGCGCAGCCTGGGCCTGATGCTTACAGCAGCCGGGCGACTGGCTGCACAGGCTGGCGCCCAGGCTCCAAGGCACAGGCGTGCGGGACTGCTCCTCCCCGCCCCCAGGCTGCGCTCCCGGGCACGCCAGCCGGGGATGGCGGCTCCTCTCCAAGTGGCCCCGGCGGGGGCCGAGCGGCAGGGCAGTGGCTGGTGACACTTGCCCACGAAGTCAGGGACGTACGGAGCAGGACACAGCGTGGGCACCCGCAGCACAGCCCTTCCTTCCCGCAGCTCTCAACTGAGGGCGGGGGAGCGTGGGTTCCAGGGGGCGACCGCCCAGCCCCCCACTGCTAAGAGGGACAAATGCAGCTGCCAGCCCCCAGCGCGCTGGGCTGGATTCACACTGGCCGTGTCACAAGCACCGCTCTGGTCTGGTGGCTGCCCCGCCCCGCCCCACATCACATCACTGCCCCCTCTGCTGCATGAGCAACACCATTGCCTGCCTCCTCTCGGGCCTGCCCTCGCCCCCCAGGGCAGAGCTGCTAGCGGCTTGCACCCAGCAGTTCACTTCTCCAGCCCCCGAGAGCACCAGGGCAGCTGGTTTTTCTCCGGGCTGCCATGGGTGATTCTCCCGGCTCCGCGCCTGGCTTGAGGAGGCTTTTCATGTATTCCCCAGCCAGCAAGCACGGGAACTTGCTAAGCCCTTTGGCTGCCCTTCCGCCCCCCGTGAGCGGAGTGAAGCTCTCGCCCGAGGCTCGGCAGCACTTGTACCACTAACCCGCGGACACCACCCAGCCAGCCAGGCACCCTCCCGCCCCAAGAGGCAGGGGGAGTCCCCCGCCGCCCGCCTGCTCCCGGGAAGCACTCGGGCCACTTTGGCTCAGCCTCTAGGCTACCGAATCCTGCAGCCACGGGACTTAAAACGGGCAGGCGCATCAGAATAGCTGCAGCCACTTGCACCCAGCCCTACGGGACATTTGCTCAGCTTTTTGCAAGGCACTACCTTTGCCAACAGACCCTCCCTCACCTGGACACGCCAACCACCACCTCCCCTCCCCTCCCCATCCCACGGTCAGACATGGATTCCCGCCCTCCAAGGCCACAGGACTGCTCGAGCACTGCCCCGTGGACAGTGGTGCAGCGACGGAACCCTGCCCATGAACGCTGCACCTCTTCCAACGAGCCGGATACGATTTCTTCTTAAAACACAGAGGAAGAGAAAGGCCCCAGCGCAAAGAATGGTGCCCTGGCAGGGCATGAAGAAAAACTGAATTAAGGCCACTTTAATTCTGAATAAAAACCTCCACAAAGGGGCTCAGTGCAGTTTAACTCATCTACTTTAACTTCACACCTTCAGTTAATTTGGATTAACTTTCTTAAGTGTGCCAGAGTGTAAAAACCCCAAGTTACTTAAATGCAGCTATTGGTCAGGAGAGAGGAAAAGCAGCCACTGTGCCTGGTAGAAATACAACTATGAGGCCAAGTTCTGCTGTGTTGGTTACAGCAATGTGACCTGAGACGAGATTTATTCTGCCTGTACATGGGTGTAGCCAAGCAAAATTTGACCTTTTTAAAAAGTGTCTTCTTCGATTAAATACAAGTAAACAAGTGAGCCTTAAAAAAGAGTCACTTGAGAAGTCTCCAAATGGTACATCATTCCGTGCTTCATCATGCCATGAAATCACTTAATTAAAACTTGGTTTGGGTCAAAACCCAGGGCAAGCAGCATAAACTTTTGTTCCTCTCCGCTTGCAGTGGGACGTCAGGGCACCCTCCAGTGCCAAGAACTGTACTTTTTTGTGTTGACTTTTATGTTTTGCTCCAAAGCATTTTGTCAGCGGCTAACAGCTGCAATTTGCACTAAGATACTGTATGTTATTAAAAAAACCCAGCAAGCCATGCAAACGTCAGTCGGAGATGCAATTCATGCCAGAGACCATATTAAATTCTTCCCATTAACGGAAATGACAGAACATTTATAGTCTGAAAACTAGAGGGATGTCAAAAACATTAAGTCTGATACTATTAAAGGACAATGAAAAAGCACAAGAGCAGAGAATATTCTCTGTAGACGGGGACGTGTTTACTGAACATACCCTACAGAAAGGCTCAGGCTCACTGGAGTAGTGATCATGTTACTAAAAAGAGAGGACAGAGTCTGTGTCTTGTGTAACTCCTGGGCTGTGCCAGGCAGCCGATTGACTCTCAGAGGGGAGAGAAGGGCCTGTCTGATCATCACACGAGGCCATTCTTTAAGGCAAAGAGGCATGTCAGACTTTCCACAATTAGCTCACAGATCTCAGGTTGGAGGAAGCGGGACATGAAAGATGAAAACTACCACACACTCCAAGATGAAAGGGAAAGCAGAGTTCCTCGCTGACTAGCGTCTCTTCTTCTCGAGCACCAGTGGTGCTCAAGCCAGCATGAATTAATCCAAGTTAATTTGAAAAGGAAAATGTAAACTCCATTACAAGTTTTCTTTCTTTTGTAGCAGCGTTCTCTTAGATGGGGACGTGGGCTTTTCCAGCTGGGGAACACTGATTCCTAGTACCAGCCCCTTGGTTTTCAGAGATGAAGGGAACCAGACTTAAGAGAGCTCGTTCACTTCTCAGCCCCCAAACTGAGTGGCTAGCGAGCTTGCACTCTCATCATGGTCCCCAGCCGCAGCAAGGTCCCCGTTTCCATTTGGAGACCCTGTCATTCCCCCTCGTTGCTCCCATTAGCTAGCATAGCCTGCAAAGCAGCTTACTGAGGCGGCTGCTCCAGAGCTAGGGACTCGTGAGCGCCCTTGAGTGCAGAACTGCCACCAAAACTGAGCCCTGGAACCCGACAGATCAGTTCCGATGGCGGTGGTTCCTTGTAAGGAGCGCGGGATGGCTCCTGTGGATCAGAGAGAGGAAGGCTCTCTCCTACGTACGCTATGCTGGAAATACCCTGAGATTTCCCCAGGCGGCTCCCCCAGGGTAATCTCCTCCCTCCCACCTGCTTGTATTGAAGAGCAGCCACCAGTAAAACCAAGCCACCGTGGCTCCTGAACGTTAGTGGCTGTGGAAATAACCCAGCCACGCAGGCCCAAAGGACGAGCCCGCAGCGTTGGGAGAAGCATGTTTCCACGGGAAGCCCTGCAAGCTCTTGGCTTCCTGCCTCCACAGCAGGGTCTACGCACTCCCCTCCGTTTGATTCTGCACTCCAGAAAAGCGCCGGCGAGCTCTAGCACTGTCGAGCCTGGCGCAGCAGCGTGAGCGCCCATCGCACACGCGGCTGGGCGGGTCTCTCACCCTGCTGGGGAAAGGCGGCTGGCGGAGGGCAGAAGCCCAGCCAGGCTAGGAGGGTGGGCAGGGAAGACGTTGCCTGAGGCATTACTCACAATGCTCCGCATCGTCTTATCCCCGCCGCTGAAGGTCACGGCCAGCATGGAGGCGCACTCCTCCGCGTAGAAGGGTCTGTTCCCCTCCTCGTCCACCGCGCCTGGGGGAAAGCGAAGGAGACATCACGCTCCAGGGGCCGCTCCCCCCCCGGGGCGGCCGCTGGACTTGTCACGCGGAGGAGGCGGCCGTGGCGCGCTCCTGGCAGAGACGGCCTCGCGTATCGACGCACCACCCGCCTGGGCGTGGCGGCCCCCAGAGGAGCAGGGCACCAGCTACAATGTGGCCCGGAACGGACTTCGCCCACACACGTCTCACCCTCTCGGCCACCCTGCCCAGGGCCCCGGGACAGGCATGGCCACGCCGCCCTCGGCCCTCGCCAGGCTTCGGTGGGAGCAGCGGGCCGGCTCCTCGGAGCGTAATGCTCTATTGGCTGTTCCAAACAGCTCCCGGGCACCCTCTTTGGGCCAGTTAGCCCATGGCCCTGTGAAGACTGGGGCCCAGACGGGAATGGGGGGCTCCCAGCTGAGTTCCATGGGTAGGAGCAGGCAGGCTCTCACGGTGCTGGGAGGCAATGCGGATTGCCAGCAAGCCACAGCCGGGAACCTGCTGGCAGCCAAGAAGGGGGAAGGAGATGGGCCCAGGAGGGGATCCCTCGTGACATGGACAATCCCGAATGCTCCTGAATTCTGAGCAGTGTTCAGCAGCCTGAAGACAGACTCACCCAAAGCAAGACACTGTAAGTTACCTTCCAGCTTTCGCCAGCCACTAGCTGGCACATGCCCGCACACAATACGGGCAAGTGTAAACAGCCTTCTCGGCCAGCGCACAGCAAACGTCAACTCAAGCAATTTCCTTTCCCTCCCTAGATGGTCTCTGCTCCACGCATCCGTCCCCGTGAAACACGGTTCTCACGTTCCGGGCACTAGCCCCCAGCGGCCAGAACCCTAATCCCAGTCCTGCAAGGGGCCCGGTTCAGCAGCAGGAGAGTGGGGAAAAACTGCCCCCAGGCATGACAGCAGATCACCATCCGTGTGCTAGACTGTAACACGGCTATCTCCCATGCACGCTGCTTGTGGAACACGGGCCCTGTGCGTTCGGCCATCACAAGGTGCTGTTGCACGGCTATGTAGATACTAGGGATGTTAAATAGCGGTTCACTGAATAGTCAAGTAGCCTCATGAATTCTTATCGGTTAGTCGACTGTTCTCTAGTCCCCGGGGGCGGGACCGGCAGCAGTGCAGGGTGCCAGTTGGGAGCTCCTCTCCGAAGGGAGCCAGTTTAAAAACGAGCTCCTCTTGGGACCGGCTGCCTGCCCGCCCTGCTCCTAATACACTTTCAATGCAGAGCTGCAGCGGGGGTAGGTCCCAGACTCGGCGTGAGCCAGAACTGAGCCAGGCTGCTAAAAAATTGACTGGTTGGGGGGGGGGGGGGGGGAGCAAGCAAGCAGACTATAGCATTAACCTATGAGCTTTTTCTTGACTCCGCTATTCCATCCCCATTAGATACAAGCACTGCTCGCGGGGCCGGGCGGCCGTACATCCCATCCCACAAAGACACCCTGTTCTAGAGCCCTGCAGCAAACACGGGCTCTGCCTGGCCTCACGGAAGATGTTTCCACAAACATTTACCATATTAAGCCTCATTTTAATCAGCGAAGTGCCAGCAGAAGACAAGAAGCAGAGCTCTCAGCCTGTGATGTTGCTCAGCAAATTTTTTATCCATAGCCTCATGAGCAGAGAACCACCACCATGAAGAATCTTCTGCCTTTCCCTCCCCAGGACACAGGAATATCTTGGCTATTCAACGGAATGGGAAAATCCCTCTCCCACACAGGTCTTACTAAGTCGCCCTTCACAACATTCGTCACCCTGCCATGTGTGACGCAGGCAAGTTCCTGCCCTGCTGGAGCCGGGGAGAGCGATGCCCTGGAAGTGCACGTAACGCCCATGCCAGAGGCTGCAGAGCCAGCCCCGGCAGGTGCTCCCGGTCCCTAGCCCCACGTGCCTTTCCGTAGCCTGGCCTGACTTCCTGGCCGCGAAGTCACACGCGGGGCAGCCTGACCTCTCGCCTGCGGGGGGAGTTTCAGTCCCTCAGCCGGCCGGAAAGAAACAAAACCGCGCAATGGAAGGGAGGCAGGCCAGGGAGGCGGGGGGGGGGGATGGACACACACCCCGGCAACGGCTCCGTAGTGGTGCGTTCTGCAGCAAGAGCCCCGCGTTCCATGCGCTGTCTCCCTCCTGGCCCTGCAGTCGCTACAGTCCAGGACAAGCCATCAGTCCCGGAACTACTCACATGCTGCACCCGCACCGAGCCAGGCGTGGGGGGCGAGGAGCGGAAACCCCACACGGCAGGGATGCTGGGGCAACAGAGGCTCCCGGCGAGCCATAAAGGGACTCGTCCAACAGCAGCGCGCTAGACGTGGTTCGGGGGTCCCAGGAAGCCCACGATGGGACCGCGTCTGCTCTCGGGCCCTTGCCCCCACCTTCCCCCGGTAGTGGGTAGTCACATCTGGGGAAGCGCTAGGAGGGGCTGCAGTCAGACCGGGCAGGGTGCCATGCCAGGGAGTGGAATTTCACACGGCTTGGGCAGGCCCTGCTGTCAAGGCTCCCCACAAACGAGCTGCATCTGCCTCGGACAGAGCTCCCGGCAGGGTCTGGACCTCTGGACGCCGGAACCCGCCGATTTCCGAACGGGATGCCGGGGGTGGGCGATACCAGCTTCCTTGGGCAACTGTACCAGTTGAGCAGGCAATGCCTGTGGGTGCCCACTGCCTCCTGTTCAGCCACTCGCACGCCAGCCTGTCCCGGGGGTGGTCAGGAACCAGGGCTGGGGGCAAAACCCTGAACGGCTCAGTCTGGCGTCATGGCTCAGCGGTTTCTACCAGAGCGGCGGCCGTTTGGCACGGTGGGGGTTACTGCACGATTCAGCACCAACAACTCTCAGTGCCCAGGGATCACGCGGGCGACGGCCGGAAGGAAACTGGACCCACACGGGCTGCTAGCCATGGAAAGATACGAGGGGGAAGAGCTGCTTTCTGCTACTGTGTCCGATTTCACCCGCCCACACACGGCTTTTGCCCTACTGAAGCCAAGTTAGATGTTTCCTGAAAAAGGGAAAAACGTCTCCATTCCCGGCTTTGAAATTCACTCTCCAGGGACGGCAGGAGGGCTTCCGCCGAGCCCTCCCACCAGCACCTCGGCTCTAAGGCCCTGCAGCCAGGTGGACTGTGCTCAGACCTAACGGGCAGTGCCAATCCAGCCCCTTCAGTGCCCGCGCAGGCAGGGCTGGCGGGGCTGTTACCTATGGTGACGGTGTAGATGGAGTTGGCGTAACCATCGTAGTTGCAATTGTCATTGTGCTGCCCTCCGTTGCCGCTGGCCACCACGAAAATGCTGCCAAAGCCCCTGCGGCCGGCAATCACCCCGTGTTGCAAGGCAGCCTGGGGAAGAGAGAATCCACGTCACTGCCCCAGAGCCACTTTGCAGGTTCCTGTTACCCAGGTGTAACGGCGCAACCGCAGCCCGAAACCCCCACCCTGCTGCACCTGGGGGCCTTTGCACCAGCAAACGCTGGGCCGGCGCCGGGCTCCGGGCCAGAGGATGAAGCTCCACTGAGCCTGCTTGCCCGGCTCCGAACTCAGCCAACCGGATCTACGCCGAAGAGCTTCCTCACCCCGCTGCCCATAATTCTCGGCTCCCTCTCTGCCGAGCTGAATGACGTGCCGCTCGCTCACGTGTCCCCTGCCGCGCCGGCTGGAGACGGGCGCTCGTCTCAAACCTGGATCTGTGCAACATCCGCAAGCAGCACCCAGGCTCCTACCCAGAGGTGGCTGCACTTCCAAAGGCACATGCAGTGGCCCGAGGGAAGGGTGAATTGCACGGACCACTCTACGTGCTAGGAAACCGGGTTGTGGCACTTAAAGCTGGGACTTGGGTGTCAATAGGCTTAGGCTACAATTCCCAGCTCCCCGTGTGACCAGTCATAACCGCTGTGCCTCCATTTAGCCAAGTAGGTAGCAAGGATACCTCCTCCGACCTCCCAGCAGCGGTGCGAGGCTGCCTCTCAGAGGCATTTTGAGCTCTTTGGATGAGATGTGCTAAAGAAGTGACACGTAGCTACTAGAGGCAGGGTCCCGGCGTGCTTTAGAATGGATTTCACCCCCCCCCCCCGCCATCATTTAACACAAGCAGCTACCGGTGGTGCAAAGCAAAAAACGGAGCAGATTTTGGCCTCCAGGGAAAGCCACCTTGGGCATTGGCAGAGCTCCGGCTGGGATCAGCTTTTCTGCTGCAGAGAGAGACTGACTAGCTGGGTTTGTAGCTTCTGCTCCTCTGCAAAGCGCCCCCCCCCCCCCCTCGGCCACATGCATTTCTGACTCCTCTGTCTAGTGTAGCACTCAGCCTTGCTAACGCTGCCTGGAAAGCATCTTTTTTGCAGCCCGGAACCTCTGTCTGCATTTCCCATGGGCCACCCCCATGCAAAGGGCACGTGTGTGATGGAAGTGGGCAAGCGCCAGACACGGCTGTAAGTAGCATCTGCCTCTCCTGGCTGCTCCTGAGCAGGGTCAAGGGCAAGGCCCTTTCAAAAAGCCCCTCGGAGAACGTTTGTTCCGGGTCAGTCTCTCCAGCTGCACGGCCAGCTGCAGACCAGAGCTGGTCTCGGCCTTCGGAGAGGCCTGCGAATGCTGGGTAAGAATAAATGAACAGGCCCAACCGGAATCCCTTTGGAACCATGATGTGATAGAGACATATGCTGTATCCGTGGCACCGCGCTGCAGGGCGAGTGTCGCTCTGCGGTTACAGAACTACGGCAAAGGCGCTGCACAGCGAGCAGTGTGAACGGTGGTAGGGGAGAGCAAGACACGAGCCGTGCTGCTCAATTTTTAGGTGAGTACTGCAAAGGAGGCATTGCCTAGCTGAGCCCATCACTGCAGGCTCCAGGCATCACACGCACCACAAGCAGCAAAGGGTGAAGGCTGTCAGTGTTCTCCAGTGCCCCTCGGTTACGTGCATTTCTACGGGCTGTTCTGAAGAAAGGGCTTTGGAAGGGGCAAAGACACTTTCAGAGGGCTGCCTGGGCAGAGAGGAGGGATGTGCCCATCCCAGTCTCCAAGGGCAAGGAGTTCCACAGCTCCACTCGCAGCCGCAGCCTCCCACGTGCTTCCCCAAGGAGCGCTGCACACTTTCACCACGATGGCCACAGGACCCCCTCAGCCACACGCAGATGGGCCCTGGTCCCGAAGCCGCTGAAGCCAACGGGAATAGCTCCCCTGACTCCAGTGTGCTCTGGATTAAAACTGGGGGCTTGACCCTGACACTCTTACTCTAGCTGTTCCGGCTGCTGCTGGAGAGCCGGGGTCATCTGGCCCCCAGCAGACCGTAATCCTGCTCGGCTGCCTGTTAACTCTGCCAGGTCTCTGGATAGCGCCATCACCCCTTGCACGCGAGGACGTTCCCAGGGCTGTGGGTTTTGGGGAAGCCAGCCGGGCCCTGGGCGCACGGGGGGAGAGCTAGCGCGCAGCAGGCTGGGAGAAATGCTGATTGAGTGGAAGCCGAGAGCATCAGCATCTCAGTGAGGTGCTAGGGCCAGAAAGGGGCCAGGCCGCAGGCTGCACGGGCGTGAGCAGCCTGGATCCTGCCAGGATTTTCCGGGGGTTGTTCCAGGTGCTGCTTGGACAAACCCACAGCCCCAGGGACGTCCTCGCTTGCAAGGGGTGATGGTGCCATTCAGAGACCTGGCAGAACAGCTAGGCTGGGGAGAGGGAAGGGAGCCCCTCCAGCTGCTAGGTGGGTTCACCCACAAATCACTCCTTCCTTCTTTTCCCTTCCAGCCCCCTCCTGCTCCTAGGCAGGGCACCGTGCGACACCTGCCCATGCCCCTCCAGAGCCATGTCCCCTGCCGTTTCTCCCACTCCTCGGGGGCTAGTGTCCCGTATGTGTTCCCGGGCTCTCTCAGTGGTGCCCCAGCTGCTAATAGCAAAGCTATTCAGTACTGCAGGACTGAGTCTCCATTCGGCCACTTGGAGTCTTATTGCCCAGAGAAGCACTTTCCCTGGGACCGCCACGTCACCAGCCCAGCAGCCGCCCTCCCTGAGGGAACGCCGTGTCTCCCCGTGGCAGGGTGACCTCACGTGGACACTGGGGCCACGCAAGGGCTCGCTGCACCACAGGGCAGTCCCCTCTGGCTCTGGCCTTTAGGCAAACCGAGAATTGCAGGCTGCAGCCTGGCCCAGCACATCCCAGGCCAAGGGTCACCCTGGGGCTGGCTCGGCGTTTTATACCTTTCCTAGCTGGTGAGGGCCATCCACAGTTTTGCCATCGTCATCCGGACCCCAGCTGTGAAGAGAGACACCACGAAAAGCTAAATGAGAGTCCACAGTGGGACGCTGCTGCAAAAAAAGCAAACGTGGTTCTGGGCTGCTTCAACAGGCGTGAGGTGGGCCAGACACGAGAAGTCATTCTTCCGCTCCGCTCTGTGCTGGTCAGGCCTCAGTTGGAGTCGTGTGTCCAGTCCTGGGCACCACATTTCCGGAAAGATGGAGAAACTGGAGAAGGTCCAGAGAAGAGCAACGAGAATGATGAAAGGTCTAGAGAACATGAGCCATGAGAGAAGACTGAAAGAACTGGGCTTGTTTAGTTTAGAAGAGAGACCGAGAGGGGACGTGAGAGCGGTTTTCAAGTATCTAAACGGGTGTACCTAAAGGAGGAAGGGGAAAAATTGTTCTCCTTGGCCTCTGAGGACAGGACACGCAGGAAGGGGCTTAAACTGCAGCAAGGAAGGTTTAGGTTGGACATTAGGAAGAACTTCCTGCCTGTCAGGATGGTGAAACACTGGAATAAATTGCCTGGGGGGGGTTGTGGAATCTCCATCACCGGAGAGATTTAAGGGCAGGTTGGACAGACCTCTCTCAGGGATGAGCTAGACGAGTGTTTCTCAACCAGCGGTCTGAGTATCCTTTGGGGTTCTCGAGAGGCGTCTGGGGGGTGCATCAACACAACGGAAATTTGGAGAAAACTGAATTTTTGTTTTAAGTTTTACAGAGTTTTATTATTTTTGTACTTTTTCCACCCAAAAATTTCATGGCCCGCCCGGATATGATTAAGTTGTTTAAACAAATGTGTTGCAATGTAGAAACTGTGTGTCTGAAAACTGTGGGCATGGGGGGAGAGGGGGGGAGAGGCAGGGGGAGGAGGTATTTATCATTTTTTTTAACGGGTACTTTATTAAAAAAAAGGTTGCGAAACACCGGTCTAGACAGTGCTGGGCCCTGCCGTGAGGGCAGGGGACTGGCCTCGTTGACCTCTTGAGGTCCCTGCCAGTCCGAGTGTTCTGACTCTACAGAAAGACGCAGCCACCCTGGGACGCTGCTTCCAACTCCAGTTGCCCCCTGGCGGCAGAAGAATCCACACCACAAACACAGCCGCTGAGCAGGGGGGTCCAGGCAGCCTGGGCATGGCCCTGTCCGGAGCAGTCAGGAGCTAGCCATGTGGACACGGGCTTGGCCTGCATCTCTCTGGCTGTGCAGACTCCTGGAAAGGCCGGGGCAGGAGAGCTAGGAAAGCTTCGCTCCGAGGCAGGCCCAAGCCCGTGTCCCTGTGCTAGCTCCTGCCTGCCTTCCAGAGAGGGCTTCGCAGGGACGGCACGGAGCCCCCTGCTCAGCGCTGGTGTTCGTGGCGTGGATCCTCTGCTGCCAGCACGAGACACGCCACGTGGCTTAATAAAAACTCAGCCCCGGGGTTGACACCAGGAGTCCCTGGCTCTTCCCACCGGGCCCCAAGCCGGAAGCTCAGGATAGGATGGGAAGGGCAGAGGCGTGGGCCGGCACACAGAGCAACACACTCGAGCCAGGGCACCAGGACCCTGCCCTGACCTCTGAGCTTCCTCTCTTCCTTCCGAGCCCTTTGAGCACAGGTGGCTGGAAAGTGCTGCTGCGTCTCCCTGGGCCAGACAGCAGGAGAACAGCGCCTCTGGGCCAACCAGCCTTGCGCACAGGGAGCCGCGTCTTCCAGCACTTCCATCTCATGGAAACGTGGGCCCGCAAGGAACAGGGGCTGGGGTATGGTGCCCATGGAAGAGCCGCTCCACCAGCGTGGGAGACAAGGGCAGATGCTGGCGCGGAGGGAAGGGGGCAGCAACCCCGTACCACTCAGCCCCTGCTGAGATTCTGCCAGGCACCCGGGCAGGGAGCCCAGCACTGGGCTCTGTACCAGAGCAGCCGCCCCACGTTCTCTGGCAGGACCTGCCCGCGCTCTCGGCTCACCTGCAGCTGTAGATGTCATTGATCTGATAGTGCTTGTTGAACGCGATGGCCTCCATACTGTCCGTGAGGGGGCCGTCCAGGACTCGGATGCCTGCACAGCAAAGGACAATTAGCGCTTCTGGAATGGGCCAAGTTAGCCGTAAAACCAGTGTGAACCAAAATCTGCCCGCCGGCCCTCGACTTAATGCCAATAGACACTTGGCCATCTAGAGCACCTTCCGTCCACGGATCGGCCTCCACGCAGGGCAGAGACGTGGATTTACGCTCTCACCTCCTCTGCGAGGGACAGATGGGGAAACCGAGGCAGAGAGAAACAAAGTGTCTTGCCAGACAGAGGTCACCCTGGCCGAGCTGAGAGTAGACCCTGGCCCCATGGCTTAATCTACAAGTCTATTCTTCCTAGTGCACTATGCTAGATAAGCTCCACTTCCCAATGGCAGTAACCAAAGCCCAGCCAGGCAGTACACACTAGAGAGGGGCCTTAGCCATGCACACCTGCCCAGGGGCTGCGCAGGGGCCGCGAGGGACAGGGACAAGGACTCCAAGGAACAGAACTAACGCTGCAGGAGCACAACTGATTTTTAGTCTCCTCTTGCAGTCCCGTGGTCTCCCTATTCCGGGGACATTTGGATTCATCATAAGGAGAGCACCGCCATCTGCTGGACAAGCGGACACGCAGGGCTATTACGTTCACAGACACCCAACGGACATGTCCGTACTGCCTGTGGCCATCTGCATCAGCCAGCTGGGGTCATGGCTTGGACTGCAGGGATATGCAACATCAGTACAGAGCAAAGTTCCCTCGAATTTTTCCCTTCGCGGTGGAATACATTTTGTTATGTGCACCAAGGCATGTGCAGAGGTGCACCACCAGTAGAAACACATGATGCCAGCTGTGGGTGCTGTGGTTGCTCTGCTCATCAGCTGGGCACCTGAATTTATCCTGGGGGGCCACCCGGGCACTCAGCTTACAGGGAACACTGGTGGAGAGTCCAGGTTGCGGGCCTACATTCTCTCAGCGCTCACTGAAATCAATGGGTGTCACGGTGGTTTTAGTCCCTACCCAAACCCAAAGGATAACAGGAACCTTTCTTTGCACAGAACACGTGTCCAGCCACGGCCTGTGGAGACAAAGGGCTAGGGGAATGCTCGGGCCTGCTGGGGGCTGGCACCCGCTTCGTTTCACTGGCATGAAAAGGGCTCTGGGAGCCAGACCGCTGGGTGGGATCCCTGCACCCGAGCGTGGGTTTCTCCAAGGCTCATGTCTGCCCCAGCAAAGCCCAGGGAGCTTTTGGGTCAGATCTGTGCGTGGCTGCACCAATGTCCCGGGCAAGACCCACCAGCTCACACCTGCCTGGGGCGTGGGGAGGCTCACACTACGGAGCCGCAGGGGCACAGCCACTTTCACCGCTCCACCGGAACCGGACTTTCTGCAAACCACACAGCCCGTCAGTTGCGCTGGCTGATCAGGCTGGTTTCCTGCACAAGGCCACGAGCGCACCAGGCGCCAGTGTAGCCGCCATAGGCGCCGAGGGAGCAGGCAGGACTGGGACCCTCTGGCAGATGCGAGGAGGACACCGTTTCAGAGAAGGACACTGGGGTGCAGGCGCTCAGAGGAGCTTCCCAAACATAAGCCCAACTTGCACCTTCTAGCAATGGGGCCACGCGAAACCCCAACATCCAAACACCCCAAGCCTCTGGGGCCGAGGAGTCAGCACGGATCTTTCTCTTGCAATCCGCATCCAAACCAACAACAGACTGACTGGGCTGTAACTCGCCAACCTGCCTCAGACAGCATGGCAGGGGAGCCAAGGCAACACACGCCCATCGAACCCTCCCTCCCTGAGGCAGGGGGGCAGCGTACCTGCAATGCGGCTGCCATAGGCAACGCCCACGGCACAGAAGCCGTTGTTTGGGACAGCTGCGATTTCTCCAGCACACCGGGTCCCGTGGTGGTTCCCGTTTTCTGCGTCAGGGTAGGGCATAGGGTCAGGGTCATTGGAGTTCAAGTCATAGCTGCCTTCGGGGCTCTGAAACAGACCCACAACTGTAGCTCAGAGGTCTCCCTTCTTTGGAGAAATCAACAGTTAGTCTCTTCCCAGGCCTGGAAAGCATGGGCTGAAAGCCTAGAGACAGCAGAGGCAGGGCCCATGTGGGTTAGCGACCAATCCCCATTCCTCATCGCCAACACTGGGCAGTGGACTGGGGAAGCCAAATGTAAAGACATTGAAGCACCTAGAAAACACGCCCTCCTCCCCAGCCCAGCCAGCGTCCTCTCCCTGCCCTGCTGTTAGCGGGGCCTACTTCTCTCTCCGATCGCCAGCTCCCGATTTACACCTGCCCCAGCCTCCGAGGCCCCCGGTTTCCATTCTCTCTCCACGCACAAGCCAGATAGGGATGGCAACACAGAGCCGGCGGGCCCCTGCCACGGCACCCAACACTCTGGCACAGGAACCAGGGGGCCTGAGCGTTTGAGGTTTTACAGGCATCTTCCGAGCCACTGCTGGGACACTCGTCCCTCGCCCGCAGCTGCTCTCTGCCCGGCCTGCCTGTGGAGACAGGGAACGTCGGCAGTGCCCAAAGCCTGCGGCCCCTCGCACCCAAGAGAGACACAACGGCCACACCTGCACGCAGAGGCCAGGGACCCTCATTTCACCCGGCGGCAGAGAGCAGAAGGCAGCAAACGCGGCTGCCACCTCTCCCGTGCAGGCGAGGAAAAGCTCCTTCCCGGAGAGCTGGCCTGGCCACGCCTCCCTGCCTGAGGGAGCAGCTCTCCGGACGGGCACCTCACTCCGCGTGCCCACGGCTGAGCAGCTGGGAACAGCAGGCCCCGGACATCTGCTGCTCGCTGGCTGTGCGGGCAGTGCTCACGTAGCCTCCTGCACACCCGGATACATGCCAGGCCCTTCCGCTCCTCTGATTCCACCCCCTGACCCTTCCCTCTGACGGGGCAGGACTAGCATCACAGGCCCACCAAGGAAGGGCTGAGGAACAGGCAGAGGGGGCAACTGCCCAGGGCCTGGTGATTCAGAAGGGCCTGGTGACTCAGCCCCGGAGCCCAGGCGGCACACTCCGGGCGCACTCACGTAGTTTGGCTGTATATCTCGGACGGTGTGCTGCACCCCATCGTCCACGACCACGACGGTCACCCCCCGGCCGGTGACGTTCCGCTCCCACACACCCGTCACATTGATGTCCTTTCCCGGGCTCCTCCGGTTGTTCTGCGCGCCGGCAGGGAGAAGCAGGGGTGAGCAAGCAGAGCGGGGAAGGAGGGTCAGCATGCACGGGGGAGGACAGGAGCAGTTGCTCACAGCCCTGGTTTGGGCAGGGGCGTGACGCTGATGCCTGGGCTTTGCAAGCGGCCTCAGGACTTCCCGGGACAACGCGCACCTATGGCTCCCAGCGACCGGCTGGAGCTGCGGGTGCCGGCGCTCCCAAACGAATGAAGACGAGCAGGCCCGAGGCTGGTACCTATTCCCTGCTGCAGAAGGAAGGCTGGGACTCCCACCCCAGCCTGACTCCCGCACAACGCTCTGGCTGGCCCCACTGAGGTTCGTGTTACTCCTGCCGCCTCCCCGCCCCAGTAAGAATCAGGACCGGTCAGTTTCTACGGGAGCAGCCCCCCCCTCCCGTGCATGCTGACCCTCCTTCCCCGCTCTGCTTGCAGGGTCGCCAGCCCCAGCAGATGGAATGACACCCTGCGGAGCACCCCCGGTCCAGGGGACTGCGTCCAAGGATGGGAGGGAGTTCTGTGCCCTGCGTGCCTAGCGAGCCAGCCAGGGGCCCAGCCACGGCAGTGGTCCGGCAATACAGGAACTGGGCCAGACAGTGCCTCTGTTTCTAGGAGTTTGTTGATGGGCGAAATCCCCTCATCCTGCCAGAGGCTGTTCTCCCTCCCTCCCCCACTTCCCAGGGCCCGCCCGGCAGCTCTGCAGCCTGCCCAGAGCAGTGGCCGGATCCCACAGCCGCCAGGACGGGAAGGACACTCACCAGATGCCACTGCTGGGGGTATTTGGGGTCATTAAAGTGCAGGCTGCGTTTGGAGCGCTTCAGAAGCTTCTGCTCCGAGTGCCACCGCACGCTGTCGTGCTGTGCAAATAAAGCCTCTACCGATCTCCTTATTGCTTCAGTGCCTCGCTCGCGCTGCCCACTTGCTTGGTGGGTGAAGAGGTAATGGCCCTTCAACTCCCCAATCCGGCCCAGGTTCACCAGGCCTCCCGTCCTGGCCAGCTCATCCGCCTGTTGCTCCAGCTCCTCCTCGCGGGAGGCCAAGCCCTCGGGCACGTTCAGGTGCACTGCCCAGGTTAACGCCCCAGAGCCGTGAGGCAGCTCCTGGGTCCTAGCCCCAGGGAGGAGTTCTGTACCGTGTGCAAGTCCATTTGGCGACAGCAAGGGAATGCAGGCTGGAACCAGCCAAAGGCACGTGCGGATACACAGCGAGGCCTCCATGACCGCACTCCATAGTGGCCCCTTCCTCCTCCAATGCAGCATCAGACAAGCGAGCTGTGGAGAGCCAGGACAGAGTGAGCACCCTTCCCTCAACCCACTCCGAACACGGGCTTCCCCCCGGGCCCAGTCTGACCCAAAAAGCCGCCCTTGGAGAAACTCTCTCTTAAAACACAGCCAGGGCGCTGCAAAGCCCCCTGGTGCAGCTGGCTCCGAGAGAAGGAGCGCCCTTGTGTTTGTGGACACAGGCAGTGTGCTGGCTCTCCCTGCTGGTCACCTCTCCCGTAACGCTAGATTTGGAGCTGAATGCGCCACACCCAGCCCCGGAGACAATATCCAGGCAGCTGGCAGCCACGAACCCACTTTGGGTAAGCGGAATTACTGCTTGCCAGACAAACTGCTGGCTTGTGTCCTGGGATCACAGACTGACGGGCAGTTTCAAGCCCAGGCCAATGAGGGAACAAGTCTCTGGCCTCGGGTTTTCTTCAGAGTGCTGCTGAATGGCAGAACAGAAGAGCAGCCCATTTCCTGCTCCGGCTCTGCCCAGACTGATATGCCCCAGACTGCACGGCAGGGGAGAGGCACAAAGCCACACGGAAACAAACACACACGTCTCTCCTCACGTCAGATGGCCACATTTGAGATCCAGATCCCTCTTGGAAAGTCTCCTTCACCGTGTTCCTAGCCTGCCCCGGCATACGCTACTGCTTTCCTCTCGGCAGGCTGACTCTCCCTCTCGGAACTGGAGGCCGCATGTCCAACTCCCCAACTGAGGATCTGAGTTTGAAATGTCGCACTGGAAGCCAGTCCCACTCCACACAGGTGTGAGAATATTCCTATCACCTGCTGACCTCTGTGTGCCTCCGCCACGCCCAGCCAGTGCACTACTAGTCACTAGAGTTCTGTGGTACATCACTAGAGCCCTGCAAATCCACAGACACCCACGTTATCCAACCTGATCTCCTTTTTTGAGAAAGTAACAGATTTTTTAGATAAAGGAAATGCAGTGGATCTAATCTACCTCGACCTTAGTAAAGCATTTGATACAGTACCACATGGGGAATTATTGGTTAAATTGGAAAAGATAGGGATTAATATGAAAGTTGAGAGGTGGATAAGCAACTGGTTAAAGGGGAGACTACAGCGGGTCATATTGAAAGGTGAATTGTCAGGTTGGAGGAAGGTTACTAGCGGAGTTCCTCAGGGATCAGTTTTGGGGCCAATTTTATTTAATCTTTTTATTGCTGATCTTAGCACCAAAAGTGGAAGTGTTCTAATAAAATTTGCTGATGACACAAAGTTGGGAGCTATTGCCAATTCAGAAAAGGATCGGGATATCATACAGGAAGATCTGGATGATCTTGTAAATTAGAGTGATAGCAATAGGACGAAATTTAATAGTGAGAAGTGTAAGGTTCTGCATTTAGGGATTAATAACAAGAATTTTAGTTATAAGCTGGGGACACATCAGTTGGAAGTAACGGAGGAGGAGAAGGACCTCGGAGTCCTGGTTGATTATAGAATGACTATGAGCCGCCATTGTGACATGGCCGTGGAAAAGGCTAATACGGTCTTGGGACGGTCTAGGCGAGGTATTTCCAGTAGGGATAAGGAGGTGTTAGTGCCATTATACAAGGCATTGGTGAGACCCCATTTGGAATACTATGTGCAGTTCTGGTCTCCCATGTTTAAGAAGGATGAATTCAAACTGGAACAGGTACAAAGAAGGGCCACTAGGATGATCCGAGGAATGGAAAACCTGTCTTATGAAAGGAGACTCAAGGAGCTTGGCTTGTTTACTTTAACCAAAAGAAGGCTGAGGGGGGACATGATTGCACTTTTTAAATATATTAGAGGGATAAATACCAGGGAGGGAGAGGAATTACTTAAGTTTAATACCAATGTGGACACAAGAACAAATGGATATAAGCTGGCTAGTCGGAAGTTTAGATTTGAGATTAGACGAAGGTTTCTAACCATTAGAGGAGTGAGGTTCTGGAACGGCCTTCCAAGGGAAGTAGTGGGGGCAAAAGATCTATCTGGTTTCAAGATTAAACTAGATGGGTTTATGAAGGGGATGGTTTGATGAGATAACATGATCTTGGTAACTAATTGACCATTCATTATCAGTGGGAAATAGGTCAATGGAGGGATGATAGGAGTTACTATAGAGAACTTTCTGGGTCTCTGGCTGATGAGTCTTGCCCACATGCTCAGGGTTTAGCTGATCGCCATATTTGGGGTCGGGAAGGAATTTTCCTTCAGGGTAGATTGGCAGAGGCCCTGGAGGTTTTTCGCCTTCCTCTGTAGCATGGGGCACAGATCACAGCTAGAGGATTCTCTGCATCTTGGGGTCTTCAAAGTATTTGAAGGCTTCAATATCTGAGATATAGGTGAGAGGATTATTCTAGGAGAGGTGGGTGAGATTTTGTGGCCTGCACTATGCAGGGGGTCAGACTAGATGATCATAATGGTCCCTTCTGACCTTAAAGTCTATGAGTCTATGAGTTATATCCGCATCCACGGATGTCAATGCGGACATCCGTGGCGCATTTTTGTGGCTACAGATGCAGATGCAAATTTTGTCTCCGCACAGGGCTCTATACATCAACTCACCTCCAGTTAAGCTGTTAACAGTTATAAAAGAGATTTCCCCTGACTCTGTTTACAAGCAATTTCTGCCAGGCATCGCTGCAACTGATGCTCACGAGGCCTGAAAGCCTAGGGAACAGGGCAGGAGAGGCAATTCAAAAATAAAGCACAGCCCCTGGTGAAAAGGGAATAGAAGTGGCACCGGCTTTTGGCTCACTATAAAGAGCAATGGAGATGAGAGATCTCACACAAACCAAGTGCCACGCTTAGCTTCCGTGGGCGGACCAACCAGATAGGTGGGCTGCCACAGGGCACCATTGTATTCCCATCTCTCTGTTGTAAAGTGCTACGCCACAAGACGGGATCCAGAAACCTGCCTGCAGATAGGAGAGGAACGGGGGGTTTCCGTGGGGGCCTGTTGTTGTTGGAGGCCAAAGCCGAGCTGCTCACTGAACTATTATACTAAGCGGCTGAGCCAGAAAAGGTCACACGAGGGCACGGTTCATCTGCCCCTCCCCAGTGCCCCTTGTAACTCCGGGAGGCACCCCCTCTGACTGTCCAAAACCAAAAAAGAACAAAAGAACAGCTACGCTATCTAGCTCAGTACCCTGGCAATGAGTTCCACAGGTTGACCGGGCCAAGGGTGGAGTAGTCATTTCTTTTCAACCTGCTGCCTATTCATGTCATGGGGAGACCCCTCGTTCTTGTTACATGTCCTGCCCTCGGTTTCCCTTTCCAACTCGATTTCCAGTATTTCCCATAAGCGCAGTGAGTGACACAAACACAGTCACACTATAGACACAACTCTACCACCTGTTCGATGACAGGGCAAGAGACCAGAATTTCTGGGTTTCTTTCTCAGCTCTGCCAAGTAGCATGCTGTTCCCACAAGGGTTTTAGCACACTTTGAACGTGTTCAGTAATTAAAGAAGTCAAATTGACTAGATTTATTAAGTAATTAGTTAATCAGACAGCACATTGTGGAAAGAGGAGTTATCACAGTCTGTGAGAACCAGTCCTACAACCCGCCACACTCATCCTCTGCTCTGAGCCTGCTCCAATTACCTGCATACAGCCTAGCACAGCTATATCCCAGGCTGTTCCGATTGGTTCCCCTTTTCTATACAGAAACAGATTACTTGCAGTTCACTTCCGGAGTTTTTGTATTTCATAAATTTTCAATGGCATAATCAACAGCTGCTGCTTACTTGTTTTGGATTCTTGTCAGTTAGAACATTGCTTGCTCAGTCCAGACAGCAGGACACTATATCAAAGGTTATTTTTATGAACAGTTTAGCAAATCAGTAACTTCCCACTTCTTTGAAGTACAAAGCACTCTGATAACTGGCTTGTGGGGCAAAGCATCAGGCCTCCAAGCTACAGGCTACTGACCGGCCTACTAGTTACACTCAATAGTCACTTCTCTTCCGCTTACCCAACTACAAAAAGGGGATAATATTTATCCACCCTACAAAGATTTTTTTGAGGCTTAATTAACTTCTGTGAAATGCACCTTGAATGCACTTAGAAAATACAGAATACTCTCAGTAAACGGTTAACCGAGGCAATAACTATTGGCCAAACAACTGCTATAGTAACAGCTTGTCTTTGAAACTCGCTCATCAACATCCACATGGAAAGGACGTACACAGAACTAATTGTTATTATTCCTCTAAGTTGACATGCCTCAAGTTTTACTGATTATTTATCCTCTCTCGAATGGTTTGTTTAAAGCAAAGCTATAGTCAATGTCAAGAAAGCACTTGCATGATCTCCCTTTGAGTTGTTCATTCAGGATGTTTGAAAAGTTCATGCATGTTGTTCTCTTTGTATACCCACTAGCAAGAATTAGCATTAATGTTCTCTAGTGTGTATAACGGACGATCAGAAATATCCCCCCACAGTCTGTTTTAGCACAGAATATGACTTCCCAACTTCCAGCAGCCCTAAAGGGTTCACTATTGGTCTTGTCTATATACGAAGTTGTACTCATGTAACTACAGAGGCTGAAAGCCACACCTTTAGTTCAGCTAGTGCAACTTCCCTATTGGCACACCCTCTGTCATGCTCAGGGTTAGTCACAGGCCGTGTTTATCTTGTTTCACTGTCTATTCTCTTTCTAAACTGTAGAATGTTGAGGTGCGGATTAAAAAAGGAATACAACTCAGAGCAGGAAGACGTAGGGGTGAAAGACAAACAGGCCTAGGTATTGGGAGAGGGACTCATGCCAAGAGCTGGTGAGCATGAGAACAGAGTATGAACACCCCAGAAAGGGGTAGATAAGAGTATTTGGAGGAAATGTATTGCCGATTGTGACTGCTAAAACAGCACATGGGACGCTGTCAGCCAGGTTTCTATCCTACTTCATCCTGAGATCTGTTCCCTCCTCTATGCCAAACAAGCTCATACTTGTATACGACGGATCGTCTTGAAAGAAGGAAACTGATGCTTCTAAATTTCTGAAAACAGCAGCTGCTAAAACCTTGTACAGTTTCCCCTCTTCCTGATGAGACAGGTGCTCTTCAAATAGAGAAAACAAGCAGCCAAAGACAGACTTTCTGACAAAACTAGACAAAGCCACTGAATAATCATAATTACAACAGATAATATTTGGCTCTTCTATAACACCTTATTCTCATCAGATTCCAAAGTACCCAGTAATTATTGCTTGCAAGTAATTTTCCTTCTGTTTTTCCATCCATGCAAGGAATAAATTTTGTTATGTGAACAGAGGATTATGCACCACCAGAATAAACACATGCTGGCAGCTGTAGGTGCTCTGCTAATCAGCTGGGCGGCATATGAACCTGTCCTGGGTGGCCGCCCATGTGCTCAGCTTACAGGAACAGGGCTCCCAAGTAGTAGCCCCAAGTCACATGTGGGGAAAAGGAGGCACAGGGAGCTAAGTCACACAGAATGTCAAAGGCAGAGCAGGAAAGGAGCCCGGAAGCCCTGACTCCAACTGGATGTCTAAGCTATTGGACAGCGCTATTCTCCTGCTTCTTCTCATGCCCAAAATATGCAGGGAGCCATGACAGTTCAGCAGCAGTGACTTTGGCCAGCCCTGCAGCGACACAGGCAGGGACTGGAGGAGGGGAGCTGGATACATTGCTCCTTTAAGGGGAGAATGGAATGAAATGTTACCCTAGGTCTTCCACTCTCCAGGATGAGGGAACCCTAACTCCTGCTCCCCTCCTCGCTCCCTGCTACCCTGACTTCCTCTGCTTGGCCCTGGCCAGACTCTGTCCCCCCTTCAAGCGCTCTGCCCAGCCAGCTCCCTGCACCCCTCCGCCCAGCTCCCAGAACCCCCCCAGCGCTCTGCACCCCCCACTGCCCTGCACCCCTCCGCCCAGCTCCCAGCACCCCCCCAGCCCTGCACCCCCCCACTGCCCTGCACCCCTCCGCCCAGCTCCCAGCACCCCCCCAGCGCTCTGCACCCCCCACTGCCCTGCACCCCTCCGCCCAGCTCCCAGCACCCCCCCAGCGCTCTGCACCCCCCCACTGCCCTGCACCCCTCCGCCTAGCTCCCAGAACCCCCCCAGCGCTCTGCACCCCCCCACTGCCCTGCACCCCTCCGCCCAGCTCCCAGAACCCCCCCAGCGCTCTGCACCCCCCCACTGCCCTGCACCCCTCCGCCCAGCTCCCAGAACCCCCCACTGCCCTGCACCCCTCCGCCCAGCTCCCAGAACCCCCCCAGCGCTCTGCACCCCCCACTGCCCTGCACCCCTCCGCCCAGCTCCCAGCACCCCCCCACCGCCCTGCCCTGCCCAGCCCCCCCCCACTGCCCTGCACCCCTCCGCCCAGCTCCCAGCACCCCCCCAGCCCTGCTCTGCACCCCCATTTCGCCTTCCACGTGCTCCGCGGCCCCCCCCCTGCTCCCCCTGCCCCGCTCACCGTGCGAGGAGCCTCCTGGATGGGGCCGGCCCGGGCCGGGTTCCGCGGGGCCGCTGGCAGGTGCGTCACGTCCGCCCGGGCCAGGGCCCGCCCCTCGCCGCGCTGCTCGGGCCGGATCCGGCCCGCGGGCCCCCCTGGCCGCCCCGCCCCCCCGCGCTGCGGCAGCAGGAGCCGCCTCCCCCGGGCCGCAGGGGGCGCTCTCGCCAGCCGCTTCCCGCGCGCCTCGGCCAGCGGCCCCGGAAGCGTCCGCGGCGGGGGCGCAGCTAGGCCCGGCCCGGCCTCAGGTGGGTGCGCGGCGCCGGCCCGGCCCCCGGGCCCCCCCCCCCGGGTTCCCCCCGCCCCCCCCCGGGATCCCCCCGCCCCCTCCCCCCCCGGCCCCCCCGCCCCCTCACCGACCGGCCCCCCCCGGGTTCCCCCCGCCCCCCCACCGACCGGCCCCCCCCGGGTTACCCCCCCCCCCGTCCCCCCCCCCCCCACCGACCGGCCCCCCCGGGAATCCCCCGCCCCCCCACCGACCGGCCCCCCCGCGGGGGTCTGAACAGGCTCCGCACGTGCCCCCCCCCGTCCTCAGGAGCGGCCCCGGCTCGGGTTGCAGTGGCGGGGCCCGGGAGCAAACAGCCCCGCCTCCTACCCCGCCCGGGAGCGCCCCCAGCCCGGGGCTCACGGCCGCTGCCGGTGGAATGGGGCCCTGCGCTTCGGGGTGTCCGGCCCCCGCTCGGGCCCAGCGCTCAGCACCGCGTGATCATTCCCACTCGGGCAGCGCTGGGGGCGGGGCAGAACGGCCCGGGGCTGCGGGAGGCCCTAGCCCCCCACGGACTGTATCTGCCCTGAGCCGTGGGTGCAGCCGGGGTGCATCGAACGGCCGCTGCCTGGTCTCTAACATACCCGCTGGGGCTGCCTTGCGGCACCTTTTACTTCTGAGCAGCCCGGCCGGGTCCCAGCCTGCACCCTTGCGGTAGAAGGGCTTGCTGTGCATCTAGGCCAAGAAATAGGCTGAGGGTCCTATCCTGTTTTCTAGTGTAGTCCTAGAACCCCAGGGCGGGCAGAGACCTCGGGAGGCACCGAGTCCAGCCCCCTGCCCAAAGCAGCACCAGCCCAACTCAGCCATCGGGTTCGGAGAGCTTAGCACTGTGTGTAAGAGATCTGCATAGTCCTCTTTGTGCATACCTGCAGAGAGCCACTTGCTTGCAAAACTCACCCACTGAAGAATTCCAACTGATCTGAGACTGTGAAGTGATTGAGTCACACTGGACAGTCTGCCGTTGTGTGTATATTGCACATTTGCAAGGGTGCCGTGGGACAGCCCCACAGGTCTGAATGTTTGGTGAAAAGGGGTACTTCATCAGTGGTTATTGTTTCCTGTTTTATATTTTGTGTGCTGTTTGTCACTGACACCCTTGGATCTCTTTAATATTGGAAGATGAGAGGGCTGTAATTTTAGTGATTTGTATTTTTACTCATCTGTTAACTAATGTCTGGTGGTTATGGCCCATAATATCTAAAGATGGCATATACTGATGTATCCACTTTAATGGTTCTGATTAATTCTGTTTCAAACAGGTTTGTCTTTGTTGTAATGTCCTATACTTACATTTCCAACTCACTTATAACTCTGAATAAATCTCTTTAATGGCTCACATTTCCCATCTGTAAAGTGCTGATCATGATGCATCCTTTCCCCAACCTTTTGTCTTGGCTGGGGAGACTGTGAACTCTTTGCAGAGGGGATTCTTATGACATGTTTGTACAGTGCCTAGCATAAAGGGGCTCTCATCTCAGCAGGAACCTCTATGTGCTTCTGTAATGATATTTTTTTTTAAAGTAGTGAAAGGACTATGGCATCAGAACAAACCATGGATGAAGTACCAATTCCTGAGAAATCCACTGCTGGTCAGCTGCCCCTGCAAGAATCAGACCCATACAAAGAACTCGACAATTTGCCTGTGAGGTAGGGTATTGGCATGTGTATGTATCCGATTGCTCATTGATGGTTTGTGTCAAGAGATGTACAAAATCAATCAAATGGTTCCTGTTAATGGCCTCTCACTTCCATAACAACAGCCCTGACCGTAGTGGGAGAAGTCCAATGTGGTATTAACTTACTGAGCCACTCTTTTTGAGACAGCATATGGCAGGTATAGAGTGAGAATGCTTTCCTAGTTGTGGTTTGAGTGAACGTTTCTAAAATCCCTAGCAGCAAAGAGGGTTGAACCAATTAGAGAGTGTACTGTAAACAGAGCAAAGCGTATCAGGGAAGAAGCATGGCGTAATAGTAACTTGGGTCTCCTTTGCCTGAGAGTTTGTGTCTGCTGCTTACTTGCTGGGTGGGCTTGGACAAGTTCCTTCTGCTCTCTCTGTTTCACCATCTGTAATGTGAGAATATTGAGCTACCTCCCAGACTGATTGTGGGTTATAATACTTTTTAAAGCACTTTGAGAGACTTGGGTGAAAGATGCAATAGAAATGCAAAGGATGGATTAGTATCTGTTTCTTTTGAACAGCACAAGTGACCTTTCTATACAAGAGAATGAGAATGATTCTCTATCAGTGGAGGCTGCGGATCATAGCCAACCAGTAACAAGTGAAAGTACAGGAGATGCTCATTCAGGAGGAGCAGAAAGGGATCGTGAGGTATTGCTGACCAGTGCATCACTGCTAACTGCAGAGGACAAAGGAGAAGAACCTATGCCAAGAGCAACAGGACACTCTGGTGCTCTTTCTGGAGAGACACAAGCGCATTCTTCAAGTGAAGATCTGTATCAGTCTGATTCAGAGGGTTCAGACAGGGCAGCGAAAGAAGAAGAGAAACCCTTGCCACCGGTGGAAAATCTACAGACAGTATCTCTGGACTTCCAGGTTGATGTCCATGCAGAACAGCAACAAGCTACCAATAATTGCTCTGCAGGTGACCTGGAAGCTTCATACCTACAGCAGACCAGAGGCGATGGGGGTCTGGAGCAGGATAATAAACCCCTGGAGGTACCACCCAGTGGGGAGAATGGGATTGAGAACAGCAGAGTTGCACAGGACTCAGATCAGGAAGCTTCATCCCAGAAGCCCTCTCAGAACATTGCAGTGCAGGTCGGGTACCAGTTGGCTTATGTTCAGGAAGCTTGAGCTTTCTCTCACTTGTTTTTTGTTTGTTCGTTTGTTTGTTTGTTTTTGTTTGGGAGGTCGTGTTAGTCTGGATGACAAAAGCACTAATCACTAACCAAGCGTTTGTTGTGTGCACCAGGCATGCTTTTCTGGTTGTTTTGTTTCTTACAGGCAAGAAAATGCTTAAGCGCTCCATAGGGCCTTTTAACCCACAGCATGTGATATGGTACAGAGGATCCTGCTAGAACTCTTCCTAGAGACAGGATCCCTTTTACAATCCAGTCATTTTCTTAGGTCTGGAACAATCTTTGTCTTGCCCATTTGTGCATGTGATATGCACCTCTTGTAGCAGGAGGAAGTAAAGCTTCTGGTCTGGATGATTTCTTTTTTTCTCTTAGTTTGTAGAAGTAATTTTCTAGGCTTCTTGGAAGTGCTTTCCCTTGATAGGGTGTTCCATGCCTACTGTACTTTCTAAAGTCGGTTACAGTATATGTATGGGGCTTTTATAATCAAAAAGAGGGTGTGGGAATTAGGAGCACCAACTGACCTGAGCTCTGAATTTGGTCCCAGTCATGTTGCTTGGTTGTCTAATGTTGCTTGTAAGTTGATGAATTAAACTGTGTCAGGGCTACCTCAGGATACCACTGAAAGTTCCTCTAAAAATGGGAGCTGTGTCTGTGCATGAAACTATTCTTTGTATCTCTAAAGACCTCTAACGCAAATCATCATTTCTGCCTTTGCAGACGGACTTTAAGACTGCTGATCTGGAGGTGAATACAGATCAAGATATTGAAAAGAACTTGGTGAGTCTTAAAGAACAGCCAGTCTATGGTTAGAGCAGAGGATTACTTCTCAAATTCTTAGGTTAAAATCACATATCCTTCACTTCTCTCTCACTGGGCAAGGTACTCAGGCCCCCGTCTCTGGGATCCGGGTCTGCAAGTCTGTGGGAGCTCACAGTGCTCAGCAGCATTGAAAATTGAGCCCTAGACACTTTGTTTACCTCCAGGTAAAATGATATTAATGGCTATGTCTACACTGCAATGTAGCCCAGGTTTCAGACTTAGGCTTAAGCTTAACCCCCTTCTGTCTACACACAAATCATGCCAACCCAAAGTCCTGGGACACCCTAAGCCAGGACCCAGGGTTACAAGTGAGTATAGACACTCAGCCCTGTGTTAACAAACTGAGGGCCTGCTAACTGGAGCTCTACTGTTGCTGGGCTTACACAGCAGCCTCGCTCTACCTGTTGACTTCACTGATGTTTGCAAAGTTCTTTGAGACCCTTTCCAAAGCCCGTGTGATGATGTAATAGTATTTGTATAATTGTGCCATTTCCTGCACCACTTGTTCCACATGTTACATGCGCGACATGTAGGGCAAGGAGCAGCGTGGCAGTTTTCCTTCCAGTACAGTGCCTTGGACCTGCCTCGATCTCACCCTGGCCTCAGGGCAACTGAAATACTGTGGGCTTCTTTCTTTCCAACTGCCCCGCACCCTTGTTCCTTTCGATCTCCTTGGCTCCCAGGAATCCTCACAGCATTCATGTTAAGTGGGGAGCCTTAATACTGCTTCTACAGCTGAAAAAATTGCAGCAAGGAGGCATTAAGTGAATTTCCAAAAGGCGGCATCTAGAACCTATGAATTCCTAGTCCCCACCCTGTTCTAACCACTAGACATACTGCCTCATTTAAATGACAACTTTACAGTTCTCTAATTAGTTGTCAGACAAGAAGCTGAGGGCTAGTTATGCCTGCTCCAGTGACATGGGTATTTTTGTGTCTTCTGATCCAAGAAGGCCTGTGCTTTGTTAGTGGGAGTCATGCAAACTATGGTTCTTCACAGCCTTCATCTTGCCTTTTCCTGCACTTCTATACTCTACTGGGATGATTCGCTTTTCTCCGATTGCAGCTGGTATCAGGTCGGGTTTCGTCACTCTCCTTGAGGCAGTAGGGGAGAGGAAATATTTACCTACTCTTTTGTGAATTGCAGGGCAAAATGATGTCCGAGAGGGCTTTGTTGAAGGAACGTTACCAGGAAGTACTAGACAAACAGAGGCAGGTGGAGAATCAGCTCCAAGTGCAGCTCAAGCAGCTCCAACAACGAAGGGAAGAAGAAATGAAGAATCACCAGGTATCAAGTGAAACCCTTTTTCTCTCTGCCTACCCAACACCATTAATCATTGTACTGCTAAACTGGGGCCATTCAGTGTCATGCTGCAGGGCACAGAATGATGCTTGGAGCCATCTAGAAGGGATTCTTCTTAGGGAGAACATAGCAGAACTTGTCAAGGGAGTTATGTGGGGGATTCCCTCAAGCATCAGATATTGGTCACTCAGAGTAAGGGTGGAGGACTTGTTTTGATGTTGATTTTTCCAAATCTTTAATCATGTGGGCAACATCTAAATAAACGGCATTTTGTGGACAGATCCCTTCCCATTCATGATCTCCTAACATCCCCATGACAGCTACAGTAGCATTAAGGAATATTTCATGCATTAATCCTAGGAGCTGGGAACAAGGAGCGTTCTCAATGTGTGGCTAGTCATCTCTGGCCCACAGCAGGGGAGCCATTGGATTAGACCAGTAGTTCTCAGTCCCTTCCACACTGTGCCCCTCATCAGAACAGAGAAAAGCTTTAGCACATCTGCTCACCTAGATTTAAAGAAAGGGAGGAAGCCCCTGATACCTGTCAGGGACACCTCCACTACTTACCCACCAGTAAGAACTGTGACATTGACCACTCGTCTATCTTGTGCTGCAGTTTTTAGTTTCCTGTTTCTGATCCTCAGCCCATTGCCTCATGTGACGGATGCGCTAACATTTATCTTTTGAAACCCTCATGTGACACATGTAGTTACCCACACAATTAATTCGGAATTTTAAAAACCATCTTGTGGTAGGTGGGCTTACATTCGTTATTGGCTTGGTGCTGGCTCTATTCTAGGAGATCTTGAAGGCCATTCAGGATGTGACAATCAAACGAGAAGAGACCAAGAAGAAGATGGAGAAAGAGAAGAAAGAGTTCTTGCAGAAGGAGCAGGATCTGAAAGCTGAAATTGAGAAGCTCTGTGAGAAAGGCAGAAGGTATTTCTGCAGGACAGCAAGTATTTATTGAAGTGAAATCTAAAACCCCTCTGGTTGGTTTGGTATACGGATGTAGAGCACACTGCCATGTAACCTTTCTGGACTGTCAGGATGGATTGTAACATGTTGGGAGAGGTCTGTTCAGGTTGTAAATAAGGATGTTAACTAGTGGTTAATCAACTAGTCAAGTAGTCGACGGAATTTCCATCGACTAGTCGGTAGGCACTTCCACATTCCTCCTTTGAAATGAACAACAGCCCCCACTGGGGCCCTTGTACGTTTCAAAGGAGAACTGTGGAACTTCGCGTGCAGCCCGGGGCCTGTGGGAAGTCCAGCTGACTCCGGGCTGCACGCGGGTGCCAGCCTTGAAATGCACAAGAGTCCCCAGCGGGTTCCAGGGAAATGCTGCGCTGGAGCCCAGGATCAGCTAGGGAGTCTCCAGCTGACCCCAGGCTCCACGCATCCAGCGCTGCACAGCCGAGCCAGGGACTGCCTCTTGGAATGCCGCATGCCGCCTCGGCGTTTCAAAGCGGCAGCACCACACAACTGATTCCGGGCTCAGCTGCGCGGCACTGCTGCTTTCAAGTACCCCCTCTTCTCCCCCCCCTTTTCTGCCTCTATGTGATAGAGGCAGCAAGGGGGGGAATCGACTAGTCGACTAACTATCCGATAAGCATTTGCTTATGGGATAGTTGACTAGTCCTTAACATCCCTAGTTGTAAACAGCTTAGTCTCTACTAGATCTGCTAAGTATACAGAGTTTCCCCAAAATCAATGTATTTTCAAAGACTAGTCCTGTGGCACCTTAGAGATGATCAAATATATATATGTAGTATCATGCGCTTTCATGGGATCAACCCACTTGCTCAGATGAGATGATCTTAAGACCATCTGGACAAGTGGGTTTTGCCCATGATACGATATATAGCTATACAGGCAGTCCCCGACTTACGCGGATCCGACTTATGTCGGATCCGCAGTTACAAACAGGGCTCGCCCCGGAGGACATGGACTGCGGGACCTCGCGGTCCTGCCGCCCATGTGCTCCGGGGCTTTCTCCACGTCTCCCTGGTCTGCAGACCAGGAAGACGCGGAGCAAAGCCGCGGAGGGGCTCGGGCAGCGGGGCCTCGGGGGAAGCCGGCAGCGGGACAGCCGCGGACTGGGAGCAAAGCTGTGGAGGACCCAGGCGGCGGGACCGCGGTGCGTCTTGGTCCGCCACCCGCGTCTTCCTGGTCTGCTGGGGGCACAGCTAGTATGCTCCCCCCCCCCCCAGCAGACTAGGCTTTTCTCCGGACGCCTGTGGCAGAGCAGCTGGGGCGCTGCCGGTTGGTCCCGCAGCGCCGCTCTGGGCGCTACTGGACCAACCCAGCAGCACCCCAGCTGCTCTGCCCCAGGCGTCCTGATTCAGCCGCTGCTGGTCAGTTTCAGCAGCGGCTGAATCAGGACGCCTGGGGCAGAGCAGATGGGGTGCTGCTGGGTTGGTCCAGTAGCGCCGAAGAGCAGCGCTACTGGAGCAACCCAGCAGTACCCCAGCTGCTCTGCCCTAGGCATCCCCAAGTCAGCTGCTGCTGAAACTGACCAGTGCTGACTACAGGAAGCCCGAGGCAGAGTTGCTCTGCCCCGTGCTTCCTGGAATCAGCTGCTGATCAGTTTCAGCAGCAGCTGACTTAGGGACGCCTGGGGTTCTTAAGTTGATTCTGTATGTAAGTCGGAACTGGACGCCAGTTCCGACTTACATACAGATTCAACTTAAGAACAAACCTACAGTCCCTATCTTGTACGTAACCCGGGGACTGCCTGTATTTGTCCATCTCTAATGTGCCACAGGACAACTTGTATTTTCAGAGCCAGGGTCGAGGTTGTTGGCTATAAGTGCTGGCTGATCTTGAAACTGGAGCCTGAAGAACTTAGGGTTTACTCAGTCCTGTGGTGCTTTTCCACTTTGGTCTTATGGCCCAATTTCAGCTCGATGACTTCCTCTACACCCAGAATTATCCCTGCGTGTGGCCTGCTCAGATGCTGTGTGCATGGGTGCCCTGCAGAAAGCTAACTGTTTTGGATGGCCAAGGCGTTCTGTGCTGCTCACGCTGAGCTGCTGTGGCGGGCTTAGTTGAGAGGCCTGTAAAACGGCTGCTGTTCTTCTCTAGGCCCAGGTGCTGCTTCCCTCTCTCATGCAAACCACCTCACTGGTTTCAGTGGGACTGTTGCACAGTCTCAGCAGGGGTAACCTTCAGCATTGTTTGGCATCCCATCCCCCTTCGCATGCAGAAGGAGAATGGATAATTCGTTACTACCTTCCCCTCCCCCCGCGTGTAAATGTGTAACTGCATTTTAACATTCCTGCTGTGTGTCTGTCCCTCTGCATATAAACTGGTGGCTGGCGTGCACTGCCCTTTTCCCATGGCTTGCTTTGCACAGTGTCATGATATAGCAAAGCTTATGCTCCTCTGAATACGGAAATTCTTACAAAAATCCTGATGTGGTGGTTGGTCTCTCCAAGGAGATCACTGTCTAGAGCTCCTGACTATGCTGTGCTTTTAGTTAGGGATGTGAAAACACACTCACATACTTAACTGCTTAAACATTTTGTTAACCGGTTAACTGCCGTGGATGTGGTCCAGCTGGCAGGGGCAGCCAAGGCCATGGGCAGGAGGCTCCTCTGGCCCACCGCTGGCAGGGCTGGCCAACAACCGGGTCCAGCCTTCAGGGCCAATTCTCTGGTTACCTCGTAAG
This sequence comes from Pelodiscus sinensis, assembly GCF_052426305.1. Taxonomy (NCBI): domain Eukaryota; kingdom Metazoa; phylum Chordata; order Testudines; family Trionychidae; genus Pelodiscus; species Pelodiscus sinensis. The sequence continues at coordinate 20,205,249 of NC_143076.1, forward strand.
CAGGCTGATAAGCCTACTGCTTAGTGAGTAACCGGTTAACCTCTGACATCCCTACTTTTAGTTCTGAGGCCTGTAGCAGTGATGAGTGAAAAGCCCCCGCGCTTGCGGTAAGTGACTTGGTCTGTCCTCTCTCCCCCTCGCAGGTTACTGACGGAACAGGAGGAGAAGGAAAATAAAATCGTTTCTCTAATCGCAGAGCAGTCTGATGAGAAGTAGGACACTATTTCTGTATGATCGGTTCTGATGAGCGCTCTTTCCATTCCCTTCCCCTTAGTTCCTTGGAAACGTTAAATCTCGCACAGTCGCTCCATCGTGAGACGTGCTTCACCTTTTCCCCTGTGGGTGAAAGTAAGAGGCAGATCACGCAGGCTAGATCTGCATGCTTTCTGTCTCCTCCCCAGCTTCACCAGTGCCCATCAGTGCCTGCCTGTGTCATGCATGAGCAGAGACTGCCACGTGCTTCATTGGCGTGGCTAACGATCCACTGGGGAAGGGGATTGGGCCCAGCAGACTGACTTTGTCACCTCTGCTGTAACTGAGCTTGTGCTTGCAGAGGTCAGACTGGTTCCTTTTCCCATAGTGCTATCACATACCTGTGCCCGAATGCCGTGTTTTACCTAGGTGAATTGGGACAGGCTCAAGCTTCAATTTCTGATCCAGACCCAAACTTGGAGTGCTTAGGCAATGGTGATGGGCAGTAATACATCTCCTAAAGATTGAACTTCTGAATCTGGTCTGTTTGGATCTGGGGTTTTGATTCTTAGAAATGTTGGTCTGGATGAGGCCCTGAGAGATCTTCTAAGCAAGCTGCCCGCGCTGAGGCAGGACCAGTAAACCTAGACTATCCCTGCCATGTTTGTCCAGCCTGTTCTTTTAAAACCTCCACTGATGGGGATTCCACGACCTCCATTGGGACTCCCTTCCAGAGCTTAACTAGCCTCATAGTCAAAAGTTTTTTCTAAAATCTAACCTCAGGAGGAAAAACTGACCCCTTGCTGCAGACGAAGCCCATTACTTCTTGTCCTGCCTTCTGTGGACATGGAGAACAACTGATTGCTGCCCTCTGTTTAACAGCCTTTAATGTATTTGAAATCTGTTCCCAGGTCCCCCCTCTACTCTTTTCTCATGACCAAACATGCCCAGTCTTTTTAACCTTGGTCAGTTTTTCTAAGACTTCTGTCATTTTTGTTGCTCTCTGGACTTTGTCCGGATTGTCCACATCTTTCCTGAAGTATGGCACCCTGAACTGGTGACAGGTCTGCAGAGGAGGCCTCACCCGTGCTGAGTAGAGCGGGAGAGTTACCTTTCTTGTCTTGCATACGGCAGCTCAGTCAGTCCACCCCGGACAATGTGCCTTTTTCACAGCTGCATCGCATTGCTGACTTGTAGTCAGTTTGTGACCCACTGTATCATTCGCAGGTCTCTTTCTAGTTCAGATATGGGTTTTCTTCTGCCAACTTTAAACACAGTCTTGGCAAGGGGTAACCTTCAGCCTTGTTAGGTGTCCCATCCCCCCATACACATGCAGAAGGAGAATGGGCCATTCATTACTGCCATCTTTGGACCCCGGCTTGGAAGGTGTAACTTTGAGCAGCACAACAGCTCACAGGGATCTCTACTGCTGATGCAGCGGGGCCCATTTCAGAGTAAGGTTTTAGATGTCCCGCTGTGAAATGACTGGTCTCGTGCATACACTGAGCCAGCTTGGTCTTGAGATCTGCAGCCTCTGCATGTCAGATGAAGGTCGTTGCTTCCGTAGTCTGCAATCTGGGTGCCACCCTTGGGCTGTGGGTAACTAAAGACTGTACTGGCAGCTTACCCAGGTGGCAGCCAACATGTCACAGTAGGGCCTTTAACAGACATGTTCTGCTTTTGCCTCTAGGGAGGTGTGGGAGATGGAACTAGATAAGCTGAAGAACCAGCACAATGAGATCAACAGGAACATCCTGGAGGAAACAGAAAGGGCTTGGAAAGCAGAGGTTGGTGTAAGCAGCAGGGCATGGTTGCAAGTCAAGGACTGATGCAGAATGGTGCATAGACCAGTAGTTCTCAAACAATATAACAACGTGCATCACGTATGCCACTCTTGGTGTGTTACGTGGGCCACGTCACACCCTAGATATACTACCTGTATGGTCGTGGGCTGCGACTGGGTGCTGATTGGACTGCAAGGGGGCTAAGAGTTGAGAACCGCTTGCCTCGAGTTAACAAGCATGACCTGGGAGGATGAGAGAGGTGTCATACATTCAGGTACATGCCTGCCATGTCTGTGGCCCCTCTGTCCATTAGATACTGTCCTTGGAGAGCCGGAAGGAACTGCTGGTTCTGAAACTAGAAGAAGCTGAAAAAGAGGCGAAGCTGCACCTGACCTACCTCAAGTGAGTTCTGTATAGGCCACAAGGTGGCAGAGTACCCCTGTTTACCCCTATCCATCCCCTCCAAAAACCCCACCTATTCTGGGCGTTCATGTGAGAGACTGTGTTACAACCAAGTTAGGTTTCCTGACCTGGGGTCCTTAAAGAACAGGATGGTGGAGTTCCAATTTTCCATGGTTTTCCCTTAATCTTTAGCTGCTGCATATTCCTTCCTCCTGTCTGCTGAGCATCCTCATGCCCCAAATCCACTGAACACTGCGTGTTGTAGCTTTCTTCACTCGCATCCAGGAGATGCTCCTCTTGTGCTCTAGCTCTCAAACTGCACTGCTTGAAGCTTTGCTCTCTCCTGCAGAGGGAAGCTGTGTGGTTTGAACCCTCCTTTCCTGGCTTTGAGCTGAAAGTGGGTTAGAACTGCAGTGGAGGGGCAGAGGCGCCAGAAAAAGATGGGGAGTAACATGTATAAACAGGCATCTGGGGTGGTGGTCTGCTTGTTCCCATTTCGCTACCAAAAATGTGGACTCAAACCCTCTATTCCCCTTTAATTCTCCTGTCTCTGAGTAGGTCAGCGCCACCCACGCTGGAGACCATCCGGCCCAAGCAGGAATGGGAAATGAGGCTGAACAGGATACGAATGACCAAAGAGAGTGTCCAGGTAGGGTCTCTGCTGTGCGCCAAGCAACCCCTAAATAGTTAGGAGGAGAAAGAAGAACATAAAACAAATCCAGTATTAAAATTTGTTTTAATTTTTATCCCACCTCTTCCTTCAGTGATTCTGCCAGTCTTGTCAGGTGTTCTCTAGCAAGCCCTCAGATGATCGTTAGAGTAAACTTGTCAGGGTTCCCAGTGTCCCAGTTCTGTCTCCTACAGCTCCAACCACATTGCCAACACTTGCTGCACAAACAGGCTGTATGAATAACTGAGTAACTGTCAATGCACATGAAATCTGACGCTCCCAATGGCCAGCTGTTAACGAGCTGGGCAGCGTCATGCCTCAGATGTGTTCTCACACCATAGGATCACGGGGCTAGCAGGGGTCGCAAGGGTAATCTAGCCTAAAATGCAGGATTTGCTGAGGCAGATGGCGATCCAGCCTTTGTTTGAAAACCTCCAGCGAAAGAGCATCCATGACCTGTCCTGCTCTTCTTGCAGGTAGGAAGTTTTTCCTGAGATTCTCTAAATCTCTGTTGTTCTCTAGTTTGAACCCACTGAGGCAGGGCACAGCTACAGTGGAGAACTTTCAGAATGCTGCTCTGACCAATAGAAACTGTGACCGAGGGCACCTCACTAAGTTTTTGGGTTCTTATTGCTAAAGCTCTGTGCAGATATAAAAATGTTCACCCACATCCACTAGAAACAACATGTATCCGAGCGGCACTCCGGGCTCTGCCTTGTATGGCCATCCACAGCTGCGTCGCCTCGTCTGTGTGTGTGTCGGGCGCTCCTGTGGAGGAGCGTGGCCGGGGCAGAGTGCTTGTCCTGCTGTGCCCTGCCAGGCGCTCGTAACAGGGAGCAGAAAAGCACCTGCACGCCAGCCATGCCCTCGCCAGGAGCACCCGACCTCACTCCCTGGTAAGTGCCGGGGAGCGGGGCAGAGCAAGCACTGCTCCCCAACCTTTTTAGCATCCACATCTGCTCCATTATCCGTAGACATGAATGGTGGATATCTACGGCGATAGAGCCGAATTGCTGGGCTCTACTTGCTGCCTTGCTGGTTGGCAGCATGCCCAGAAGCCCTCTCTGTATTTATCTGTGATGTTCAGATGTGCGACTGTTAATACAGCTTTCATGTAAATGTTCTAACCACGTGCACTGGGGCTGCTGTCCATACCCCTAGGAAGCTCCCGATGAATGGCCTTTGAAGATCTGCTTGCTCAGCCATGAGCTTGGCTTCTGTGGGGCTGAAGGTCATCGCCTTGTGATGTTCTTAAGAAACTTGCCTTTCATCTGTAATGTGATTGTGGCAGGAACTTGGCAGTTTGTAGAGTGTGTCAGTGCAGCTACTCAGGAGAGGAACTGTCTGTCGCAAGGCAAATAGGAATGATCTGAGCCCTACCTGGCCGTTACATGTTAGGCCTGGTCTTTATACGTGACGCGTGAGCGTTGTCAAAGATAAACGTGATGAGATAGGAAACATGGATTACGTGCATGTCAAGTTGGGTCAGGGCTTAGTAATTAAACAGCATGCAAGCAAGGCAGCTCTGGCAGGCCTCAGGAACTAGCTGATTTCTGACTCAATAAAATGCTCTTGAATAGCTCCTAGTCTTCTCCCCAGGAGGTTTCTAGGCTTGTTTCTCTTTGCTTCCCCAGTAACGTTCTGTAGTCATAGTCCTGGCCGAGTCTAGGGTTTGCTTTACTGGGTGTCTTAGCTCGCCTTCACTCTTTTGTTGGTTTGTGAACTCTACGCTAGGGATTCCTTCCCAGAGATGCAGTGACCCCAAATTACCCCTCAGAATTGACTGTGGGTAGCTATGCCTCAGCTTGTCCTGTGCCAATAGGTGGAAATGCAGTTTGTGCACGCACCCCATACAGCCGTGTGGCTGTCTGCAGAAGCGCTAATTCCCACCAGACCTTTGACTCCCCCCTGCAGTCCAGCCCAGCAGGACGGGAGCTGTGTTAGGATGTGGAATCCATCAGGACCCCTCACCCAGGCAGCCGTGGCAGGCAGCAGGCCGGAGTGACGGAGAGCTTGGTCACCCCTCCCCTCCACACACGATGTATTTTTCTCTCTCTCTCTCTCAGGACCAGTTCAATGGTCACATTCAGCTGGTGAGGAATGGAGCAAAGCTGAGCAGCCTACCACAGATCCCCACCCCCACCCTGCCACCCCCGCCCTCAGAAGTGAGTGTGACTCCCCAAACTCAGGCCCAGATGCGCCATAGGAAGGGCTGTGGGCACGTGGCTTTGCTAAGGCTAGCTCGTGCTGGCCCCAGCAGACAGCTGCCTGTCGTGGGAGGTTGGAGTTGCAGCTGGTCGCACACCCTGACAGGTGTGTGTGGGATATGCGTTACAGTCCTCCCCTTGTCCTCTGGAGAGAGCCTGGGAGGAGCCCTCATCGGCCGGCCTGGGGGATCTGCGAGGCGGTGGGTTCCTGTCCCCAGGCTCGCCTGGCTGTAGCCTGTTTGGCAGGAGCTCCTGGCTGGCCTCCGTCTGCCTGTTCTAACCCGTCTTCTCTTCTCTCTCGCAGACAGAATTCATGATGCCGGCATTTCAGCCCAATCCGTCTCTTACCCCCAGGCTCCCGTTCCCCATCGGGCCAGTCCCGGTTCCCATGGTCATGCCTAGTGCTGATCCTCGGGCACTCTCTTTCCCGCTCCTTAATCCTGTCATCTCCAGGCCTAGCCAGCCCTCCCCCCCTCTGCCTGCTTCCCAAGGGCGGAACAGCCCTGTCTTGGCATCTCTCCTCGGCACCCATGGTCCTCACATGACGCCTGCTGCCTCTATCCCACCTCCGCCAGGGCTGGGAGGAGTCAAGGGCGCTCCTGAGTTTCACAGGCCGCAGCCAGTGGATAAGCTGGAAAAGATCCTGGAGAAGCTCTTGGCTCGGTTTCCCCAGTGTAACAAGTGAGTGCCCTTGCCTGGGGCGGGGGCCTGCGTGTGGGGTAGTGCCGGAGGCGATCAGAGGCTGGACTCGAGGCTCGGGAAGCGCGTAGCTGGCAGTCCCAGGGTGGCTGGGAGTGAGGACTGAATGTGCTGACGTCGGTGGCAGGAGTAGAGCCAAGGCGGGTACGGGGCATTCGGTCCTTCCAGTAGCTCTGTAACCCCGCAGGGCCTAGGCGACTCGCCTGACCTGTGCGTGGCGGAGGAGCTGCTGCCGGCTGTGAGACCTTTGGGGACTGCGAAGCCAGTGAGGGACACGTGCTACAGCACTGGGCGGCGTTAGCTCCGGGGCTCAGAGACTGTTGGGAGGTGCAGCCTGGGCCCCTGGAGAAAAGCCTGCAGTCGGGTTGCACTGGTGTGTTCGAGCAGCCCGCTGGCGGCTGCTGTTTGCCCTCGCTGCCGGGCGCTGCGGTGCCTCGCCTCACTCGACTCGTGCCCCTACGGGGCAGCGCCTTGCGGAAAGGGGGCTGTTCCGTGGTGCCCAGGTGGTTCTGACCCGCTCGCTGTCTCCTCAGGGCCCAGCTGACGACCATACTGCAGCAGATCAAGACGGCGAGGAGAACCATGGCAGGGCTGACCATGGAAGAGCTGAGTCGGCTGGTGGCAGCCAAGCTGGCTGAGCAGCAGGGCGCAGCGGTGGGTGTTCAGGTGGGCCAGCTGCAGGCGTGGTGCCCGGGTCCGGGGGGCGAGGTCCTACTGAAGGAGGCAGCGTGTGGCTCCCAGACAGGGCCGCCCTGCCGCAGTGGGTTGGAGCTGATCAGAGCTGCTGTCCTGGGCCGTTTCCTAAGACGCCAGTGGCCTCCGCAGAGGCCCAGCCGGAGCGTCCCGCTCTCCATCCCGAGCAAGGAGGCGCTAGTCAGAGTCCTGCACGTCCCTGGGGTGGCTCGGCGCTCCCTCTAAAACATGCCTAATGCGTTTTATCGTCTTTGCTAACAGCCACTTGGCCGAATCAGGGCCCCCCTGTTTCCTGCTCCTCTGCCCCAGATCAGCACCCCCATGTTCCTGCCACCGGCTCAGGTGTCTTACCCAGGGACACCAACTCATGTAAGATGTTCTGAGTTACCTGGGAGCCCCTGCATGTCCCCCAGCCCAGCCTGCAGGGAGCGGGGCCTTTCCGCCGTGTGCCCCTCAGGCTGGGAGGCCAGGGTTGCATTTCGCCCACGGTGCAGGCTCTGGGCTCTTGCCTCAGGCTGGTGAGGTGGGAGGGCAGGCCTCTCCCCCTCTGCTGGCCACGAGCACTCAGGCAAGGGGAAGGAGTGAAAAGGCCCCTAGCGGGGCACAGGCAAGAGCCTGGGGGGAGCTGGCGTGTCAGTGCTGGGATAGGCGAGCATGCGACGCTGACGGGGGCAGGAGGGAGCCAAAGGGCGGTCCCAACAAGCTGCTTCCTGCGGGAGACGGTCATATCAGCGCCCCGAAGCTGGTACGGTTTCCCCGTCCCCCGAAGTACTCTCCCCTCCGTACCTTCTTAGTGGGGACGGGGGCAGGCGCCGTGCCGCGCGGCTGGGGGCGCAGGGCGCGTAGAGCTGCGAATGGTGACTCTCATTTCTGTGCGCACGCTTGCTGCCGTGACCCAGGCCCCCGCCACCTGCCGGCTGTGTCTGATGTGCCAGAAGCTCGTGCAGCCCAGCGAGCTCCACCCCATGGCCTGCTCTCATGTACTGCACAAGGAGGTGAGTGGTGCACTGCGCGGCCTGGTGCCCCGTCCCGCCCTCCGGCAGGAGCCAGCTGCCCTTGGCAGGGCCGGGGAGCCTACGGAGCTGGTGGGGAACGAGGCTCCTGAGGAAGAACAGCCCTTCCTGGGGCAGGAGGAATCAGTGAGCCAACCCGCCCTCGCCCTCGTCCTCGCCCCAGCCTGGGAGGTTTGCCCTCTGGCTGGCCACTGAGTTACACAGTCCTCCAAGCTTCTCTTGCCCTCTCCGTGTCCAGAGGGTTAGACCCAAATCTTGTCCTGCTCTGGGGTAGGTCCCAGCATCAGCCTCTGGATGAGAGGGAGGTGGCGGAGCTGGCTCCCATCGCCCCAAGCATCCTGGGTGTGCACGGTGTGGGAGCTGGGATCCCTTGGTGACAGCTCCGGGTAGACTCTGTGTAACACCGCCTCCGAGTGGGCTGGTGGCTCCTTACTGGCTCTCTTTTCAGTGCATCAAATTCTGGGCCCAGACCAACACGAATGACACCTGCCCCTTTTGTCCGAGTCCCAAATGACAGCCCCGGAGCAAAGCACCAGAGGTGTGAATAGGCAAGGTTGGCCGAGATTGCCACGGTTCTGTATTTATACCCCGTGTATACACATGTACATTTTTATTATACAGGTAATGTGTGTATAGAATGTCTGTATACATAGGAGTGCACAAATAAAAGTGTGTATATTATGCATAGATCAGGCAGCGTTGCTCCTTTTTGGGTCTGGCTTTCTAGCCTCACTGACTTTATGGCGGCTGTGTCCGTCTGTCCCGAGGTGCTGGCCCTGCCCAGGGCTGGTGCGGGGAGATCCGGGTGTCCTGGGGCAAGTCACTTCTCCACAGGTCTCACCTGGCCCTGTGTGCAGGGAGGCTCTTCCTGGTGTGCCTAGTCCCTTGGGTGAAAGCACTGTGCGGCCAGTGGCGGCTGCTGGGCCTCGTGAGCTCCAGGGGTGTTCCCGGTTCCCTCCCCCGCTCGCCAAGGCCACAGCAGCGCCCTGTTCCGGGGGAGAAGGCACGGGCAGCTGTCACTGGGGTGCCTGCTGTCGTGGGGCTCAGCAGTGCTGGCCCATCCCTCCTCCTGGGGCCGGAAGCACAAGAGGCTTCCGGGTCAGAGTCCGACCGGCGCCCCCCCCCCCCCCCCCCCCCCGCGCGCTCGGCACTGTTAACACGAGCCCTGAGCCACGCGCCGTGTTCAAAAGCGGCGCCGGCTCAGCTAATCAAAGGGGAAGCTGCTGGAGACGCCGGGGCAGCGGGCGAGGGAGGCGCCAGGGCCGTAGGGGAGAGGGCCTCCGGAGACGCCGGGGCAGCAGGGGCGAGAGCTGCCGGAGGTGCCGGGGCAGCCGCAGGCGGCCGGCCCATAGAGAAAGACGGCCCCAGAGGCAGGTGGCTTGGCTCCCAGACGGTGGAGACGGGGAGACCGACCCCCGAGCGAGGACATCCGCTGCCAGCGCTGGGGCGCCAATCTCTCAACCCCAGAAGGAGCAGCCGACGCTGGAGCGTCTAAGCTCGTAGGAAGTGGTCCCAGGACGGGGCGTCGTTGAAGACGGCGACTAGCTCCCCGAGAGGGGTGGTGAGTGGCTAATCAACGGCTCACCATTCAGGTAAGGTCCCTTCGGCCTCACCTTAGGCTCCTGGGGCTGGAACCCGGAAGTGTGGGAGGGCCCGGGTTCCCTACCCTACCAGCAAACCAACGAGCTAGATGCTAAATGAAGCAGTTTTACGGTTCGGACTAAGCACCAGGGGACTCGGGAGCGACGGGCAGCGGGACGCCTGATCCAGGCGGGAACATTAGCCCAGCCGCAGGGAGTCGCGGTGGAGGACGAGCGACCTGCCGGGGAAGAGGCTGCCGGGCAGGCGGTACAGCCTCAGTGCAGGCGCAAGCCTCTCCCCAGAACCCGGCGGCTTGGGGATCGGAGCCCTCTGAGTTGTCACGGAGGGCGACTCGATCCTACATTCCCCATGAAAGGGGGAGTCAGCGCGTGACACCCCCTCCCTCGGGTTAAAGCAGCTCCTGGCCCCGGGGCCCTGCTGCTGAGCCGAGAGTGCCCATGAGCACAGCAGCATCGCGGCCCAGCGCCCGGGCCTGGCCTCGCTGGGCTACTGTGGATGGTGCTCAGATGGGCAGGTCACACCTCCATGAAACGCCTTGTGCCCACGAGCTTTGACTCCCCTTCGGCCAGGCCTGTCACCCTGGCGGCAAGGCAAGCTTCCCTCCTGCCTCTTGCCGGCATCTCCAGCCTGCTGTCGCGACCTCGGCGAGCCCCACCCCCGGCTCTGCTTGTTCCGCAGGCCCCTTTCCCGGCGCGGAAAGGTCGCGCCGCTCCGCAGCCCCCGCCGCACTCCCAGCTCCCGCTGGCCTTGGGTGCGCTAGGAGGAGCCAGGCTTCCTGTCGCGATGGGCAGTGCGACGTGCCTCCTGCCATCTTCCAACCTGGCAACAAACTCAGCCGGCTTGAGAAGTGCCAGGGGGGAGCCGGGCTGCTCTGTCACTGGAAAAATGCGAAAAGCAACACACAGTCCTGCGGCACCTGGGAGACTAACATGTAGGTGGGGGCACAGCCCACTTCTCCCCGCTGGCGTCACTCGACTGCTTTCTGCCCTGTGCTGCTCAGGGCGCTGCTGGCAACCGCAGCTTCACCCGTTGGCCTCAAAGCCCGAGTGTGGCAGTTAATGATCACCCAGAGGTGCATGTCCGTCATTACGCCTGGAACAGCAGCCATCTGGGAACACCCGCGTGTGGTGCAGAGCAATGGGCGCCAGGCTCCCCTCACACTGGCCCATGACCTGCCCTGTGAGCAATCCCTGCCCGTTGAACACACACACAGGAATGCTGAACCTCCACATCCCCCTCGCCCCAAGTGCCTGCTTCCACCGAGCCCTTTGTGGCTTCCCGTGGCACCTGGGTTTTTGCTAGCAGCCAGGACCTCTCAAGTCAGGCACTTCCCTTACCAGCCCTCAGCCCTGGCCCCCTCCTTCCTTGCACAGGCTGGAAACACGAGGCTTTTCTCTTGAATAATTTACTGTGTAACATTCATTATTCTTACAGCGACATGAGGGTTACAGAGAATGGGCGTCTGCAGCCGCCGCCGAGAGTAACTGTGCCCAGCCCTCGTCCTGCTCCCCAACCGCTGTGCGCTCCTCACCCGCTCCTGCTTCTCCAGCCCCGGCCCGCAGCAGCGGGGTTCTTGCCGAGAGAGCTGGCTGCGCTGCAGCTCAGAATAACCTTCCGAGGCCCGGCCTGCCCCTGCTGAGCACTTCCTGCGTCGGGCTGGCGTAACCAGTGATCTCTACGGATTTCAATGGGAATTGAAGGTGCCAAGCACCTCTCGGGATCTGGCCCCTACGTTGTAGACTCTGCACAGTCCTGGGGACAAATTCGGCGCCGGTGGGGCTCCACCCGAGTCAGTGGACGTGTCCCCTGCAGGCAGCATGGCTGGGTTTGGCCCCACCTGTGCACTTCTGCACAGACAGCTATTTGAAAGCAGCGGTCTGCAGCTGAAAGGGGCCACGGCGGCGCCCTGGGCAGGCCCTGGGGTGGAGGTCTGCAGAGGTGCATCACTTCCCCTTGGCGGGAGCCGGGCTGCTGTCTGAATGCAGGACTGGAGCCACTTATGGAACCTGCTGGCTAAAGCAAAACTGATTCTTGTGAAGCAGAGACGGGTGCGGGAGTATCTGTGACTGGAACGATGGCACACGGGGCCGCACCGCTCTGCACACGGGCAAAAACGTCTCACCAACACGAGTTGGTCCACTAAGAAATCCCCCCCCCCATATCCTGGCGCCCAACTGGCTCACCAGCACCGCAACTAGCTGCAAAGCAGGCTCCTAGAGCACGTGGGGGCGAGCCAGGGCGCACTGGGCCTAGCCAGGGCCTACGGTTTCTATTGCTGGCTCGTGCCTCACGCCAGGGCCGCCGTGCTGCTTCCTACAGGGGAGACTGAAGCCGAAAGGCCACGGTAACACCCCCACCCTGCACGTGTCCTTCTTTATGCTACTGGCTCTCCCCCGCGGGCCAGGCCCTGCCGTGCAGCTGGGGAGCCCTTGCGCTTTAAGGGGGGTTGATCCTCGTCAAGCCGGAGCCCCCTTCTCTGCCTCCGCTTTCCTCCCCCCTCGCCTCAGTCCCTTCCAGTTCTCCCCTGCCCTCCCTCAGGCGCGGCAGCTCCTCAGGACAGGGAGGTTTGCTGGGTCAGGTATTGGAATCAGCTGAGCCTGCGGATGGTCAATGACTCGCCTTCAGGAGAGAGGGCGGCCCTGCGGTCAGAGAATCCCAGGGCTGGAGGAGACCTCTGGAGTCATCGGTCCAGCCCCTGGCCCAGCCCCAGTCTTGCCTCTGGCTCATGCTGCCAGTGGAATTGCTCTTGCACCGCGCACGGGGAAGGTTTCCGGAAATGCTGCTCTCACCAGCTCTCCACCCCTGGCGCCCACGAGCAGGTGAGAGGTCCACACCACTGAGAGGTTTGCCCCCACCCGTGTGAGGGGTCAGGTTCCTTCCCAGCTACCCCTGCCCTGCCGTCAGGCAATAGAGCTGCTGTGGGGAGGTACATTGTGGACCCGAACCCTCGCCTTTACCTTGCTGGGCCAGCTGGTGACAGGTTAAACCCCGAGCTCCTTAACAAAGCTCTGAACAAGCCATTCCCAAGCTGTGCAAACGTTCCTACAAATAGCTAGTCCTCAGCTGCCGGCTTTGCTGGGCTGAAAGCCCGGGTGTTCGTGCTTAGCCGGGCGCCTCCCCCTGCCCAGGCTGCTCTGGTACTTACCCCCTCGCCAGGATGGTCTCGCTCCACCTCGTGCTGTGGCCGGGGCCACGTGACACGTCCCCAGAGGAGACGCCTGCAGGGTGGAGTAGGAAGAGAACCCTCGCTGGGAAGGGACAAAGTTGCTGTCTTAAGCAAGAATTAGTACAGAACTGAAGCCAAATGTGCAGGCCTTTGACACTGGCATTCGGAGAGGGGGGATTCTTACGTACTAGAAAAACCTTCCTTGAACGGAAATGGGACAGGAGCAAAAACCGCCTTGGGCTTGTGAGCCACAGCTGTGTGTGGTCTGACTGCATCCCCTGCAGCCCCCTGCCTGCCCCGTCACTGGCAATATTACAAGAGACACATCCATCAATCCACAGAGCGCTTCCATCAGACAAACCACTGCTAAGCACGGCTCCATCGCCCAGAGCCAGCGCAGAAGCCCCCAGGCCTCTCCCGCTGGGCCTGCGATGAGCCGGGGCTTGCCGCACTAGCATTACAAATATAAAAATAGGGATATATTGCACAGGCGAGAAGCATTCGGTAGCGGCACGCACACGCACACGCACACGCACACGCAGCCTGCTATGTACACATGGCCCTTTGCTCCGCACAGCAGCCTCCGCCCTTTGCCAGGAGAAAAATAAAGTCCAGCCCCGTGTTTGCAACATGCCCGTAAGGAGGGCGACCGTGCTGCTGCGGATCCCCGACATCGCGAGCTATTTAGTGCGGTGGCCAGGGCCTGGCCTCCCCCGCCGCAGCCAGAGGCGGGTACTCCAGGAGCTAATGGCCTCCACGGGTACGTCCAGTGCAGGGAAGGGGGTTTCCTTTCCGGAGCAGGTGCCGTGGGAGACCACCCTGCCTCGTGCCGCACGCCCTCCCTGCCGGGGCTCCAGGGAACGGGAGGAGGCGCCTGGAGGAGGCAGCTCCGGCTTCCCTGTCCCAAGCAGGCTGGGTAACTGGTTTTGTGGCTTACGCACTTTCCTTGGCTGCTGGTCCTGCCCCGTGGGGGCAGAGGCTGCTGGTTCTCCCCGGTGCTGCAGAGAGGCCCATCGAAGGTTGGCAGGAGAGGTGGGAGCAGGGGCAGGTTAGCCCCTTTCCCCAAGTCCCAGCCCAGGAAGAGCTGAGGGTGGTGGGTGGGAAGCAGAGAAACCTTTTGCCCTCCCTGGTGCCAGCAGGGGCTGCAGAGCGACGGTGGCTGAGCTCCCGCCTTGGCGACACCCCCCTGGGCCGGGGGGAAGCTCTGTGCCCCAGGGCTGCGGAGCGGCTGGGTTAAGCTGTAATCCCAGAGCAGAGCCCCCGTTGCAGCGTGAGCCTGGCCGTGCTTGAGCAGCCTGGAGACCCGTCCCCTGGCACCCGTGGCTGGGGCAGCCACCCTGCTCCCCGGCCGACCACCTGGCCGTGCTGGCTGCAGGCAGGGCGTGGCGTGTGCACTTGGGCTGAACCCCGGCACCTCTGGGCGCGTCAGCTCTGAGCACCCTCGTTTATTACCACTGGCTGCAAACCAGGGCCCTGGGCGGGACCGGCTGGCCTTAACGACCCGGAGCTGGATCTGTGGAGCAGAAGGAAGGCTGGGGCTGGCCTGGGGCAGATCCATTCAGCTTCCGTTGCACTGTGGCCACGGGCCCTGGGGACGCGAAGGGGTGAGCCCAGCTCACGGAGGCAGGCGGGCAGGCTGCAGCGAACAGAGCGCGGGGGCTGGGCTGCGATGCTGCTGTGCCCGTGGGGCCCCCGTTCTGCCTGAGCCGTGCCAGTGTGGGGCTCTGAAAGCCCCCGCCCGCCCCCCGGGAAAGGAGGGGCTCGCAGCGGGGCTGGCTAGCACCGCAAACTGGCGTGTGCTGGGGGAGGCGTTTCCGCCGCATTTGAAATGGTCGTGTTAGAATCTTTGAAACCCCAACGCTGAACACAGAGCCAGGGTTACAGGGCCCTGCACAAAACACTGGGGGCACCGCCCAGACCTGGCCACCTTCCTCCACGGACCCTGGGGTGCAGGTGCCGACTCGCCGCTGTGAACCCGGCCCCGCAGCCCTGCGCTGGCCTGGAGACCTGTGCTGACCGCTGCTGCAGCACTGGGACCAGAGCCTTGGGGGGCTCCCGGGCACCCCCAGCAGGGTCCTTGCGCTGTCAGACCGCGTGTGGGCGGCAGTGGGGCGAGGCCTCCAAGCGGGGCTAGCGTGCGGCAGAGGAGCCTGGAGCACAGGCTGCAAGGCGCTGGGAAGGGCCGTGGCGTGGCGAGGCCGTATCCCCAGGGTAAGGGAGCAGGCCCCCGTGGGCCGGACCCCAATGGGGTGTGAGTCTCAGCCGCACACAGCAGGGAGCTAAACAGCGAGCAAGCGTCAGTGTTCTCCTCGGCAACTTCCCGAGCGGCCCGCAGGGCCACGGCCTGCCCCGCGGCTGAGCCCCTGCTGCTCCGGCGCCCGCTCCCAGGCCAGAGCCACGGCTCCGGGCCGTGTCAGCTGAGCTGCCTGGTGTGGGGGTCGCGTAGGACAGGGTGGGGGCAGGGCAGGCCCGGTTCTGGCCTGGGCCAAGGGCTGGTGGTGGCAACAGGCTGGCGGCCGCTCCCGCCAAACCGGGCAGAGGAGCCTGTGCCGACGAGCTCCGCTCACGCGCTCCCTCCCCGCCTCCTCCCGGCGCCGGCGGCCTCGTGCCCGCGGGCCGGGCGTCACTTGAGCAAGGAGATGTCGTCGGCGAAGTCGTCGGGGTCCCGCCGCAGGCAGCGGAAGCAGCGCCACTGGAAGACCATGAGGCACAGCGGCAGCATGAAGAGGGCGCAGATGGCCGCCATGACGTAGGCGATGGTCATCAGGGTGGACTCGTCCGTCTGCGGGATGTTGTAGCCGCAGTCCTCCATGTTGGGGTGCACGTAGGGCCCCTCCACCGCCGCCGTCCGGAACTCGTCGTGCACTGTGGACGGGACCCCAGCTCAGGGTGGCCGGGCCGGGCCGGGCTTTGCTCAGCGGCGGGCGGCCCCGGCCCTTTCAGCTGCCCTTGGTGCCACGAGGGAGACCACAGCTGGCCCTGGGTCCCGGCCGGGCCGTTCAGAGCCAGGCAGCGCCAGAGTGGCGGGAGCGGCCCCCAGAGCCGCTGTGTGAAGGAGGAGGGCGGCTGTGGGCCAGGCTGCACCCACTGTGAGCCCAGACCCACTGCTCAGCTTGGGGGGGCGCTGGCCCACCCCCTCCCTTCCCGCCACCAGGAGGGGGAAGCTGGGCGAGTAGGGGGCACCGCACCCCCCCTCCTGCCGCCATCGCCCCAGAATGAGCCAGGATCCCAGCCCCATGGAGACACTAATCTCCCCCCCGCGAATGTCCTGGCAGCGCCCGGCTCTCCCCCTGAGCCCCCCCCGCTCACCGTGGCAGGTGCTGACGGCAAAGCCGATCCGCTTGCGGGCGCGGTCGAAGACCACGTAGAAGCCCTCCATGATGACGGCCCCCATGACGGTGCCTGTGGAGGACTGGGAGATGGCGAACTTGTAGCAGTCGTCCTGGGAGGTGGCCACGTCCTCCACGGGGCGCAGGTATTGCTGGAAGGACAGGGCTGGTTAGCGGAGCCCCAGCGCCAGGCCTCGGGCTCACTGCTCTGAGCCCAGCGCCCCGCTCCCACCACAGCACCCGGCCGGCCTGGGAAGGGGCGGGAAGCGGGCCGTGTTCCTCGGGATCGCGGGCAGGGCTGGTGCTGGAGAGGGCCCCCAGGAGCTGGATTTCAAAGCTTTGGGGTGCTGGGCTCCCAAGCTCTGGCTCAGCCCATTATGGAGAGAGGAGCCCGCTCCGACCTGCTACCCTCCCACCCGAATCCCTGGGGTTTGGTTCTGCTCCTGCGGCCCCCAGGGACTGAGCCAAGGGCTCCATCCTGCTCACGCCACCCGAAGGCTGCCTGTGAGCACCAGCCCACGCTGTGCTTGCCCGCCCCGTGGGCCCAGCTGGGGTAGGATGGTGATGGGGGGGACCGGGGCCCACCTGGGGTAGGATGGTGACGGGGGGGACCCACCTGGGGTAGGATGGTGACGGGGGGACCCACCTGGGGTAGGATGGTGATGGGAGGGGACCGGGGCCCACCTGGGGTAGGATGGTGACGGGGGGGACCCACCTGGGGTAGGATGGTGACGGGGGGACCCACCTGGGGTAGGATGGTGATGCGGAAGGACTGGTTCGTCGCCTCGCCCATCAGGTAGAGCGATATGACGGGGAAGATGTGCCAGGGGGTGGTGCCAACTTGCCAGCAAACCAGCTGCTCTCCCAGCCAGAAGCCGTCTGGGAACTTCTCCGTCTGCCGCGGGGGAAGCAGAGTCGTGAGGCTGGTGAGGCTGCGGGGCGGGGCCCCTTCCCTCTGGGGGGAGCTGCTGACGGGGGTCGGGTGCTGCCCCGCTGGAGACTCCTTTAGAGGTGGGCCCTGCCGGTCTGTGCTCTGCGCAGGTCTCCTGGTGCTCCCCCAAGGGCAGGGCAGCTCACCTGCAGCCTTCTAGCCCCGGGGCAGCTCATATTGCCACTGCCCTCCTCCCCCCCCCCGCCACTTCACTTCCCGGCCTCGCCAGCTGCCGCCTCCTGCCCCAGAGGGGGCTGCCAGCAGTGCTGGGTACCAGGACCCCTGAACTCAGCCCGCCAAGCGCTCTCGTTCGCCCAGGGCCCTGCGGCTTGGTCTCCGGGCTGCCGAGCCCTCGGCACTAGCGGGGGACGGGCGGGGCGGGGCAGGGCGGGGCCAGGCGGGCGGGGCGGGGACAGGTGGGGCAGGGACGGGCAGGGCGGGGCTGGGACAGGTGGGGTGGGGCGGGGCGGGGCGGGGCTCGTCGGCAAGCAGCACTGACCGAAGACACCGTTTTGATGGATTTCACGGCTGCCTCGAACACCTTCTTGGGGAGCCGCAGGTTGGTGGTCCCGCTGTCCACGATGCTCTTGTCGTAATTGTACTGTGGGGAGCCAGTGGCGAATGAGGCCTTCTCCCGGGGCACCCGAGGCAGCACCTGCCCTGCCCCCCAAGCTGTGCCGGCCAGGACCCATCCCTCAGGTCAGAGGTCAAAGCCTGGGGCTTGGGCTGACTCCATTGAGCCAGGGGCCCCTGCGGCCAGTCTCCCGGGTCTCCCGCAGAACTTCCCCGGCCGCGCGGAGCCTGCCAGGGTGGCGAGGCAGCGCCCAGCGCCCAGCGCCTGTCTGGCCGCAGAGCTCGGCCGGCGGCTCCGCACAGCCCGTGCGCACGGGGATTTGCCAGGGTGGCGAGGCAGCGCCCAGTGCCCAGTGCCTGTCTGGCCGCAGAGCTCGGCCGGCGGCTCCGCACAGCCCGTGCGCACGGGGATTTGCCAGGGCCAGGCGCGTGAGTCGGCTGTGGGGCTGGCGCAGGTCTGTCCAGAGGGATCCCTCTCCCTGCTCCAGACGAGGAACGGGCCTGCACACAGCTCGCCCCGTTAGCCGCCCGCGTGGGGCCCTGCGCTGCCTCCTGCCTCTCCTGGGCTGCCCAGGCCACAGCGTGCAGGGCCAGGGTGTGCCCGATCCCCATGCGCCCCACGGGGCTGCAGGGAACCAGAGCTGCATGGCGTGTGGCTCTAAGCCCAGCGCTGCGGCTGCCCCCGGGGTCTGGTGCCAGCCCGCCGTGCCGTGGGAGTGCGGATCCTCTGCCCCCGCCACGTCTGCCTCTGCGCCCCCCGCAGGCGTGTGGCCCTGCTTCATGCCACCCCGCCGCTCCGGGCCCTCGCCGCCCCACCTCCTTGCAGTCCATCCTGAGGTCCTGCCCGTTGATCTCGATCTTCACGATGATGACCTCGTAGTACCACTCCTTGCGGATGGGCGTGTACCAGATGCTGCCCACGCAGAGGGAGTGGTCCACGCCCCCGATGATCTGCAGCAGGGAAAGAGGTGCCAGCGGCCGTCAGCTCGGGCAGCTGGGAAAGGAACTAGGGAGCCAAAGCGATCGCTGACCCTGGAACCAGCCCTTGGGACAACCCCCCAATAACGGGGGGAGCGCTCCGCCTCGCGACCCCCTGGCACGGCCCCACGCCGGGGATCCCGTCTGTCGAGCCCAGCCCCGGCACTCACCATGCTGCCCCCGACGGACGCCAGGGCCTCGGACTCGTTGGGCGAGAAGCCCGCCCCACAGAGCTGCAGGGAGAAGATGTTGGGCACCCGGGTCTGCTTCACCAGGGAGTTGAAGAAAGGCTCCAGGGTGTCGTCGGGCTGGTGGGGGAGACAGAGCCGCAGCCGGGTGAGTGGCCGGGAGCACTCCGCGAGGTCCCCGGGCGGGGAGGAGGCCTGGCTCCGTCCCCCTGCTAGAGAGAGGCGCGGGCTGGCCAGCATGCTCGCCCACTGGGACTGCAAGGGGACACCCCCGGTGCCTGGGGACGCCGCTGCCCCATGGGACCCAGAACCCTGCCAGGCTCCCCCCATGGGCACCAAGCAGCATGGCAGGCGGCTCTGAGCTGGCACAGCAAGGCCACAGGGCCAGGCGCTGGCTCCACGCTCAGAGGCCGCCACGTTTCCGAGAGCCAAGGCTGGGTCCCCGGGGCTGGGGGCAGGGACAGAGAAGGGGTTTGCCGTGCTGGCAGGGTGTGACATGGGCGGGGCCAGGAGCAGCCAGGCACACGGGGAGCTGGAGGCACCTCACCCCCTCTCAGAGCAGCGGGTTCCGGGCCCCGCTCGGCTACAGCCCTGGGTAACCTGCAGCCTCGCTCTGCGCCTTGTTTCCAGCTGTAAGGGGGGGCGGCACTGGGGGGCTGCCTTGTGGGCAGGCTGGAGAGAGAAGGGCACTGGGGTGCTCCTCTTTGCAGAGCTGGCTTGTGGTGCCTTGATGGACATGGTAGCAGGGAGACATTGGGCTAGGTATGGGTGCACTGACGGAGCCAGTGGCTGAGGGGGGTCGGGGGTGCACTGACGGAGCCGGCGGCCGAGGGGGGTCGGGGATGCACTGACGGAGCCGGCGGCCGAGGGGGGTCGGGGGTGCACTGACGGAGCCGGTGGCCGAGGGGGTGGGGGGGATGCACTGACGGAGCCGGCGGCCGAGGGGGTGGGGGGGATGCACTGACGGAGCCAGCGGCCGAGGGGGGTCGGGGATGCACTGACGGAGCCAGTGGCTGAGGGGCAGTTTCGGGTGCAGTAACAGATCGGAGGCTGGGGGCAGGCGTGGGGCGTACACCCCTACGCAGCGCTGCCCGCCCTCTCCCAGGCCCTGTGGTCCACGCCCAGGGGCCCGCTCACCCGGGCGATCTCGGCGTAGGCCAGCCCCAGGATCCCTTCCCAGTTGGAGCCGTTGATGAAGAATTTGTCGGACTCGGTGATGGCAGCGATGTTGGCGCGGACGGTGACGTTGGGGCCGTGCGGGATGGTGACCAGGTCCGTCCCCAGCTCCCCTTCCCACTTGCCCTGCGTGTACGGCACGTAAACCCCTTTCCGCAGGTCCCGGTAGGTGCTGGACCTGCAACAAACACCAGAGACACGAGCAAGCCCTCAGGCCCGGGGTACTGGGGGGGACGCGGGAGTGCGGCAGGGCTCTGGGGGAGATGGTGGAGCTGAGTACTGGTGAATGTCCACGTGTGTGTGCAAGTGGAGGGATTGTGAACTCACACGTATGTGTGTGTGAGTGCACACCCACATCGGCTACATGCTGGATGTGTGTGCCTGGGGACTGGCCTGCGTAGTGGTGTGTTTGTGACGCCGCATCCCTGTGGATGTGTGGAGCTGTGCCTACGCATGGGTGTGCTGTGTGTCCTGTGTCGACGCGTGCCAGGAACTCCCACACGTGTGCGTTCACACAAGGAGGAACCCCCTGCACTTTTGTGTGTCCGTGTCCGCACCCCCCACACACACCTGGGCCTCTGACCTGCTGCATTCTGGGGCTCGCTGAAATGCCACTTCCCGGCCCGCCTGCGTCTCCTCAGCTTGTCCCAGTGTAGGGCCAGGCCCCTGCCCTCCCCCCGGACACCAGCGGTGCCCAAGCGCTACCGACCTGTCCCCCTCGGGCCCTGTCGGCCGCTGGCTCCACCCCGAGGCCAGGGCCCGCCAGGCCGAGCTCCCCGGCAGCTCCAGGCCGTGCTTCCCGGGCGCCCGCCCAGGGACTGGGCTGCAGCTGCCAGTGGGGTGGCCAGATGGTTTCAACACAAATCCGGGACACCCTTGGCATGACATCACAATCGGCATTCCGCCGGATTTCGGACATACCCGACAGTTCGATTGTCTCCATTTGTTTCCCGGACAGAAAGCTCAAATACTGGACTGTCCGGTTCCAAACCGGACACCTGGCAACCCTCGCTGCCAGTGTACACAAGGCACTCGGAGCCGCTGCCAGCGTACACAGGGCACTCAGAGCCGCTGTGAGTGTGCACAGGGCAGTCGGAGCCACTGTGAGCGTGCACAGGGCACTCAGAGCCGCTGTGAGTGTGCACAGGGCAGTCGGAGCCACTGTGAGCGTGCACAGGGCACTCAGAGCCGCTGTGAGTGTGCACAGGGCACTCGGAGCCGCTGCCAGCGTACACAGGGCACTCAGAGCCGCTGTGAGTGTGCACAGGGCACTCGGAGCCGCTGTGAGCGTGCACGGGGAACTCAGAGCCGCTGCCAGCGTGCACAGGGCACTCGGAGCCGCTTTGAGCGTGCACAGGGCACTCGGAGCCACTTTGAGCGTGCACAGGGCACTCAGAGCTTCTGTGAGTGTGCACAGGGCAGTCGGAGCCGCTGCGAGTGTGCACAGGGCAGTCGGAGCTGCTGCGAGCATGCACAGGGCACTCAGAGCCGCTGCCAGCGTGCACAGGGCACTCAGAGCCGCTGTGAGTGTGCACAGGGCAGTCGGAGCCGCTGTGAGCATGCGCAGGGCAGTCGGAGCCGCTGTGAGTGTGCACAGGGCAGTCGGAGCTGCTGCGAGCGTGCACAGGGCACTCGGAGCCGCTGCCAGCGTGCACAGGGCACTCGGAGCCGCTGCCAGCGTGCACAGGGCACTCGGAGCCGCTGCGAGTGTGCACAGGGCACTCGGAGCTGCTGTGAGCGTGCACAGGGCACTCGGAGCCGCTGCTGGAGCCGCTGCGAGCGTGCACAGGGCACTCGGAGCCACTGCCAGCGTGCACAGGGCACTCAGAGCCGCTGTGAGTGTGCACAGGGCACTCGGAGCCGCTGCCAGTGTGCCAAGGGCACTCGGAGCCACTGCCAGCGTGCACAGGGCACTAGGATCCACTGCCAGCGTGCACAGGGCACTCAGAGCTGCTGTGAGTGTGCACAGGGCACTCGGAGCCACTGCCAACGTGCACAGGGCACTAGGATCCGCTGCCAGCGTGCACAGGGCACTAGGATCCGCTGCCAGTGGACACAGGGCACTCAGAGCTGCTGTGAGTGTGCACAGGGCACTAGGATCCGCTGCCAGAGTGCACAGGGCACTAGGATCCGCTGCCAGTGTGCACAGGGCAGTTGGCGCTGCAGGGCTGATTCCTGTTCAGACACTCGGGCCAGGGCCATGGGAGCACTGTGGGCCCAGCCCAGGGTGGGGGACAAACAAGCCCAGACCCTGTGCAGCGTGCCCAGGCCCCGGAGGCCAGGCCCTGCTCCGTGTGCTGGGGGGCGGGGCCGCTCCTCTGCCCTCTCCGTACAGAAAGGGGCCATTGAGCCCTGCCCGGGGCAGATGCTGCCGTCATGGAGGCTGAGCAGCGCCTGGCAGTGCCGGCCTTGGGAAGCGAGAGCGAGACACAGACAGTGCACAGGCCCCTCCGGGTCCCCACGAGGCTGCAGCTGGCTGGAGCGTGCCCGCGACGGAGCCCACAGGAGCCACTCCCGGGCCCTGGCACCGAGGCCCTGACACTCTCCCAGCGGGCCCAGGAGTCGCTCCAGGCCGCGGGGCCCCTGCGGTGCTGCGGAGAGCGACGCCGAGGGGCGGGGGGCGAGCACGGAGAGGGGCCTGACGCCAGGGGGCGGCAATAGAGGGCGTTCCAGGCAGGGGCCAGGCTCCGGAGCGGCTCTGCGGTCCCATGGGAGTCGCTTTCCATGGGCCAGAGCAGCGGGGCCCCTGCCGGGGGGGCCCAGGGCAGGGTGACTGGGCTTCCCCAGGGCAGTGCCAGGCCCGTAGCGCCCGGGCCATACTCACAGCTGGCGCTGGTAGTACCGCCGCAGGAAGGAGTGAGGCGCTGCCCCCACCGCGAAGTTACTGCTCCCCGTGTCCACCAGGATGTTCAGCTGGGGAAGGAGAGAGGGACGCACGTTACTGAGGGGCAGGAAACGTCAATGCCACCCAGCCCCCCACGCCGGGCACAGCGGGCAGCAGCCCCCCCCGCCAGGCACAGCGGGCAGCAGCCCCCACCCCGCATGGCAGAGCAACCCCCCCCCGCCGGGCACAGCGGGCAGCAGCCCCCCCCCCGCCGGGCACAGCGGGCAGCAGCCCCCCCCCCGCACAGGGGCAGCAGCAGCCCCCCCCCCGCCGGGCAGCGGGCCAGCCCCCCCGCCGGGCACAGCGGGCAGCAGCCCCCACCCCGCACGGCAGAGCAGCCAGCGCCCCCCCCGCCGGGCACAGCGGGCAGCAGCCCCCACCCCGCACGGCAGAGCAGCCAGCGCCCCCCCCGCCGGGCACAGCGGGCAGCAGCCCCCACCCCGCATGGCAGAGCAGCCCCCCCCCGCCGGGCACAGCGGGCAGCAGCCCCCACCCCGCATGGCAGAGCAGCCCCCCCCCGCCGGGCACAGCGGGCAGCAGCCTCCACCCTGCATGGCAGAGCAGCCCCCCCCCCGCGGGGCACAGCGGGCAGCACGCCTGGCAGTTAACCCCTTGGCTTTCAAGACGAGCGTTTATCCCCAGGGCAGGGAGCGTGGCGGTGCCCAGATTTCTGCTGACCACACCGTGGGCCCTCGGGGTGCAGCCCCCAGGCCGTCAGGTCCTGAGCCACCCGGCTCCCAGGGCCCTTGCTGTCCGCACTCCAGCCCGGTGCCCTGCGGCTCCGTGATGGGCTCTGCAGGGTGGGGAGGGTTCGAGCATCAATCGGAGCCGCTGAGTGAGGGCCACGCTGTCTGGTGGCTGGGCAGGACCCCGACTCCCGCCACCCTGCGGGAACCAGCCGTTGAGCCGCATCCCCGGTTCTGCACTGCGGAGCAGCCGCTCCCCCGGGGCAGGGCGGCACCAAGGCCGGGCGTTACTCCAGCAGGCGCCTGGCAGGGGCCGCTGACCTCCAGGGGTTTAACCCGGCGCCCAGAGACCGGCGGGCTGGGTCCCCGCGGGGCCTGTCGGCCAGTGGCCAGCGCCGCGGCTGCCGAGGGAAGAGCCCCATGGGGACAGTTCTGGGAATCCAGGGTCCCTCCCCCCGCCCTGCAGAGCACGGTGGAGCCTCCCCTGCGAGGGCCAGCTCAGCGCGGTGCCGTGCGCCGCACCACTGCCTCACTCAGCACAGTGCACCGCTAGTGGGGCGCTGGCTGCCTCCGCGCAGGGCCGTCTCAGTTTGGTGAACCGATTGCTCGGCTCGGTGGTGAATTCTCGGTGGGCTGTTGCTTGGGTGGGAAGGGCCTCTGCTAGGAAAAGCACAGGGGGGAGGGATGTTCCTCCTTTGCCCAGTTCTGGCATCCAGGCCTTCTCCTCGCGGAAACAACCAATTTCAGCGCCCTGAGCCAAGGCTGCCTCTGCTCCATGAAGGTGCCCGGTAGCGCGCTCGGCCTCCCTGCGGCAGCCCCTGAACAGCTCCCAAAAGGCCTGCCCTCCGCCGCGTCTGTGCAGCACACGCCTGGCTCCCCCATCAGCTGTCCCACCCCCCGCCCTGTCTTCCAGCAGCCGTGGGGCAGAGAGCAGCCCCCTCTGCTCCAGAGGACCCCTGGCACGTGCCAGGCACCCGGCGGGGCTGCTTGTGAGCAGGGAGACCCGCCCCGAGGGAGTTCACGCCACCCGGCCCGCGTGCGCTGGGCTCGTTAGGGCCCGTCAGTGCTCTGCTAAGGAAGGAGCCAATGAAGCTGCTGGAGCCAGGCCGCATGCGGGGGTTTGGCTGTAGCCTGGCGCAGGGAGGGCCTGCGGTTTGTTGGCTCTGTGCCTGGCTCCCCGTGAGTTCTGGCCCTACTCACTGCTGTATTTGGCCAGAGCCCCCAGAACCTGCCCCAGCGGGTCCGGCCCCGGGTTGGGAAGCGCTGGCCTAACGTGCCGGCCAGATGGGCCCCCCGCTCCGGGCTGTGCCAGCCAAGGGTTAAGCGCAGCCCGCGGTGCTGTCAGCAGCTGGAGGAAAAGTGATCTAGCAGCGCTCGCGCTAAGCACCCCCACCTGCGCTAGGCAACCCGGAGCCTGCAGCCAGTGCCCTTCCGCCCCCCGCACGGCTGCCAGGGCAGCTCTATTTGAGCTTCAATTAGAGGCCATCTGTGCTAGCAACGGCTTGGTGCCGGTCCCGTGGGGGGGCCTCCAGGGGGGCCTCGCTGGAGAACTGCCCTGCTCACCGGGGCTCCTCAACCCTTTCCCCACCTGCACAGGAGCCGGGATGGCGGCGGGGGGCTGCGGGACCCATGGCGGGGGGAGGGTGTGACATAGTGGGGGGTAACTTGCTGGCTGCTATGCTGGGCAGTGGGCTGTGGGTGACCCCTGCTGTCTGTAGCCTGGCCCAGCAGGGCTGGGGGTGAGTCATTATGCAAAGGGGGCTCCAAATCAGCTACCCCCCATGGAGAGGAACAAAGGGAGGTGGATGCGGCCCTAGCTGGGGGCAGGGCAGGAAGAGAGTTAGTTAGTTTTGGTCTGGGAGCATGGAGGAAGCAGCCTAAGCAAGGGGCTGGGATTTAGGGGCCCAGTCTCCCCCATCTCAAGGGGGGCTGAGACATCCTAGGCCTGCCCTGGAACCAGATGACACCTGTGCTGTGCTGTATCCTGGAGGAGCAATAAACTCCCTCTGTTCTACCAGCTGGTGGAGTCTGTTCGTGCCATTACGGGGGTGCAGGAGACGGGAAAACCCCAACGCGCCGTCACAGAGGCTGTCAGACTGCACCTGGCCTGCCGCTCACACCTGGGCCACATGGGCAGCAAGGGGCGCCCTGGCTCCATCGCGGCCAGCAGTGCCCAGAGAAATGAAGCCTAACGAGGGGGGCAGGGACAGTGGCGAGGGGGGGAGCAGACGGCAGGACGCAGGCATGAAACAGCCTCCCCAGTGGACAGGCCTGCAGGCTGAGTGTTGGGGAACCAGGGACTCCGACAGGCACAATCCCTCTGCCAGGCCTGAGGACAGAGCTGGAGATAGTGACTGACAGTGCGTGTGCGTGTGCGTGTGCGTGTGCGTGTGTTGGGGGGATCCTGTCAAACTCTGGGAGCCGCAGCTTTGGTCAAAAAGTGCTTCAAGCGCCCCCATTGGGGCTGCCATCCCTGGATGCTGGGTGGGCTCAGCTAGCCAGCGGGTCCCGCTCCCCTTGGCGGTGGAGACGCCCTGACACGGCCGCCATGCACGGGCCTGTCTGGCGTAGGGATCCAAAGGGTTGCTGGGCACCGGCTGGCGCGTAACCATGGGAACGTCCAGCCAGGACACGATTACTTAATGAAACAGCCAGGGCCCCTGAGAAGGGAGCTGGGCCTGGGGAAGGGGCAGGTGAGCCCCGTAAGGCTGAGCGAGCCCCGCCTCAGGGAGGGCTGGCAGAAAGGAGCCGTGTGGGGTGAAGGCTGGGTCTGAGCAGTCCCTGGACCAGGTGCAAGGCCGGGGGAGCGGCCCCAGGCTGCCGGAGAGTGGCTAGTGGGTCCCCCTGGCTGGGCTGAGGCCGGGACGCCAGACCCCGCTGGCCGGGCAGGAGCCTGTCCCCTGGACTGCAGGCCTGTCCGGCTGTGGCCACGCTGAGGGTGCACCGTGCACGCTCCCCAGGGAGCCGAGGAGCCAGCGGCCTGGGCAGAGCAGTGTGCGCAAACCGGCTCGGCTACTGAGGGAAGGTGAGTTACAGACGGGGGCTGGGTGCAGCCCTTGGTCCCAGCCTGGCACAGGGAGCAGGCAGGTCCCCAGTGGGGCTGCGCTTTGCGGTGCTGTCCTGGCTTCTGAAACGAACTGGGCCAGAAGCTGGCTTGAGCCTGGTCCTGCACGGGGGCGGGAGGGGGGGGGGTGCTGAGTGCTTCCTGCTCCCACTGAGCCAGCAGGATTTGACACCCCCCTGCCTCCCCTGTTAAGCAGGGATTTCCTTTCGTGTTTTTAAATTCTACTGCAGTGATGCTGCGGGTGCAGCCTGGTGCATGGTCACTGCCTTTCATTGCTTCATTCTCCTCTCAGGCCTGAGTGCGAGCCTGACTCAGTATCCCTGCTGGCCCCAGGACCCCCTAAGGCAGTGGGGTACCCCACCGTTTCCTGTACGCTGCTCGGGAGACATTCTGATGCTACCCAGGTGATTAGCACAGCACCCACAGCTAGGGTTAGTGTGTCTACTGGTGGTGCACATTTGCACATGCCTCGGTGCACAAAACAAAATGTATCCTGCACATGGATGGAAAAGATTAGAGGGAACATTGTTTATGCCACGGTCTCCCAAGGCGTATGTCACCTGGCTGCCTGCCTGAGTTACAGATGGCTACATAAAAAGCACTAGTGGAATCAGTACAAGCTAAAACTTCATAGGACTCATTTACACTGCTCCATATTCTCTGCGGTGCAAAGGAGGAACAGTGTTTAGATTCCAGCTGATTTACTGTGACGCTGCGGTAAAACCGAGGCAGCAAGTGCTGGTCCAGGCGCAGAGGGCTGTGACCCTGTGGCATCGAGGGGTCTGTGCCAGCAAACAGAGACGTGGGGAATAACGTAGCTGGGCAGGACACGCCCGCCTCCGGAGGGGCACAGCAGACGGGCAGGACACGCCCGCCTCCGGAGGGGCACAGCAGACGGGCAGGACACGCCCGCCTCCGGAGGGGCACAGCAGCCGGGGAAGCTGAGCCGCTGCCGTGAGGGCCGTGGCTGCAGAAGGAACAAGCGTACTTTGCGCGCTGAGGCTGGGCAGCCCTGAGGGAAAGCGGCTCTAGTCCGCGCGCTGCCCTGCAGGCCCACTGGCAAGTGAGAATCCGGACGCTGAGTCCGGGCGTGTGCCGTGGCTGCTAAAGGGTCCCGAGCACAGCAGCTTTCCTGGCAGCGGGGAGGCAGGCTGCGTGGGCAAGCGTCCCTCTGGGCAAAGGCAGGACGCTGCCCGCAGAGAAGGCTCCCAGCGCTGCGGGGTGGGCGGGGGACTGGAACAGTACTGCCCTGCGCCCGCCGCGGGTCGGGCTCCAAGCACCTGGCGGGCGGGAACGCCCAGCCTCACTCCTGCCCCCGGAGGCAGGGCCGTGGAGCTACCCCCTTTCCCGGGGGGGGGGAGACCCTTCCGAGGGCGGTGAGAGGCTCAGCTCCTCCCGGGACTCAGTGGGAACAGGCTGCCTGACTGCCGTGAAAAGTGTGTGTGTGCGCGTGCAAGCGCGTGAGCGTGCGTGTACCGATCGGATTTGGACAAAAAACATTTTTTAACACCTGATTTCAGAAATCATTTTCTCCTTCTCTAAACGACCCTTCCACTCCAGGGAGGCGCTTGCTAGGGGACGGGGCCAAAGGGGGAACCGCGAGGAGACCTGGTTCCCTGTGCTAGGCTCTGTGTGCCTGGGTGGGGTTTTCCCCTCTTTGCCCCATTTTCCTCCATTGGGCATCCCCCTTCCTGGCCGGGAAGAGGCAGGTCTGTCAGAGCCGAGTCTTGGACCCCCCGTCAGCGTGCAGTGCAGGCTGAGCCCCTTGGATCCTGGTGGACTGGCTGGGGCAAGGGGAGCTGTGCCATGCGCTCCCCCCTCCCCTCCTCGTGGTAATGTGCCCGAGCACTCCCACCACTTGGCTCCATAATGTGCCTAAATCGGCGGATTCCCCGGAGCTCCCAGCGCCTCCCTCGTGGCCCTGGCCATGCAGGGGAGAGGTCCCAGGAGAAGGGTGTGATCAGGCCATGGGGGACGGCAGCCACGTCCTGGGCTGGTCAGTGCCTAAAGCTGCACTGGAGGCGGGTCGCTGTCCCACCTGGGGCCCCGAGCCCACGCCAGCGCGAGAAGGCGTCTGCTCTCCCGCCGAGGCACCGCGCCTGCTGGCCCTCAGTGCCTGAGCTGGGCTCCCGGGGCCCTGCTTCGGGGCCCCGTCGGCGTTACCGCATGGGGCTGTGATGGGGACTAGAGCGGAGTAGCTCAAGGCTCCAGGTGTGCTGTGTTCAAGGGGCTCCCGGGCACGGGGGGAGCAAATGACACTGCAGGGGTGGGAATGGCGTATTCCAGAGGCAGGGGATGCCCCAAGCATGGGGGGAGGGGGTTCTGTGAACCAGAACATGGCTCCCACTGGCCGTTTTAAATAGCTGTGTGGGGCGGTGGGAGCGGCACAGCAGGGCTGCCGGCAGTGAGCTGGGCTGGAGTCGGGGGGGGTTCACTCTCCACATGGCGGCACCTTGCTCTGCTCTAGGGTATTAACACAGCCCCTCAGCTGCCGCTTCCTGTGATGCATCGGGGTCCCCCGCCTCCTGCACCCCCGTAGTGGCACGGACAGACTCCCCCAGCCAGTAGAACAGAGGGAGTTTATTGCTTCTCCAGGATACAGCACAGCACAGATGTCATCTGGTTCCAGGAACTGGGGCTAGGAGGCCTCAGTGCCCCCCCTTGAGATGGGGGGTGGCTGGGCCCTACAATCCCAGCCCCCCTCCCTAGCTCCTTCTCCCCTGCTTCCCAGACAGACACTAAAAGACCGTCCCTTCCAGCCCTGCCCCCAGCCAGGCGCAGCATTCCACCTTCCTTTGTTCCTCTCCCTGGGGGTAACCGGTCGGACAGGTTCCCTCCCTGTCCCATCAGCTACTCGGCTGGGCCGTGGTCCAGACAGTAACCAGTGGGGGTCACCCACAGCCCCAGCCCAGCAAGCAGCAAGGTACCAACACTACGGCACAGCAGGTATGGGCACTGCTCCGTGTGCTGCACGGGACACGGGTTGGCGGCTCCCAGTGGACAAGGGGCCACCTGGAACTGCCATTGGTCGTCTCTGCGAGAGGGATGGGACTGTGGTCCAGTCCCCGCCTAACTGGGGCAGCAGCAGGGCAGGCTGCTCCCTTGCGTCAGCCCGAGGACTCCAGAACTTCACTGCCGAATCGGGAGGGACCATGCTGAGCTCCTGGCCCAAGGGGCTTCCAGAGGCAGGGTGGAGGGGGAACCCAGCAAGCGCTGGGCCTAAACAACAATCCATGTGACTGGGGATGCCCTGGGAGTGTCCTCTGCTTGGCCCGGTCCCCGCCTGCCTGGATGCTCACAGCTGTGAGCATCACTGCCCTGAGGAGGGGGTGGAGCTACACAAGGCCATAGGGAGCCCAGGAAACCCTGCTCAGCACTAGATAGTTAATCCGAGAAGGGCTTGGTGCAAGCCCCAGTGGGTTTAGTTAGCTCCTGTGCCCACAGCACAGCAAGCAGAGGTCTCAAGGCTCCAACCCAAACACGCCCTAGGTGTGCACCAGTCAGCAATTGCATGCCCACTCCAAGCAGCCGCTAAACACACCTAGCCTACTGTCATGCACCCGGCGCTTGCTTGGAGACATGAGCTGGAAACTCTGACTCCACGCACTAACACCTGCGCTCACACGTCTGCACAGACCCGTGTACACCCTCCACACTTGTGTACACGCACACAGGTTGCACATTCACCTCTGCCCTACGCTTGCTTAGAACTGATTGTGCCTGACTGCAGGCGAGAGGACTTTCACCGTGGATTTCAGTGGGCGCAGAAGCAGACTTGTATTGTGGTCGCAGACCCACACATACAGTCCCGACCCCCCTTACCCCATGCACCCCCCCCAGTCTCCCTCTATTTTGTATCGTCACATGGGGTGGAGCTCAAGTTCCCTGAACCCCTCCTCTGTTTATAAATGTATGGAAACAGTGAAGAAAACCTGGCCACGTGCCAGGCTGGCCACTCGCACAAGGCTGGCTCTTGTCATCAGAGCCAGGCTCCCATTTCTGAGCCTTCCTGCTGACAGGGTGTACAGCTGTGGGGACTCGCCAAGCAAATACTTTCCATTCGCAATAGAGCTGTGGTTCCCCAGGGGATATTGTATTCCCCACCTCCCTGCCCCTCCTTCCCTTGCACTTCTGCGGTCCCTAGGAGTCCACGAGAAAGTCGCTGAAGCATCAGCAAGCATTGCACTCCTCTGCAGAGCAGCAATATCCCGCGTTTGCAAGCTCCTTCCTCGGGGGCGAGGTTACCCTGAGCACACCGGAGTCAGCTGAGGACAGAGGCTGGCTCGGGGCTTTGCCTTTCAGTGCTGCAGGGTGGAAGCAGGAGTCATTTGGGGACAAGCCTTGCAGCCCCGTGGGTCTGGCCTAAGGAGCAGGTGAATTTGCCTCTTTGTGCTGCACTTGCGTTGCTGATGGCGCATGTCACAGCACCCAAAACTGTCTCCCCAGCATCCGGATGCCCAAAATAGCCAGCCTAAACACGGGAACGGACCGCACTGAAGGCCTGCATTGTGACTAGCGAGAGACCCCTCGTGTACCTCAGACTACTGGCCACGCGGTGCCCTGGCGCCAGGAGCGTGGTGTTTGCAAACGCCTGCGGAGAGCACTGTATAAGGTGCTGTGTCTCTAAGACAGCCTGTGTCTGAAATGGGGGCTGGGAATGCCTAGGGGAGGCCCACAGGATAGTGGCTCTGTACTCAGGCCCTGCAAGTGAACTTATTTCTCACGCCCCTGCAGCCGGCGTGGCTGCTTTCTAAAATCGGAATTTTCCTGCTGAAAGACTCTCCAGGTTCGTTCTTGAGCAGCTGTGGGGTCTCAGGTGCACGGTGCCTAGGTGAGACGCACACACAGAGCTACACATACCGAGTCAGGCTTCGGTCTCCGCTTGGCAAAGCCGTGGCCGGGGAACTGGGCTAGCGTGCCTTACCTTTTGCGGGGGGCTCCCGAGAGTCATCTCCACGTAGTAGCCCTGGCCGGATTTCCCCCTCAGGTTGTCGATCATGTTCACAAAACTGCTCCTTTGTCTGGAGTCCTCCTGCTCCTCCGCCACTGAGCGCTGCACCCTGGGGCCCTGTTGCAAAGTGCCCATCCCGTTCCTCAGAGGCACCCGGATCCCCAGATGAGGCTGGCTGGCTCGCACCATCCCAGACCCGAGCCACAGCAGCAACCATGGCAACGCATGAGCCATCTTGGTGACAGCCCTGCCCAGCCCTTTCCTTGAATTTTCTCCTCCTGGGGTGCTGTTGCTGTTTTTCTTCTTCAAGGAAATCCTTCCCGTTGCAAAGACAAATTGCATAAGGACCAGGAAAAAGTTTTACTGGGCTAACCAAATGCTCCTCCAGCGCAAGCCACCAGTCACCAGGAGCATCTCTGGGGCAGAGCGAATTCCAGCTTGCAAATTATCTCCGGAGTGGGGAACCTACAGTGAGAACCATCAGGCACTAGGCGAGGCAATTCAGTGCAAATCGGCAGCTGGAAGCAGCAGTCCTGCTGGGCTGGTGGTTGGTTTTTTCTTCCTCCTCCTGGTTAGCGGCAGCATGGGAGAGCAGGCAATTCAGTCCCTTTCCAGGCCCCAGAGGCAGCATTTGTGAGTCCACCATAATCTCTCCACTCTGCCATCAGGATTTGGAGGCGGAAAGACTTGTGGCTGCTGCTGTCAAAGCCAAAGGTTTTTTTTCCCCCTCAAAGATCTCTGGGAAGTGTAGTTTTCCACTTTTGCTTCCTGTTCACAATGGCGAAGGCTGGCTTGGATGCCCTGCTTTGGGTGAAGCGTAAAGGTATCTCTGCCAGCCGGACTGAATGGGCCCAATTCTGCCTTTGTAGTCCATGAATCCCAAGAGAAAGATTAAAAAAAAAAAAACCCCTTCAAGAACCTTTTCCATCTACATTTCACCTAATGGGAGGTGGCTAACGAAGAAAGTGACATGAGAAAATGAAGATGCTGTTTGCTTGCTTAAGAGAGAAAGTTTACATGTGCCAGGAATATCCGTGCCACCTTTAAGAGGGTTATGAGCAACATTTCCTCTAATTTTTTTGCATCCATATGCAGAATAAATTTTATGTGCTGCTGTGCACTACCACCAGTAGAAACATACGCTGGTCACTGGGGTGCTATGCTAAGAAGTGGGGTGGCACCTGACTCTCTCCTGGGTGGCTGTCCAAGTGCACAGCTTACAGGGGACACTGGTTATGAGTGTGTGCGCCCAGGCCTAGAGGAAGGTTGCTGGTCACAAGAAGCAAGATTGATATCAGGCTAAGTAGTTTTTAGAGAGCTGTCCAGGTTTGGCAATATTGCTATAAGAGAAACAATCGTTCAGCAAAGCCCAAGAGGTGACCCCTCCCCCCTCCAATCATGAATGACATTTACAACTGAGATGTAAAGAAAAAATACATTTGGGATTCTTCTGAGCCTGTGGCGATTCACGCTTTCCAGCTTTTCTCTGCAACCACAAAAGAGAAAAACTTTCTTTCTTTAAAAAAGCAACTGAAAACTGCGGTTCTTGTATAATCCTATAACTCAAAGTGCAGGGGCTTTAAGAAAAACACCAAATAAAGAGTCACTGTCAAATTGCAAGAGTGACTTTCATTGCTGTAGAGAACCCTACTTCCTTCCCCAGGCATTGTTGTTTAAATTGGTCTTGAATTAAAAATATGCCTCCCTAACAATTAATTTTCTTGCATTGTTTGCACACTGTGGCTGTGTCTAGACTGGCAAGTTTTTCCGCAAAATCAGCTGCTTTTGTGGAAAAACTTGCCAGCTGTCTACACTGGCCGCTTGAATTTCTGCAAGAACACTGACTTCCTACTGTCTGAAATCCGTGCTTCTTGCAGAAATACTATGCTGCTCCCGTTCGGGCAAAAGTCCTTTTGCGCAAAGCTTTTGCGCAAAGGGGCCAGTGTAGACAGCTCAGATTTGTATTGCGCAAAAAAGCCCCAATCGTGAAAATGGCAATCGGGGCTTTTTTGCGCAAAAGCGCGTCTAGATTGGCACGGACGCTTTTCCGCAAAAAGTGCTTTTGCGGAAAAGCATCTGTGCCAATCTAGATGCTCTTTTCCGCAAATGCTTTTAACAGAAAACTTTCCCGTTAAAAGCATTTGTGGAAAATCATGCCAGTCTAGACGTAGCCACAGTGTGTGTGTGTGGGGAGGGGAGGGGGGGTCATAAAATGACTTCAATAAAAAAAGAATGTGAAGCATTGTGCTTGCAGGTTATTTACATTCCTTATTTAGATAGCTGGTATTGCGTACCTTAAATGAACCTAGTACCGAGCTGGCTGAAGTGTGGCTTATATCCCTATGCTACAGGGAAGGTCAGCATAAGGCAGGGCTATGGTGCGGTTTGGGTTTACACAGGGCTCAACACGTGGCTTGCGGGTGAGAGCCAAAAAAAAAAAAAAAGTAGCCAATAGAATGGTCTTTTGTTGAGATGTGTTTTAGTAGTTACATTCCTGGACTGTCACTGCTCATGAAAAGTGCTGTCGTATGGGTGGAAATCAGGTAACTATTGCATGTTATTAATATCAGCAGAACTGACTTCAATGGGGCCTGCGTGTTGTATAATTTTGCCTTCATCTTCGTATTCATGCCCGTCTGTGTGAAAGAAGCTATTGCGGCCCTCGGCATGTGCTGTGAGTACCAGTGCGGCCCCCAAGGCTTCCAGAGCTGAGCAGTCGTGGCGTAAGGTATGCAGTTCCAGCTGTGGAAATCATGTTGCTGGAACTGAGGTATCTTAAGCTGAACTCTGGTGCCGTTCCCCCAGTGGAGGGTGACAGGAGAAATGCTTGACTTCCCTCACTCCTCACAGCAGGGTGGACTTTAGCAATTGATGGGGGTGCCCTCGACCTTTGATTTAGTGGGCCTAGATGTGGTGATTTAGCTGAAGAAAGTGAGGAGGAGAGCTTGTAGATTATGATAACCAGCAAGCTTTCCACAGCCCACAGTCTGGCTTATTGAGGGAAGATGGTATTAATCAAGGAAGGATTTTTCATGTGTTTTTTTACAGTATACGAAAGTATTATTGCTTATGGTGCCCTCTTAAGGGGCATGGCAGAAGTGCACACCATAAAAACGGAAAGGGGTAGAGGTGGCAATGAAAACATCAACTACTTGCCGTAGACTCTAGTCAGGCAAACTCTATTTTAATGGATGGAGGGCTGGACGCCCGGGCAGCCACGACACTGGCTTAAAAATAACACAATTTAAAATGAATCGATACTATTTTCTTTCCTGTTGGATTTCCAAACTCCTGTGGGTGAGGGGGAGCAGGATGACACATTTTCAAGTGTTTCTCTGCAAGGGGGAGGGCTGGAAACTTGCTTTGCTTTAAATAAAATGATTCTGGGAAGTCACATGAAGTAACATTGGATGAGCAACCTTGTGTGGTTTTGGAGAGCATTCCCAGGGAGGGGTCAGACACCCAGTTTTGGGGTACCCAGGGGGGTCAGACACTCGTGGTGGTGGGGGCATGACACCCAGTTTTGGGGTGCCCAGGGGGGTCAGACACTCATGTGGTGGGGGGTCATGACACCCAGTTGTGGGGTGCCCTGAGGGGTCAGACACTCCTGGTGGGGGGGCATGACACCCAGTTGTGGGGTGCCCAGGGGCGTCAGACACTCATGTGGTGGGGGGTCATGACACCCAGTTGTGGGGTGCCCTGAGGGGTCAGACACTCCTGGTGGGGGGGCATGACACCCAGTTGTGGGGTGCCCTGGGGGGTCAGATACTCGTGGTGGGGGGCATGACACCCAGTTGTGGGGTGCCCTGAGGGGTCAGACACTCCTGGTGGGGGGGCATGACACCCAGTTGTGGGGTGCCCTGGGGGGTCAGATACTCGTGGTGGGGGGGGGGCATGACACCCAGTTGTGGGGTGCCCTGGGGGGGTCAGACACTCATGTGGTGGGGGGTCATGACACCCAGTTTTGGGGTGCCCTGGGGGGTCATACTCTCATGTGGTGGGGGGCATGACACCCAGTTGTGGGGTGCCCTGGGGGGTCAGACTCTCATGTGGTGGGGGGCATGACACCCAGTTGTGGGGTGCCCTGGGGGGTCAGACTCTCATGTTGTGGGGGGGTCATGACGCCCAGTTGTGGGGCTCGCGGCCCCTGTAGGGTGATTGCCCCCCGGGAGGGGGGGGGGGGGCTCGTTGTATCCAATGAGGGTCAGCGCAGTCCCACCGAGCGGACTACAACTCCCACAGCCCCCTGGGCCGCCCTCAGGCCCCACGTGACTCTGACCGAGGCCTGCTCCAATCCGATGCCGCCGGGCCGTTCCGACGCCCAATCAGACAGGGGCTGGGGCGGGCCCTGCCGTTGCTAGGCTTAGCCAAGCCGGAAGTAGTTGCTGGCCGGTCCCGGGCAACCCCGAGGCGTCCATGGAAGCGGAGGACGCGGAGCCCAGGCCGGGGCCCGCCTCCCCCCCCGCTGCTGCCCGTAGGGCCGGGCCCCGCCCCGCCCCGGGGAGTGAGGTCTGTCGGGGCGGGGGCGCGTGTGCAAGAGGGCAGGGACCAGTGTGCAAGGGGGCAGGAGGTGGGGGCACGTGTGCAAGGGGGCAGGCAGGAGGTGGGGGCACGTGTGCAAGGGGGCAGGCAGGAGGTGGGGGCACGTGTGCAAGGGGGCAGGAGGTGGGGCACGTGTGCAAGGGGGAGGAGGCGAGTGTGGCAGTTGACTATGGACCCGGGGAAGGGAATGCTGGTGCAGGAGTGTGTGTTGGTGTGACTGAGTGTGCAGAAGGGACGGGGGCGTGCCAGGGGTGTGAGTGCCTGCTCGCAGCCCGGGGGGAGTGCACATAGTGGGGGGGGGGGGTGCATCTCTTTGTGCTGGAGACATGGAGTTTGTTCCTTGTTCTGCTTTTAGCTAAGAAATCAGGAACTCTGCCTAATTTTCCCCCTATGTGGTGGTGAATTGAAGGTGTGGTGGGAGCCTCTAGTACCAAGCTGGGAGCAGCGTACTCATTTCATTAGGGTGGCAGCTCGTTGCTTCGCAGTCGGCCTGTGTGGCGATACATAGTGTACTCACAAGCACTGTGGGACATGTACAAGTTGGGATTCCTTTAACTGGAATAAGTCCGCATAGACGTTGTCTACTGCTGCTACTGTGTGTAAGTGAGATGACTATAAACACTGGTAAAAAAAAACATAAGTATGGAAACGTCTTAACCTAAAATGGTCCATTTTCAGGTGTTTTAGATCCCAAGTTGAGGAAAGCATGTGGAGTAGGATTTGTGATTCTGCTTTGATCTTGTGGTCTTGAAAATATTGCAGTCTTGGTTCTCGTAGGATTAATTGCTGGTCACGTAGCTCATTTTACATAAGAGTTAAAAATACAGAGACATCTGAGGTCACTGGGGAGGGAAATGCCAGGGAGAGAGATGAGGGACGGCAGCAATGTGGTGCTAGTAGTTAGAGCTGTCGTGGTTAGTGTATTGACAAATGTTCCTGGCACACTGCCTGTTTTTCATAGTGACCATTGACACGTGCAAAGGCCCTCAGGAAGTAAAAATCTGCTGAGGGGAGTTTTCAGGGGCTCTGAAACGGAATGAGTGCTGATGGAGACAGTTGCTGGGTTCAGCGTCTATTGTGCTCATTTCTGATGATGTCTTGGCACTTTACTTGAATCAGCTGACAAAGACAAGGAGAGTTACAGACTTTAATCTGCGTTTCTTCAGCTCTCGCTGCCATACAACAGAGCTGGTATAACAATGGTTCTTTGTAGCATGCTTGATACCTCAAGGTCCTCCCAGAGGCTGCTGAAGGGCTTGCAGCATGACAGCGGTCCCTGCCATCTGAGTGTCCCCATCTTTTTAGAATTCTCCAGCAATTCTTCCCAAGTATTTCACAAGTTGGCACCGGCTCCATTTCTGGGGCAGCCAGTGTTGGCAGTCCTGCTGCTCCAGGGGTGGGGGGACTCAAGCCCACAACTGTGTGCTCCCCAGGTGAATGCCCTATCCCGTCAGCCACTCCCGGACCCACTGCACCGTCTGTGTCCCTTATCCTGCCTTCCCCATGCTAGAGCCGTCTCCTTTTCTGGGGCAGCCCAGGTCTATCCTTGGTGATGGCACCCTTGGGACAAAGGAAGGATAAGGGGGCCCAGAATCTAGACAGATTAATACTAAACTGTTTAAGCTGGAGGCTGCTTGATGGTGATGGCCAGGGATTAACCAGACCAGTGCGCATTGCTTCTTGTCCAACTAGATCAGCCATCGACTTCAATGACTGACCAATCTGAGCCATCAAGGCAGTGTCATTGGCATAGCTGAAATCTCCCAAGAGAATGCTGTTCATTGCTGCCACTGACAGCTGGCTCCTTGAGCTTGTCTATGAACTCGTCAGTGCTGGTACTGAGTAACGACGGCAACAGAACACAGCGTAGCTGAGCACCTGTGGAAATAGGAAAGCAGATTGTGGATCTGCCACTGCGTTGAGCACAGCTTCTGTGCCTTTATAGAGCGCTGCTCTCATTGACAGCATCTTCCCAGAGATGCTCTTATGCTCCGGATGCTTCAGCTTACAGACTGCTACCTGGCTGAATGAAGGTGGTTCTACTGGGACTTCAGGCAGTGGGTAATCAAGGAACCTCATGACATGATCTTCCCACCAGTGCAGCTGGTCCTTGCAGACTCTGGCTCATGATACTATCCTGATTCTTGGTTTTCTGTAATTAGATCTTTCTATTCTTTGCTTAGACCCACTTGCATTTTGGTTCTTAGTTATGAACTTGTTCTCGGTGTTACTATAAGTTCTCCTCTGTGGTGTTATACCGAAGTGTGGCTCCTCAGTTCACCTAGCAGGCCGTGCATGCACTTTCTCTGTTAATTTCTGTGCGTGTCCCGTGATGGGCTGGATGAGGAAGAAACGTTCTTCCAGTTTCTAGAACTAGGACACATCAAGAGTTATCTACAAGCAATGTTCCCTCTTCTCTTTTCTATCGTAAGAACATCAGAACCGCTCCACTGGGTCAGACCAAAGGCCCATCTTGCCCTGTGTCCTGGCTGCCGACAGCGGCCAATGCCAGGTGCCCCGGAGGGAGTGAACAGAACAGGGAATCCTCACGTGATCCCTCCCCTGTCGCCCATTCCCAGCTCCTGACAAACAGAGGCTAGGGACACCCGCCCTGCCAATCCCGGCTAATAGCCACTGATGAACCTGTCCTCCATGAATCGATCCAGCTCTTTTTTGAGCCCTGCTTGGCTTTCACAGCATAGTCTGGCAAAGCGTTCTGCAGGTTGACGGCATGGAATACATGTTTATGTACATTGAGATACCTGTGAATGTGCACCACCAATAGAAACCAAAAATCTAGCTGTGGCACTCTGCTAATCAGCTGGTGGCATTTGAATCTCTCCTGAGTGGCTGCACATACACACGGCTTACAGAGAACACTGTCTGCAAGGCAGAGTAAAAACTGGCAGGGCTTTAGATTGGATTGTTTGGCTGCCTAACAGGCTGAGCTGGTAGAGAGCGTCACCCAGATTAGTTCCAGCAAGTCTCTTGCTGAGATAGCAGGGTAACAAGTTCTGGGCCCCCCAAGAAACGATCCCAGCCCCACAGGCATATCCACCAATTAATATGTAATGAGTGTAATACATTTACCGCTAGCTAAGGACGTTGGTTGTGTTTTCCCCACAGGTGCAGTCAGCGTCCTCCTTATGAATGGACATGGCAGGACCTGCTATACGCATTGGGGATCAGCTCATCCTAGAAGAAGACTATGATGAAACATACATACCCAGCGAGCATGGTAACTGACATTTGCCTTCCTCCGAGCAGAAGGACAGGGCTCAGCAGAGCTGAGCTGTTCTTAAATACTGGAGGGGAATGGCAAATACAGACAGTGGGTCAGTTAGCTAGAATGAAGGCCGTGGTGGAGGGTTGAAAGGATTGTAGTGGCACTCCCTCCTGCTATCCTTAGCAGCCAGTCTCTCAGAGATTCTGATCTGCTGGCACATTCAAGCAGGCGGGGTTACAAGGCGAAGGTGGAGACTGACATCGATCCAGTCAGACTGGCTAGGGTACTCACTAAAAAGTGATCCCAAGTTGATTCCTGGTTCCAGTCCTTTGCTGTGGTTGGGTCTGTCCCAGAGGAAACCAGCCATGGGGGGCTGAGCAAGAGAGACAAACTCTTTTAGGAAAACTGGGGGGGGGGAATGATTGTCAAGGGGAGAAGGTGTCATCTAGTGGTTAGAGCGGGATGCTGAGTTTCAGGGCTCTTGGCGCCTGATTCTCCTCTCACTTAAACTCGTACTAATATCATTTTTGCAAAGTTCAAAAAGATTTCATAAATATATGTACATGTATTTCTTCCTCAGCAAATAATGCAATTACACACCAACCCCCCACCTCTTTTATTAATTAGTTTTCTTTATTTATTCAAATAACATTTTTAGGGGAAACCTCAGAAGGTAAATGTGATATTAACAAAGTGTTAATTTTTATAAATTTGTTTGCATTTTTAAAATATAGTTATAAGACTGCCATCATAGTTAAATGGTTAAAAAATAACAATTTAGGCATACAGCTAACCAGAGTATTTCAACAGGCTTCCACCTTTGTTTCCCAACATGATCAAGGATCAGAAAACTGTCATACCCGCAAAGTATATGCATCACCCTGCATTTAAATTTCTTATTGATTGTATAGCCTGTATTTAAAATTCATTCTGGTTTATTTTTATTCTCTTAAAAGTTCTGTTCAAGGGAAATTGTGTTTGCTAATGTTTGTGCTTCTAAACAGTTAATAAACATTAAAATAGGTTTCACAAGCAAATTAATTCTAAAAATCATGGTAAAAATTATGTAATTAGCTCTTTTCCTAAAAACAAGTGCTCAGAAAAAAAAGTAATACACCTTCTCACAGAAGAGTGTTAGCATCCATTTTAGCAGTTAAATATTATATTTAGTATAAAATATTCGTAATGTACAGGCAGTCCCCAGGTTACATGGATCTGACTTACATTGGATCCCTACTTACAAACGGGTTGAGGCAACCCCGCACTAGCTGCTTCCCCCCAGCAGACCAGGGAGACGCGAAGCTAGCGCGCCCCCCCCCCCCCCCCCCCAGCAGACCAGGGAGACGCGGAGCAGCTTTTCTCAGCGGACACCTCAGCTTGAGAATAAAGGACTGAGGGAAGTGAGGTGTGGGAGAATAAAACTGAGCTCTGGAGAAATGTTTGGCTAGAGTTTCCCCTACAATATGTACCAGTTCCGACTTACATACAAATTCAACTTAAGAACAAACCTACAGTCCCTATCTTGTAACCTGGGGACTGCCTGTATCTCAAGAAAAAATGAATATTCAA
Source organism: Pelodiscus sinensis (assembly GCF_052426305.1). Lineage (NCBI taxonomy): Eukaryota > Metazoa > Chordata > Testudines > Trionychidae > Pelodiscus > Pelodiscus sinensis. The sequence continues at coordinate 20,245,774 of NC_143076.1, forward strand.
TATTGCTAAGTTATAGCTTGTGTTGTAAAAAATTCAGCAACCTATATGGTAATCAAACTAAATTAATCTGTGTATTACATTTTGGGTTACTAAAAACAAGAGAAATGTAAAACAAACACACATGTTTATTCTGTTATTTAATTTAAACTGTTTAAGGTTGTATCCTCCAAACCAAAAATGCTTAAAAAACTCAGCACAAAGACACAAAAAATAATGGTATACAATTAAAAAAAAAAAAGCCCAGGTATATAAAAAAAAATTTTATTAATAAAAAACAGGTCAAATGCACTCAATCTACTATATCTGGACATTTAAATTGGCAGTCAGCTGAAAATCACTGCTAATTAACTTAAAGTTGGCTATTCTATAAAACGAACAGTAGTACTGCTGTATCAGTGTATTATTGCTGTACATCATTTACAATGTGCATAACATTGCTAAACTGTTTAACCATCACAAAGGTAAAAAACAATCAACAGCCAACAACAAAACAAGATGGTAAATAAAAAGTTGCATCATAACTATACATTAAATAAACAAATTCACTGTTAGCATGAATCACACTTTAGAGTCAGTAACACTGTTCTGAGGCACGTGATTCAAAACAATCCTGTTCAGTGTCTGGGTACCAATACTAAACCCTGACACCACAACATTTAATTAATCGGTTCCTGCTCATTCAGTAGGTTATCTAAAAAACAGCATCTAGAAAAAAAAAACCTGACTCTATATCAACTACTGGCATAGCACAAAGCAGTGTTACCAATGGAACAAAGAAGCTATCCCTGTTTCCTGCCCAGCTAAGCTTATACCAAAAATCTACAACCAGCAGTAAAGGTAACCTGTAACATAAATAAACAGTACTATGTAGTAACCAATTAAAAACAATTGTATATAAAAACCTCATTTGTAATGTCACGACTCCAACTTTCTCTTTAACTTTTCACACCCGTAGTCTTGTGGCACACGCTCTGACAATGCTTATCCCAATATTGCAAAACACAGCCTATAACCAGTAACGGTAACTGTAAAGCTTGGGTATAAGGTGGTGTCATAGGTACACATACCTGTATGTCCACTTACACCAAATATATATACACCATATCCACATTATCCATCTATGTTTCTTATTTGGCAGTGCTCCAAGGTTCAATCGTAAAACTACATTCCTCAACCAAAGTCCTAGGCCTAACATTCCCAGGCCCACCATAAAAAACTTAATATAACTAGCAAATAAAATCTGTCTGTCAGTCGTACAAGGGAATGTGCAAACCAAGGGACAGATGTGGCATGAATGTGTAAATGGCAAAGCAAAATAGCCCCATCAGTCCATGCATTATGCTTTTCTGGGATGATAGGTAAACATCCTCCCTATAAAAAGTGGGAGAATGTAGGAGGAAGAAAGAGCCTGAAGCATAGGTCTGGTACCTGAAGCAAAGTGAGCAAGAGTTATCCTATGAGTAACAGACAGGCTTTGTCACAAGCAGATGTTGCCGGTAGGTCCGTGTGTCTCGGCACTAGAAGTGCTAGCACTGCTACAAGTACATGAGACCTGTAAATGCATTCCACCAGGACAGCACAAGGATACCCTGACTTAGTACATAATCAAAGAGTTTGAAACAGCAGGTGTGAAAGCAGAACAACGGGTGGTGAATGGGAATGCTTTGGAGGAAAGTGCAAGGGGAGGTACCACATGTGTCATTAATGTGTAAGATGATGCCTAAGGTATGTATCATAAATTATTTATCTCCATCTATAAAGGTTTGGGTCCCTCAACTTAACTCTTTGGCTGGCCAAGGGGGCTATAGTGAAATCCTTACTATTGACTGAGCTGGGTCCATTGTCGCGGGTACAAATTGCATAGAGGCTCAGGGGCTGTGTGACTACGATCGACTATTAATGTATGTCATTCGACGATAAACCTGACTCGGTGCCTTTGTATCTTTTTTGAGTCTGTGGCCTTTGGGGGCTTTCTTGATGTCTATGATGCTAGCTACCTGCGCAGAGCTGGCATGATACACTGAGGGAGCCTATGAAAATGCACGCAGCCAAATGTTTATCATCACTGACCAAAAAAGGAAAAAAGTCAGAATGCCACACCAGTAAATCCTAAATGTGCTACCTCGCTGTCCTAATCTACCGCAGTTTGCATGCATTGATGCCACTGACTTCCATGCAGTGAATTCTGGTGTTGGGTCGTGTGATCGGAGACGAAGGCTCTTGGTTTCCATCCCTATGGATATACTCCCATTTGTGGCTGTCTCTGTCTCCCACCCCTGCAGGGTTCAGCCTGGCTCGCCCATCGTAAGAGTCTCCTTGGCGCATGGATGTTTTCTACAGCTCTGTGCAGCCTATTTCTGGTGTCTTCAATGAAGGGGCTTCCCAGCTCCCTTTGGTTGTACTGGTCACAGGCTCATACAGTAACGCAAGCCTTGCTTGTCTCCCACACTGTCTTCTACTGACTTTTGTGTCCTCTGCTTCTGTTTTACCAGAGATTCAGGAGTTTGCCAGGGAGATAGGGATTGACCCGGAGACCGAGCCGGGGTTGATGTGGCTGGCCAGAGAAGGCATTGTGGCTCCTTTACCTCCAGAGTGGAAACCATGGTGAGAACTCTGCATCAGCTGCTCTTTCAGTAGATTGCCAGCCCCTCCTTGCTAACCCCTGTCTGAGGAACAGGGGAAAGGAGCGTGTGGCCGGAGCAAGGGGCTGGGGGTCGGGGCTCCTGCGTGTTATTCCCAGCTCTGCAACAAAACGAGTTTGTGACTGTGGGTGAGTCACGCCCCTCCGTGCCTGTAAGTGGGGGTGCAGCAGTAACAGACTTTGCAGGGTGGTGGGAAAGCTGCCCTCGGGCGAGGGCAGAAGCAGTTTGGGAGATGTGTGTGGTGGAGACTGAGACGTGCTGCGGGCCAGCTGCTCCCCCCGCCTGTGTATTTGGGCTTTCCTGGGGCCGTACGCTCCACTTCCGTGGCCAGTTGGCAAAGCCCTTTGAGTGCCAGAGATGAAAGGTTCTGTGCCATGCTCAGCTGGCAGGTAGTTCCCATGCACAGAGCGGATGCCCTAACTCTGCTGTTTTCCTGGTCTGTTTCCCCACGTCAGTCAAGATATCACTGGTGACATCTATTACTTTAACTTCGCTAATGGCCAGTCCACGTGGGACCACCCTTGTGACGAACATTACAGAGAACTTGTCGTCCAGGAGCGGGAGAAGCTTTCGGCTCATGGCGGCGTCAGAAAGAAAGACAAGAAGAAGAAGAAAGAAAAGAAGGAGAAGAAGGAGAAAAGGGAGAGGGAGCCAGTGAATCATGCTGCAGTGAGTACACGGAGAGGCGCGCTGGGGAGGGCCAGGAGAGCCAGCCCGAGTGAGCGTGACCGGTTGCTGGTGTGTGTAGTACAGCCTGCTGCTTGTGGTGGTATTAGCTGGGCAGAATGGATGACCTGCCCGGTTGGCTCTGGGCGTGAGGTGGCTGGGGCGGGGAGCGGTGCGGAGGGAGGCAGGCATGGCATCGTTTCTCCATTATTAACTGGGTCAAATCCCTAAGGAACCCTGGCCCAGGGGAGAAATTGGCCTGTTCAGGGGAGCAGCTGCTGCCACTAAACTCTGTTACCCTCAGCAGCTCTGCACTTGGCTTGCTGTGGTCTCCCGACGCCTGGTGTGAGGGGCCGAGAGGTGGAAGGAAGGCGGGCTCAGCGCACGTTTCCTCTCTCCAGTCCTGCGCTCACAAGGGAGTGGGAGTGGGGAGTGTGGCTGCACGCACCACTCTGAGCCCTCCTACTGCAGGGCCCGAGGGCTTGTGCTGAGCCCTGGCCCCGGCTTTCCAGCATATTGTTCTTCCCAGTTGCCTGGACCCAGGCGTCCAGCTGCTCATGTGCCTGAGGTAGAGTGGGTCCGTGGCACCCCCCGCCGTTCCTAACACGTGGCACGCCCACGTGCGGTCACAGGCCTTTGCAGAGCATGGGCCCAGGGCCCTGAGCGTGGGCCATTCCTCGTACTTCCTGCCTTTCGGGAATGGAGTCATTGCTGGGCTGGGTGGGTGGACTGTCGAATTTTTGGAGCTGTTTTTCTTCACTGGCAGGAGCACCCAGTGTTGTTTATGCAGTAACTGAGCACCAGTTACTATGGTATCTAGGCGCCTGGCACGGCTTCAGAGCAATAGATTGGTCTCTTTGGCTTGGTGGTTGGCAACAAGAGTGGGCATCCCAACGGCAACCATTGCTCCCCCTCCAAATAGAGAAGGCGTTCCCAGTTTTGCCAGCAGTTGGGTCAGTGCTTGGCTGATGAGAGGTACCTTGCACTGTCCCTTAAAGGGCAGCAGGCTCTCCGGGGTAGAAGTGCTCCAGGCAGGCACCTTCCATGTAAAAGATCCAAGCCTTTAATTTGAGCAACTTCTTAGTGTGTCGTATTTCAGAGGTTCCATTTCGTGCTGTAGATGAGTGTGAGCATCGCATGCCGTGTGTCTTAGCTGTCTGCTGATATTTATTTACTTAGGAAATGCAGCCAGAGCCAGGGATTCTTCCTTCAACATCCTTTTATCGAATGTCCTCTCCCATCTTGTCCTCTGAGTGTGCCAGTCCTGATCTAGACCAGGAGAGCCAGATTAGGAATGAGGGCTTCCTTAAGAAAGGCAAAGGAAGGACCTCTGCGAGACCACCAGAGACACATGAGTCAAACAGACAGCTTTCAGGGGCCCCCCCAAATAAACTGCAGCCACTTCTCACAGCAAAGTCCAGCAGAACTCACCGGATCCTAGCTGATGTGGAGAAAATTTTAGGGAGGACGTCATCTTTTAGCAAATTGGATGTAGACAACCAGCAGGGCCAAGACAAGGCCCCCAGAATTGGAGACAAGCCTGGTCTTGGCTGTTCTGACTCCGAGTCTGAAGGTTTAGATGTTAAGCCAAAGCTCCTTTCCTACGTGTCAAAGAAATCATGTTTACAAGACACTGAGAATGTGAGCAATGTCCCAGGTTGCCCCGAGGCCCGGGAGGGCAAAGGTCTTCTCTTTGTTGAGGAAAAGCTGGCTAGTCACCAGAAGGAGGAAACGGCAGGAGGGGGCGTCTGTCTGCCTGATGACAGTTTGCCAGTCAGAGAGAGATCAACAGGACCTGGTGGCGATAAAGAAAAAGGTCCAGGTTTATCGCAAGCCGATGACAATGAAGCTGCCTTGACCCCCTGTGCCCCTGACCACATTTTTTACAGCAGGAAATGTGCAATGATTCTCTTTGAGGCCAGTCCCACAGAAGACCTGAGTTTGATGGGGGAGCTTGATGCTCATTGTCCCCAGCAAGAATTGAGGGCGCACAGCAGAGCAGCTGAGAGCAGAAGGAAGGTGCTGAGTCAAGCCACCAAACTCTGCAAGAGCAGTGAGGCTGTGGGCAAGTGTGAGCAAGAGGGCTCGAAGCAGGCAGAGCTTGTGCAGTCTGAAGGAGCAGGCCAGAGAACAGGCTCTGACATGGCTGCAGATCCTTTACCCTACACCACAAGGGCAGGAGCTGATACCCCCACCTCCGAGCCTGTTTGTCTCTCTGCCGGCCAGCACAAAGACCAGGGGAAGGCAGATTGCTTGGGGCCCGAACCTGAGAGCAGCATTACAAGCAGTTCAGCTGATCATTTTGCATCACAGGTTTTGGGAGAGGTCGATAACTTTTCCTGGGATCTCCAGAGCTCTCATGGGTCTGACAAGCAGACAGACCTGCTCACGGCTGCCAAAGGGCCTCTGTCCGCTCTTCCTCTCACCGCAGCTCTCCAAGCTCAGCCACAAAGCTCGGCCAATGAAAAGTTGCTGAGTGAGTATAACTCTGAAGATGAGAGGCGCTCTCAGCACGTGCGAGAAAACGATCAAGTGCCCAGTCAGGAACATAGCTGTGTCAGTTTTAACATGAAACTGAATAGGTCACGTGATGCTCCTGAGAAGAACATTGAGGGGAGACCAGAAGAAACAGGAGGAGGAGAGGGAAGGACGGAGCCAGTTCCTAGAGGGCTAGAGGCAGATTTGTTCCCGGAGGTTTTACAGGTTCCTCCTGGCTGGCTTGCTCAGCCAGCTGAGTGCCAGGAAAGCAGCAGGCCGTGTCGACAGGAGGGAGGAGAGCTGACCCAGAGCAGAAAAGCGACTGAGGAGAACAGCAAACTGGTGCTGTGGGAAGGAGCAGGCAGTAATGAGGTAGGCAGCTTAGATTTAAAAATCCCTCTGTACCAAGGCTGCTGTTGCAGTCTAAATGAAGCCAAGGAGTTGGGGGTGGGCATTGTCTCGCTGCAGAGCTGAGTTTCAGGAGAAAGGGAAATTACCTTGCATGGGAAAGTCACATGAGCTGATGTGGCAGGTGTGTTTTGATGAAAGCTCTGACATGCAGGATGAAAAATACCCTGCTGCTGACCTTCCTGGCATGGTAAGTGTCCCATGGCTTACATCCTGGCATTATTATTTCTGTCTTCTGAGCTATCCAGCAGGTCAGACAGAGCAGTCCATGGGTTGAGATGATTGCATTTAATTAGACAGTCATCTGTAGGAGCAGTTCCCTTCTTTGTTTGCCTCTTGTGTTGAGGCTCCTGCTGGGAATAGGGCCCACTGTGGTAGCCACTGTCCAAACACGCAGAGCCAGCCTGTGCCTGACGAGTGAGCAGTCTAACCAGACGAGATAGACCAACGGTGGGAGAACGAAAGTGTCCGCATTTCACAAACAAGGAACTGAGGCACCAAGAGATTGGGAGAGTTAGAAAAGATTATGCAGGGGTGTGGGCAGGTGAGAAATTAGTTCGATGGGGCCGCCCCCTCCTGGTAAACTCAGACAGACAAAGGGTTTGCATACACTTTTTTTTTTTTTTAATGATTTTACAGAGGTTGAGTTTTAGCTCTGTGACCCCAGCTAGGCCTTTTGCAGGCAGGTGCTGCACAAACTTCTTTGAGCAAACCTCAGTCCTAAACTGACCCCCTCTGCTGTTGTCTTATGATGCGTCTCACTTGACAGACAAGTCAGGTCAATTCATGGGAGATCAGCACAGGTGGAATTGGAGCGGTGCCATCTCTGAAAGCAATCTTCTCCCATCCATTCCTTCCTCTCTTGGGGAGCCAGAAGACCCCAATGCACCCATTAAAGGGTTGCAAACCTAGGTGACCAGGAGACGTGCTGGTGCACAGCAGATGCCATGCAGCGCTTTCTGTGTTTTGCTTTGAATATCACGGGACAGGACCGTAAGAACGGCCAGACTGGGTCAGACCAAAGGTCCATCCAGCCCAGTGTCCTGTCGCCGGCAGTGGCCAATGCCAGGTGCCCCAGAGGGAGGGAACACAACAGGGAATCCTCACATGATCCCTCCCCTGACACCCGTACCCAGCCTCTGACACACAGAGGCCAGGGACCCCAGCCTTGCCCACCCTGGCCAATAGCCATTGACAGACTTTCCTCCATGAATGTATCCAGCTCTTCTTTGAACCCTGTTCAAGTTTAAAATGGGGTTTTAAACCTGCACTTCCCACATGCTGTCCCTGCAACCCAGCTGCTAGACTGGGGTGAGGAATCTCAGGCCCGGGGGCTGAATGTGTCCCCTGGCTTGCCTGGATACAACCCCTGAGTCTCGGGGGTTCCCCCAGCATCGGGGAGCCTGAGCTGACACTCCAGCCCTCCTCCCTGCTGCCTCACTGCAGGGCTGGAGCACACAAAACCCACTAGTCTGGGCTCCACGAGGCTCTGGTGCAGGAGGGGAATGTGGGGTGGGTCTTTTTCCTGCTCACGCAGGGACCACATCAGAGAGGGGTTGTGGTGGGTTTTTATTGCTTCTCACTTGTGTGCAGCCCCCGACTGCTTTTTCTGTAGATCAGTGGCCCCCAACCCAAAAAAGGGTCCCGCCCCTGCACTGGACTATACAGGGCTGCTTTTAAAACTCTCTGCCCTTCATCTCTTGAGAAAACAGTGACTCCGAAGTGTTCTTGTCTGTGTTCAGAGCGCCCATCTCTCCGCTGTTAGGACATCTGCCTGAGGCTACAATTGTGCTTGTTGAGGAAAAACAAAACTCCAGGTGGTGCATAATGTTGGATGCCAAGTACTCAAGCTGTTTTGCTCTGGCTTGCACCTGCATGTGCTTGAGATTCGCTCTTTCTCCGCAAGAGGCAGCACGGCGGAGCTTCTCCGCTGCTGTAGGGGACACAATGGTGTGTGCACCCACGGCAGGCTGAGGCCCTTGTTTCTAGTTGTGGGCCCAGCTGCTTGTGTCCGCTGCATGCAGCAGGAGGCACCTCGTCCATCGTGTGAAGAGCGCCCTGGGCTGGCTTGCTCTTTGTTTCCTAAGTAATTGCTCCGGTTTAATAAGGACTTGCCAAATGGTGTGTTCCTAGGGAATCCAACAAAATAAAAGGCCAGTGTGTAATGTTAATGAATTGCTTTGCCTCTGTATTGCTGGTATCCAGCTGGGACTGCACCGAATTGCTAGCTTCAGTTTCCAATTACCACCTCCTTCGCTGATAATAACTATGACTATAAATATCAGATAAACTGCAGATTACCCAGTGGAAGTGAGCTTTTCTCACTAACGGACAACTAACTTCCACACACATAGTTAATGGCCATTGTAGAAAATCAGTAGGTTCCTCAGAATGCGTAATTTACACTGTAACCACTGACTTGGCAGCGGCTTGGTGGAGGAGAGATGAGTGTGCATTTAGCTTCCTTTCCTGTCCCCAGCACGCTAGTGAATTAACTGTGTTTGCAGTCTGCAATTTTGTGTAAACACAGTGTCCGGGAGACGGCTCTGCCAACGCACACATCCCCTGCTAACACACACGTGCTCTGCATTTGTCGCGGGCGTTAGTTTCCTGTTTTATGTCAAGCAGCTCATTGCAAACTATGACTTACCACAGAAACCATTCCACTGCGTAAAGAAGAGTTTGAAGCGGCTCTGTGGGGTGGGAGCTCAGGTTGTTGGCGGGGGCCTGTTTGTGTCACTGCTGCACAAGACAGATGATTTCGAGCTATTTTGTAGTGTCTCGGCCCACCGTCACTAGTGCACTTCAACTTTGGCTCATCTGATAGGTCAGCAGAGTTTGGCATTTTCCCCAGCTTGACCTTTTTGATGTCAGCCCTTGGAGAATCATAGATGTCAAGGCCAGAAGGGACCACTGTGATCATCTAGTCTGACTTCCTGCATGGCATAGGCCACAGGACTTCCCTGACTTAATTTCTGTTAGAGCTAGCACAGAGCTTTTAGAAAATCCTCTTGTCTTGCTTTAAACATTCTCTGTGACCGAGAACCCACCGCAGCCACCCCAGAGATTGATCACCCTCACTGCTAAAGCTGCCTCTTATTTCCAGTTGGATCTAGCTTCATCTTCCAGCCAGGGTACCTTGTTCTACCTTTGCTAGACTGAAAGGCACAGGATCAAATATTTGTTCTGCATGTAAGTACTTACGGGGGTAAACATCCCTTCACCTTCTCATTAAGCGAAGCAGGCCAAGCTCCTTGCATTTCTAATGCTTTCCAGTAGTTTGTGTAGCTCTGCTCCGAGCCCCTCACTGGGATGGAGGGAGGAATTGCTTTCAGGGTTTTGCCTGGATATGGGAGAAGCCCCAGTAAATGTTGCTAGGCGCCTCTTGGTGAAGTCCTGCAGCAGAATCGCCTGCCACTAAGCATTTGTGCTTCTGAGCCAAAGTTACCACCTGCTTCCTGCAGCTCTGGAAGGCAGGAGACTGTCATGCCTTCTTTGGCCTAGAGTAACAAACCAGAAAATGATGACATGGCCCTGCAACCCGCCATGGGTAATTGAAGGGTGAAGCTACACAGTTAGTCCAGGTGCTGTGCAGTCGGTTCGTTGGGCTGCCAAGCTCCTATCGCTTCATGTAGCATCGCTTCTCCCCCTTTTCCTGGCCAGTCGTTCAGAACTCAACAGCGAGGCAGTGCCGGCATGGGAGGGACCAAGGCAGGGAAGGGTTGTTTCAGATACCAAGCGTGTAGTAACTCTTGTGGTGCTTTCATAGTTGAAAAGTCCCCTATTGACAGCGGGTCACTAATTCATAGACGTCTCAAGAAATCTAATTTGTCAACCTGTTATTCAGTTAGTCCTCAGTTATTCAGCACTGTGAGAAGCAGCAGAGGGGTCCTGGAGGGGAAAAGCTGTCTGGCCTCATTTTATTAGAATAGTACCGAGGTTCTAACCCCTTTCCTAGGCATTCATATAATTTTCTTTGTGAATGTGCATGTATAAGGTCTGTGTTTGCCAACCCAGCTATATTAATTTTCCCTTTTCCCTAATGTGTGTTATTCCTGTGACCTTTGTGAATCAGACAAACACCTGGCTGTTGAACACAGTTAGTTGGTTTACATGTGGGTCATTGCTATATGCACAAGTGAACCCACCTGTTCTTTCTCACACACCTGAGCGTTGGGTCTCAGCAGCAGCTTTGCAGCAGAGATGGGGTAGAGGGCAGCAGGCAGTGTTCAGATAGGAGGGGCCCTTTATCCTTGTACCTACTTGTCGACTGTAAATGGAGCCTGCTCTCTTGCTCCATCTCGGTTGTGTCCAGATACTTACCTTGTCTTTCCGTGCCCTAGGCTCCAGGTTCCCTGCTAGCACCTGTCCAGGCTCCCTCAGGGAGTCTTGCTCCTTTACGTGGTGTCATGGATGGCCCAGGCAGTGCTCTCCGTGGCTCACCAAGCACCAGTGTGGAGAACTCCGGAGTATCCAGTCTGCTGCTCAGAGAAGCAACTCTGGTAACTCTCCGTTTTCATTGCAAACTCGCTTTGGGGCGTGTTTATTCCAGCGCACCATGTTTTGAGGAAACTGTCCCAAATGCCAGCATGGTGTTTCAATGGCAATAGCCCTGTCCCGCTTCCACACTCGTTATGCTGGCTTTGTGAAGCCATGCTTAGAAACGCGAAGTACGATTCCTTCCTCTGCCTCCCATTTGTACGGCATCTAGCCCAACGGGACCGGACACGCTGGAGCGTAGGAGTTGCGCCTCTCTCGGCATGGGCGTTCTCATGCATGTGCCTGGCGTTATAGCATTTGCATATTAATTCTGCCAGGGAGGACCGGGCGCTCACTCGGTCTGCTAATAGGACACCGCAGGTGCTGTCACAGTCATGGCTGAGCAGCAGTTCCCATCTGACAGCGAAATGAGCAGTTGGGCCTCCGGTCCGGCCCGGAGTGGAAACGTTCAGTTTGTAAAATGGCCCCCCGCCCGCCCCTCATTGCTCACTGCAGAGAGGGGAAGGAAGGAATGGGCTAGAGACTGAACTGCCTTTTGTCTGCCTAGAAGAGGTCCCTCAGCAGAAAGCTGAGACACAGGGCTTGCTCACAAGCCAGTTGCTATGTGGCGGACCAGGGTGTGACTCTGCAGTGCACCAGCCTGTTGTGTGGACACGGCAGCTGCAGGCTGAAATCTTGGGGGAGAGGTGACTTTGAGAGCACGGTGGCAGTGTCCGGCTGGGATGTTACTGAATGCAGAGCTGGGAGGCTGCAGATGCCCAGGCTGGCTTGCCTCTCAGTAACTTGCTCTGTAAACAAGTGAGTGAGAAGTTTTACTGCTGTTTGGTGAGTACACTAAGGATGTTAAGGACTAGTTGACTAGTCAATTCCCCCCCCTCCACCCCGCACTGCCTCTGTCAGATAGAGCCAGCAAAGCGGGGGAAGAGGGGGTACTTCAAAGCAGCAGTGCCGCACAGCTGAGCCTGGGATCAGCTGTGTGGCACTGCCGCTTTGAAACACCAAGGCGGCATTCAAAGGGGCAGCACTGCACAGCTGATCCCTGGCTCAGCTGTGCAGCACTGCCCCTTTGAAATGCCGCCTCTGGAGTCCCCAGCTGACTCCAGCTCCGCATGGCATTTGAAATCAGCAGCGTAGCATGGACTGCTCCATGCTGCGCTGCCGCTTTGCAATGCACAAGAGGCCCCGCTGGGGATTCCTGTACATTTCAAAGCTGGCACGCCACATGCAGCCGGGAGTTAGCGGGACTTCCCACTGGTCCTGGGCTGCACACAGAGTTCCGCATTCCTCCTTTGAAATGTACAGGAGTCCCCAGCGGGTGCTCTTGTATGTTTCAAAGGAGGAATGCAGACGTGCCTATGGACTAGTCAATGGAAATTCCATCGACTACTCAACTAGTCAATTAACCGTTACTCAACATCTTTAGAGTATAGAGGTTGTGCGTCCCCAGAGCTATCCATCTTCCACCTTCCGTCAGCACCACAGTCATCTAAGAAAACGCAGAGGGCGGAGGGAGTCTGTTGCAAATCCAGCTGGACGAATTTGTATTTTCTTGCGTGGAAAGACTTTGCATGCGTGTTTGTTTACAGTGAGAGCCCCTCTGCTTTAATGGAAACTTCTCCTAAAGCCGAACTCACCACCTCAGTAGTGAAGATTTACAGGAACCCCCTGAGATGCGACCGCCTGAGTTGCGACTCCTGCACTTATAACCTTTTTTGTAAGTGCGGAAGGGGCCAAAAGGCCCCGACTTACGTCCTCGGCCGGCATTTATGACGGTGCACGATGCCTATTGTAAATGAGGGTTCCAGTTATGACGCCCCCGACTTGAGACGCTTCCCCAGGAACTAATCGCATCGCAAGTCAGGGGCCGCCTGTATTTGCAGTGACTCTCTACAAAATAACAGTGTCTCAAACCATCAAGGTAGCCTGCATATTCCTTGATTTTCTGGCTGTTTGACTGTGCTAGTAAGCTGGAGAGAGTCCCTTTGCTAGGCATGGAATTGGGCATGCCCGAGTGGACACCTGTCTCCACTTGCCCATTTGGTTTTCTCTCCTCTAACTACTCCCCCCCCTCCTTTTTTTTGGCTTTCCAGGCTCCACAGACCATTAAACCCTCTGGCCTCACTAGAAGCTTGCTGGGATCCATGCATGACGGAAAAGCCTCCTTCAATCTCCTTGCTCTAGAGGAGGGGGAAGAGGAAGAAGAGAGTGAAGATCAGGTAGTGAGAGCACTGAGAAAGCTGCTGGATTTCTGTGATTGCCTTGTGTTGGTTGTGTGGGGTTAGGGATAGGATGTGTGTGCAGGGGGAGATCCCAGAAAGGGAGTGAGGGAATAGACACTGGTACTCCTTGTCTGGTGGGGCAGGAGATTGCTACCCTGAGCTGCCATTCCCCGATACTGCAATGAGATCACAAATGAATGGGCTCACACAGATTATTTCTCTACCAATGCAAATGATGGCCACCCACACGTCAGTGTGGAGCACCCGCTTGCCAGGCGTAGCTAGCCGTCATTTGCACGTGCAGAGAATACTCTGCTAATCAGGTGGTCACATAATGTTGCTTCAGCACATAGTTCTGCCCTGTTTCCACCAGTTAATAACTCCTAGAATGCCCCCAGGTATGACCTTAAGTCTGACAAGTTGCAAAGATCCAGAGTCATCTGCTGTTGTTTTCTTTTTTTAAATATATAGACTCCCCGTGGGACAGCGAGACTGCTCAGAAATTTGCACATGGACATTAGTGCCCTAGGAGACGGCTTTGAGTATGAGGTAAGAAAGGGTGAGTCTTTGGAACCATCATGGGCATTTAGGAGGAAAGTGAGCCACTCGAGATAGTAATGATGAGCTAGATAGATTGTCCCAGGTGCAAGGGGGGGAGGGGTATTTGGGGATGAGCTGCTTTGCTGTTCATTAGTTACTGTCCTGCAAATGACACAAACAATATGTTTGTAACTAGGCTTTTTAAGAGAGGTTCTGGGATTGCATTTTTAATGAGGCTGATGAAGTAACATTAGTTTGCATAAAATAACTTTGTGGGTTGTGCAGTATTTCTGTAGAACTCACTGTCGTTCAGGCTGCATATGATTTTAATGTATGCCCCCTTTGTTTTCACATGATAATTTTCTAAAAAAATCACTGTGTGGGATGACATTTTCCTTGATCTCTGTCCAAAGGTGAGTCTTTTTTTTTTTAAGTCTGAACAAAATGCAACCAGACTTTCTTTGGGTTTTCTGCTTGTGAGCTGGTTAGGTAGAAATTCCAATTTTCAAAAAGCAGTAAAAATTACCACGTTCTTTTCATCGTGTAGGTCAGTTTAAAAAATGGCTGCACTTTGAAACTTGTCCTGTAACTAGTGCTAACTGCTGTCCTTTTGTAGAAGTGTGGGCATTAATCCCTTCTCAGTGCATTTAAAATTTGGCTCCAGCATCTGAGGCAAATTAATTGATTTTTAAAATGCCATGTAGTGTTTTCATTATACTTTCTCGTGGCACGTGGATGGTAAGCTTTCGAATGGTGTGCTGGAGAACTTGTTTGCTGCGCTGGGCATAGTGTGCAAGGCAGCTTGTGTGAAGTTGGATGTGAATAGGAAGGAGTCAAGCTACCCCAATCTCCAGAACAAGAGATCTGTTGGGGCCCAGTGTGCCACCAAAATGCTAATGTGGCTAGGAACAAAGAGAGCGCTTTGCATTTGATTGCTTGGCAGGGCGTTGGGAATCTATGATGGAATGGCAATTGGCCCGGGACAGCCAGACTGCCTCTTAAGAACTACTAACCTAGATGGATGGTCTCTGGAGTCCTGATGGGTTATTAATTCCCCACTGGACGTTATCATTTACATTTAATTCCATCAGATGACAGTAGAAAAGCATGAACGCTAGCCAAATCTCTCTCCACAGCCCAAGCCATTCACTAGCTTGCTGCCAAAATCAAAGGAAGAGAAGGTGTGTGAAACAGGCCCCAAAGAGAGTGTGAGAAGTGATGGGGTGCAGGGAGAAGCCAGCGTGGCTGCAGAGCTGGTAAAAATCCAGTCAAGACAGTGGGTGATAGTTGTAGAGAAGGGCCGTGGTGCAGCAGTGTTTGCTGGAAAGGAGTCTTTAAAGAATGAAATGAATCTGGTCCAAGCGCAGGAGAACTGGAAATGAATCGTACAGCCCCCTGAGCTGAGGAACTTACCCGGGGCGGGGGGAGTCAAAGCAGTCAGCTATTGGAAAACTTGAGACTTGCTTTTGTGCAAATGGAAAATGTCTTTCTGTGGGTTGGGAAGGTAGGGAGGGGTTTGAATGACATGTTCTCTGAACCTATGGCTGGGGGTTGCTGGGGTCATCGCAGCAGCGATTGTATTAACATGACTGGGAATACTGAAATACTTCCTGGGAGAGACCTGAAGGCTTCTGGCTGTGGGGGCCTGGCAATAGGAAATTGTGCATGACACATAGTAGCAAATCATCCCCTTAGCGTTCTGCGTTCCAGAAAGGCCTGTCTGCAGGTAACATTGGGAGTCTCGGGGCCTAGCTATGCCATGGAAAATTAAAATACAGCAGTTGTGTAGCAGATGGAAATGTGTGAGGCAAACCAGCTCCCTAGCTAACTGCAGCACAGACGAGTGTGCTGGTTTGCATTAATGCAGAGACGTGTGTGCAGGAGGGAGTGTTGTGTGTTCCGAGGAAGACATGTGAGTCTCCCCGGACATCCATAAATTGTTGCAGTGTCGATTAGCTTAGGGTAAGAATAGATAAGCTGTTCATTGCGTTATACTCCATTGTAGTGGAGAGCATGGTTAGCAACTTCTGTAACCACTAGCCTTCTCCGCAGGCCAGCGGAACAAGCCCCTGAAGCAGAGAGCGCTTGGTAGAACAGTGAATTAATTGCCTGACCAGCAGTTTGTAAAGCAGAAGCAGTGAAACATGCAGAGCATGTACAGTGTGAGATTTGGGAATCCCGGATGCAGGGCTTCTCAGTGTGTCTTACAAATGTGGAAGAGCAGCTTTGCCCTTTCAGCCAAAGGTAAAGCTTACAGGAGCTGCTAACCACAGCAGTGAATTCATTAGGCGGAATGGCCATGTATCCCCATTTGGGGTTGTCTCCATCATTGCCCTTTTGCTGCCAGCGTAGCATCTCGTCCAGGGTCTGTCTTGGTAGAAGAGGGTTTGTAGAGGGGATGAAGTTAGTCCTTGATGTCAGTCATCTTGGTAATCTGTGTCTGTCTCAGACCTCCGGGGACGTCTCAGGTGAAGTGAGTGATTTAAGTGTCTCTGACGCTCTGGATTCTGTTCTTGGCTTATAGGATCACTATCTGTTGGTTCCAACGTATCCAAATCAGTCTGGTTAGTTGTTTTTTTTTTTTTGGGGGGGGGGGAGGATATATGTCTTCAGGGCTTGAACATTCCAGACCCCTCTTGCATTTCAACAGCACCTGTAAGAGATGTAAGCTGTGAAACGCCTTTTAGGGGAATGTGAGTTAGTACTGTAGAGTGTGCAGGAGGAAAGTACATGAAATGCATCTTACGCCCCCAGTGCAAAGGGGTGACCGATGAGTTTTGGCTAGCAGCGGTGAAGTGTTCTGCCCATCAGGGCAGCTGCTGGGCAGAAGACAACGTTTGTGGTACCCTGGTAGTAGAGCTCTGTGCTCAAAAATGATCTGTGGATATCCGCCTCCACCTGCGGATGTGCGTAGCTGTGGATATAAAGCTGAAAACCACAGATTTGCAGGGCTCTGCTGTTAGCCAGTGTCCCAGAACCTGGCTCCCACACGTAAGGAATTCTGAAGATGCAGCTGGAAGTCTGAGAGGTGAACAGTGGGCCTCTGCGAGAACGGCCTTGCATGGTGGCTCTGAAGCTTTGCGTGGAGTGGGAAAGAGCAATCTGCTGGGGCTGCAATCGAGTCAGATGGTGGTTGTCTTCCTCTGCTGTTTGGAAAAGATTTATCAACCTGAGCAGCAAATGGGAAAACTTCCCAGGCTAATGCTGCAGATCCTGCACCGCTTTGTGTGCTTGTTTTCCCAGCAGAGTCTGGCTTCAAGCAATACAAGCCTAAGAGCTCCCGTTTTAGAAGAATTGTGTGTGCCGTATGTTTGTTTTCAAAGCTCAATTCCCAGCATGATGATCTTTTGCGTTCACTTGGTTAAATACAAACCAACAAGCAGCATTGCTGCGTTGCTTTTCCATGGTGAGCAGCAATTCAGCTTTAGTGATATTCATCGCTGCGTATCGAGGATTACTCTGTCCATTGGTACTGATGTGTTTGCTGCGGGTCCATGCGGATCAGTGGGATGTTCAGTTTATTTGATAGGCAGGAATTTCACACCATTGAGTGAAAGTGAGCTGCAGTAAAATATCTTACAGCTTGAAATAGCTAGTGCCAATTACAGCCTGGTAGAATTTGCTCTGCCCTCTCAAAATGGGAGCTTTTGCATTTCTGCTTGTGTCTGGTTTCATGAGTCACTCTTTTATAGAACTGCATGGATATAACATTCGGAAAACAGGCTTGCCCTTCTTACAATGCTTCTGAGCCATTCCAGTGTGTCAGGTAAAACGTGACCTCCGATGAATGCAGAGGGGAGTTGTGTTCATCAAAGAGAAGAATAGACTTGTAGCTTGATGTGTTCCTGGAGCAGGGTCATGTTGGGCACATGTACTCTCCTACACTGTAACATACCCTGTGGAATGAGATTGGAAATGGGCGACCATCACTAGGCATCTTGGCTGCTTAGTGGTAAAACAAATACATTCTAAAACAGACTTATGCAGTGGCATCAGTCAGTGGCCAACCTCCTTCGACCCAGGACCATCCAGGAGTGCGAGACACTTGCTCAGCACTGGGAGTTTGGTGGGGTAATGTCAGGGAAAATCTAGAATTCTTCTAGTTTGTGAAACAAACCCATTCTTGAGCCTTCCCGTCCCTTTGAAAAGCCCTGTGGAGCTGAGCAATGCTAGTCATTCATCTGTAAGCCTGTATTGCCTGGGCCCTGAGCTGATGTAGGTTCACGCTGTGATCTGGTGACTCTCTGAGATACAGCTGTGAGGCAGTGTTTGGGGAGGCTGCCCCGGTTTGAGTTCTTGCTTTGCTCTCCCCAACTCAGCTAATAAATCTCCTGGGTCCTGCTAAATTCCCTCATCGAAAAGGCAGCCGGCTAGGCCTCCTCGTACCTTGGCATTTTGGGCTTCAAAGTGACACCGTTCTAGTGACACCTTGGTAAAAATACCCAGCTGGAATATGCCATCTGTGTGCAGTGCAAACTGCAAAGGCTTCCGCTGCAGCCTCTGACAAGTCGCACAGCATTGATACAAGAGTGAGAAGTAAAGCCCTGTCAGCGGCTTGCTCTGCATCCCACAGCTGTCTCCTGGGGGTTGCACTTTTGCCGGGAGTTTGCTGAGCTGCTGGTGGAGCTTTGGGTGACTAAGCTTGTTCAGACCCAAGTCTAATCCGCCCTGTTCGGGGGCCTTAGGCTAGACGAGTCCCTTGGCTCCTGTCGGTATCATCTCATTCGGGGCCTGAAGATTGGGGGGTTCAAATCCTGCGTGTCTCCTTGGCCTGGAGCCGAGGTGGACAATGCCGTGGGCGTGGCCTGTTACCTGGCCTGCCTGACGGTTCCAAGCAGAAGTTAAAAAACCAATAACACTCTCTCCTGTTCTGACTTCTCTTCCCAAGCAGGTGGCAATGCCCAAGGCGGTGTGAGTGCTGCCGAGGGTGTGACCGACTGACGGGCTGGCCTCTGGGCGTTACCAGTCACTAACTTGGGATCCGTGGGGTTTGAAAGCAGCTCTGCTAAACCAGAGTCCAGCCCTAAACGATGGGGCCCCTCATCACAGTGAGGTTCCTTTTCTCAAAGGGGGAGAAGTTCAAATACATTGGAATTGGCCTGGCCTAAGTTACCCAAAGCTTTGTGATTCCTGCTCCGCTGCAGGAGAATGTAGACCTGCCTTGGGAGGAGACACCCTCCAGAGAAGGGGCAAAGCATGATGCTTTGTAGCTCTAATTGTGTTTAATTTGCTGCCTAGAAGGAGTCCCTGCAGGAGAGTCGCCCTGAAGATAGGCATGAGTGTCCCTTGGATTCCGATGGAGTGTGCCCTCCAGCTCCAGCCAAGCCCGCTTACAGCAGTCTGTGTGGCCCAGACAAGGAGGAGCCCCGTGGGGAACCCCTGGGGAGTGAGCTGCTGGAAAAGGAAGAGACTGATGTAGAAGATGCTGTTTCTGTAGCTTATGAACAGTCAGGAAGCCCAGGGACAAGGGCAGCGGTGGGGACAGAAGTGGTCAGCAGTCTTGGGCCTCCCACAGCCGCATCTGCGGGGGTCAGAGCGGCTGAGGCAGATCGGATGGAGCGTGTGGCTGTCACTGTTGACACCAGGCCTGCCAGTGACAAGAGTGTAAATGGCGCCAGGGCAGAAGCAGCTGGTCGGAGAAGCGACAGGAAGCTGGATGCTAGCGAAGTAAGAAACCTGCCTGCACGGGCAGAGCTTATTGTGAGAACCCCCGCCTGCTGCCTCCACTGCTTTGCCACGCCCTGACTCAGGAGAGCAGTGTGCGCACGTGCAGCAGTCCCATTGGCGGCAAGGGACTTTGGCAGGCTCTTAAAGGGCAGCAAGTGTGAAAGAGCTTTCTTAATAGTAACGCTGTCCTGAATTGGGGTGCAAGTGCTCAACAGGTCCCCTGCTCTGCCTCTAGGAAGTCCCTTCCGTAACGCACGTAAGAAGTGCTGCTCAGAGCTCCAGCAGGCAAAGGCCCTGAACTGGGAAACACATCTCAAATCTCTGAGCAGCGATAGACCTCAGCTTTCAGCGCTGCCGTCCGTAGCAAGGAAGCTGTTTTAAGTAGGGATGTTAAAATGAATTTAAGTAACCGTGTAACCGCTAAAAATTTCTCACAGGGGGCGGGGGGACAGTCGGTTCCCTAGGAGCTGGTGCACACGAGGAGCTGGCTTATAATGGGTTTAAATTGCAGCCAGGTTGGACGTAAGGAAAACTTTCTACCTGTCAGGGTGGTCAAACACTGGAATAAGTTGCCTGTGGCGGTTGTGGAATCTCCATCACTGGAGATATGTAAGTGCAGGTTGCCTGTCAGGGATTGTCTGTCCGGTGCTTGGTCCTGCCCTGAGTGCAGGGCACTGGACTAGCTGACTTCTCAAGGTCCCTTCCAGTCCTACAATCTGATCATTGTGTGTTCTCACCGTGCCCAGCTGTCAGGTGTTTCTTGGCTGGTGTGGAGGTGGGGCAAATGTGTACAAGTTACCAGCTCTGCTACTTACAGCTCCGAGGACGTATGCTGAAGGGAGGGGGCTTGGTTCCAGATGTGGATAGACTCTGCCCCCTGTGATACCTTCCAGGACACATTGTCGCCTTTCCCACCATTCTTCCACTGCGCCCCAGCCAGTAACTGCGGTGCTTTGCTGTGCAGTCCCTCGCAAGAGCCCCAAGTGCTTCCTTTCCAGCAGGGTGTGTTAACTCTCTGCCTGCTGGAGTGGAGTCTAAACAGATGCAGTGTCCAGTCCATGGACAGCATATCCCCAGAGGCCAATTCCTCCCTAGTCTGGCTCAGGTTCGTAAAGTTAAGCATGCATGGAAGTTTGCAGGACTGGGACGTAGGGCGCATTCCTGTCCATCCCCCCTGAAGTCGAACAAAGACCATGTTTAGCTGCCAGTGGTAGCTTCCACACGTGGTCTGAAGTATTTGCTGGGCTGGGCCCTCGGGCATGAGTAGCCATACTGTAGACCGTGGATCAGAAGGAGGTGGCGTGTGGAGATCACCGCCGAGTTGTGCAGCATGAGGTCTGGAGCGGAGAAGTGGTGACGTAGAGAAGCTCGGTGCGAGGCTTCAGCTGGGAGCCAGCACAGCAGGCTGGGCCTGGGGAGGGAATAATGGTCAGAACTGGGAGTGGCTGGGCTTGGGAAGAGCCTGAGCTCTGTGCAGGCGCCGTTCATCGCCGACTGTTTGGAGACCCGTTTGAAGAGCACTTCTTTACCCCTCCAGCCCCGCCTGCTTCCAAAAGCCTGTTCTCCCCGCAATGCGGCGTCTCCTGCTTGTCTGTGGGGCGCACCTGTAGAAATGTCTTTTGTGTAGTGTCGGAAACTCGGGTGCAGCCCAGTAGCATGTACAGATTGGACTTGTTTTCCCAGCACCCTTAGGTCTGCTTTTGTTGGAAATGGCCCAGTAAACTTGCCGCCATATGAACTGAAATGCATCCCTTTTGGGTTTTTCAAGGAGTCCGATGCCAGCGAGCACGTGAGAGAATTGCAGGTTTCTGACCAGTCGGATCATGAGCTGCTTCATGTGATGGTGAGTCCTTGGGTATCAGCCTTGTGTTCCTCTGTGAGTACTCGGCAAATGGGTCCCCAGGCCTCCTGCCTTCCCCCTTCTCTGTCCCTCCGCTGCTGGGAAAGAACCTCACAAGGTGGCCCAGACCAACCCGACCATTTGCACTTGCCTAGCTTTGCTTCCAGAGGTCTCCAAAGACATTTGAAAGGCTTAGCTCAGTGTAACTCCATTGCACAAGAGGTGAGGGGTCTGGATAGAGACCCTGCTGTGAGTCAGTGGTGGAGCTGGAAATGGAACCCAGCTCTGACTCCGTACCATGCTGCTGGGGAGGTCCAGAGCTGGGAGCCGACGTCAGACCCGCTGCCCTTGCAGGAGTGAACTTTGCTGGTGGTGGGACGGTGTATCAGCTCCCTGCCTCACCAGCAAACTCCGCTAGGCTCTCCCAGCCCAAACCTTGCCTGGAACTCCAGCTCCCGAGCTCCTCAGAGATGGTCCTCTTCAACATGCAGGCCCTGTCACCGTTCAGGCACAGAGCATGCTAGGTTTGCTGATCTGTTAGCATTGTCGCATTGCCTCTTCTTAACTGAACTGGGCTGCACACACCCTTCCCTTCAAGCACAGCACTGAATTGGTTTATAGCAAAAATAGCATGTTCGTGAACAAAAGGGCGTAGGGTAAGTGATATCAATTAGTGGGGATAACGGTAGAAATGGTTACAAGCAATTAACAGTCAAACAAAAAGACACTAATCGAATCTAGCAAGATGACAGTCTTTGCTCAAAGTTTTTTCTCTCACCTACAGTCTCCTTCCCAGGTATTACTGGCCAGGGTCTGTCACGGAGTTCAAACGGCTTGAAAATCAGTCAAATTGGGTCAGACCAGAGGTCCATCTGCCCCACTGACCTGTCATCCAGCAGTGGCCAGTGCCCGATGCTTCAAAGAGAGTAGACAGACAGGGCAGTTATCCAGTGACCCATCCCCTGCGACCCAGTCCTAGCATCTGGCGGTCAGAAGTTTAGAGGAACTTAGAGGAAGGGGTTCCATCCGTGACAGTCTTGGCTACTAGCTGTTGGTAGATCTATCCTCCTTGAGTTACTGCATTCGGGTTTTCTTCCAACTATAGTTTTGCCCTTCACAGCCTACCCGGCAATGAGTTTAACAGGTTTGCAGTGCACGGTGTGGAGAACTAGTTCCTTTTGTTTCAAACTGCTACCTGTTCGTTTCTGAGTGACCCCGGGTTCTTGTGTGTTGTGGAGGGGAAACGACACTCACCTGTTCACTCCCCCCCCCCCCCCCGGTCATGATTTTATAGACCCCCGTTAGCAGCGTGTGACTCAGCCCCGCAGTGCCTTCTGCTCATCACTCAGCCCAGTCCAGGCACACGGCCCCCCCCCCCCCCCCCCAGCGGTGTCTCACCTGCTGTTCCCTGCCCTTTTGGGAGTTCTCCACTGCTTCTGGCGCCCTTCCCTTAGGCACAGCTCCGCAGCAGTGCCCGCACAGGGTCCTCGCCTCCCAGAGAAACCCATTATCCCCCAGTCGCCATCTAGCTTCTTCCATCGGGGCACACTGCAGTCTGACGTGGCCACGCGTCACTGGCAACAGGGTGGGGGCCTTCTGCTGGCCTGGCTGCTCCTTGGCAGCCCTGGTACCTCGCTGGGCCCCTGTTGCTGGGTCTCAGCCAGGGGTTTCTTAGGGCCTGAGTTCCCCTGGCTCACCTTACCTTCTCCCAGCACCGCTCTGTCCATGGTACCTGTCATGGAGGGTGGGGACCATTTGGCCCTGCACCCCCAATCACAGCCAGAGGGGAGACTCAGCCGGCAGGTGGAACTGAAGGTTTATTGGTTCACAGGGACGCCGTGCAGAACAGACTTGTTAGCGAGGTACTAGGAGCTGTCACTACAATCCATCTTGGGAGGAAGGGGGCCCTGGCCCTATCTCTGCCCTCCAAGCCAGCTAGACTCCCTGCATCCTAAGCCAGCCAAGATTAACTCTCACACAGCAGCTGGTCCCAGCCCTTCAGGCAGCCCCGCTTCCTCTTTTGTCCCTGCAAAAGGTGTTATCTGGTTACACCCCCTCCCCTGCCACCTAGGCTCAGGTTATAAGAGAGCCTGAGTTACTATGTATGTGCTGGGCCAGGGCACCCTGGAGCAGCCTCCCCTCAGTGAGAGTCATATCCAAAACTCCCATCCCCAGCCAGGATGGGTGCAGTGCCCAGGGAAACTGAGTCACACACAGAGTTACAACAGCACAGGACAGTAGAAATCCTATGCAATGTGACAAGCGAACAGAGTGAATATCATCACTGCTAGCAGGCAGCTAGGTCCCTCTCCTTGTAGAGCTGGAGGGAGACTGAGCTCCTCCTGGCCAGCCACCTATTTATAAACCCCTGCCAGGCTCTGATTGGCTGCCTCAGGTCCTCTCCTGATTGGCTCCCAGCCACAGCCCTTGCCCAGGGCTGTTTTGACTCTTTCCATTCCAGTGTGGGGAAATCACCCTTCCACAACTCTGTAATATCTCATTTAGTTATCTCTTTTCCATGCTAAGATGTGCCAGTCTTTTTAATCTCTCATCATATGGAAGTTGTTCCATACTGCTAGTAACCTTTGTTGCCCTTTTCTGTACCTTTTCCACTTCTAATATATCTTTAAGATGGGTGACCAGAACGGGATGTGCCATTCAAGGTATAGATGTATCCTGGATTAATTTAGTGGCTTTATGGTATTTTGTTCCTTATTATTGAGCCCTTTCCCAATCTTCCTAACGCTCTCTTCGTTTTTTTGACTGCTGCTGCATGTGGAGCAGGTGTTTTCAGGGAACGATCTATCCACAATGACGCCAAGATCTTATTCTGGAGTGGCAACAGTTTAATTTAGATCCCGCCATTGTATATGCAGGGTTGGGATTGTGTTGTCCAATGGGCATTACTTTGCATTAATCAACACCAAATTTCACCTGCCATTTTGTTGCCCAGCCACCCACGTGAGAGATCTTCGTAGCTCTTCACAGTCTGCGTTGGACTTAACTGCCTTGAGAGCTTCGGTATCGCCTGCTTGATTCCTTTGTCTTCTCATGCGAAGGATAAAGATTTACTCTCTGTCCCTTGTATCCCCAATGGGCTTGTATTTATTTGACATGTCAGGAGGCCTCCCAGGGGCTCTGCTCGCTCTGACCTCCACGGAGCCAACGCCATGTCAGTTTTGCAGTGCTCCTTGATTTCACAAAGCAAATGCATTTCCTGCAACTTCTGATGCAAATTAATACTCCATTATTCACGTCTGTCACACCTGGCTTGGTTAGTCTTGGAGCCAGAAGTGCTTGCCTTCCCCTTTGGAGGACCACTGTGACGTAGTGGGGGTACCTGGCTGGTTTCTATGCTGCTGGCTCTGGGGTAACCCCCACTGGCTGCCGTGGGTACCACGACCCAGCAAAACAGGATGAGTCACTATGCAAAGGGACCTCTCAACCGGTAAGGCCAGACACCCCCCATGGAGAGGAACAAAGGAAGGTGGAATGCTGCCCTGGCTGGGGGGCAGGGCTGGAAGAGTGTGGGTTAGTTGCTGTCTGGGAGCATGGAGGAGACAGCCTAGGGAAAGGGGCTGGAGTTTAGGGGCCCAGTCTCCCCCATCTCAAGGGGGCCTGAGGCATCCTAGCCCAGATCTGTGACCAGATTACATCTGTGCTGTGCTGTATCCTGGAGAGGCAATAAACTTCCTCTATTCCACCGGCTGGTGCAGTCTGTTTGTGCCATTTTGGGGTGCAGGAGACGGGGGACCCCCAACGCGCAGTCACCCCCCCCCCCCACTGTTTTGCCTGCTTTTTGGTTCTCCAAAACTTAATATCAGAGGCTAGCCATAATTCCAGCTGCAGTGTTATTACGAGCGTTTCACGGTGATATTCACGACCAGGATATTACGAGTTTGCCAGTGATGTACTACATGACGCTTTTCAGATGCAGGTCACAACAGCAGTGAGTTTGGGGTCCGCTGAACTGGCGAGGCCATCTGCAGCTTATTGCTAAATACCACCGAGAACTTTGCTATGTGGCTTAAGGATGCTCTGAAGCTCCCATACTCCCAGCCACCCCCTCTAACCCCTAGGCTATACTTCCTTCCAAAGCTGGTCTGCTGGGTGTGGCGTGTTCTCGTCGGGAGGGCTGTGCACAGGCCCTGTGGTGCACAAAGGCGTCAGGGTGACAGGGCTGTGTATGCAGTGGGTGGAGGTATAGTCGTAAATGGGCAGGGGAGCCGACAGGCTGCACAGGCCCCTGGGCATAGAGCATGGCCAGCCCCCATGCTGCCCCGAGCGCAGCGCCCCAGCCCCCAGCGCCGCACGGGGTTGTGCTCCAGCGGCAACTGAAAGGGCCCTGGGCTCTCACTGCTGCCACTGCTACAGTAGCCATGTTGCTGGCTGGGAGCCCGAGCACCTTTGAATTGCTGGGCCCCGGGGCAGCTTCTCCCTTTGCCCCGCCTGTCAGCGGGCCGGGTACGGGGCTCCGAGACCTCTCCCTTAGGGAGCTGGGATCATACGCAAGGGGCAAGGGACCTTCCTCTGCAGCAGTGCCTGGGCAGGAGGGCGGAGCACAGAGCCGGGGAGGGGTCAGAACTGGAGAATGACAAGCAAGAAAAATAGCAACCCAGGTAAAACTTGGCTGAGGAGACCACAGTCCCTTTTTCTGCAGGGGCCCCCCTCTCTCCTCCGCTGCTGGGGGCTGGGGCCCGGCCCGTAAGATCCCAGCGGAACAGCCAGCGGGGCAGGCAGGGGGTGTGCAGGAAAGTGCCCATCCGCATCCTTTCATCTGCCCAGTGAGCAGTGGGGCCAGCCACTCTTCCCCGCGCTCGCGGCACACCAAGCGCTGCCCTGGCTTGCATGCTGCGGGGGGAGGGGGCAGCCATGGGAGATCCCCAGTGCGCCAGGATGCAAGTCTAACACGAGAGTGCTCACGGCGCCCCCAGCCAGCACGTACAGCCTGTTGCTGGTTCCGAGCATGTGCTAGTGAAGCCCCGCGTACCGATCTCTGCCTTCTCTCACCGCTGCCACTCTTCACATCTCAGGTGTCCTGAGCAGCGTGCGGCCATTGAACAGATGGGGAGGATGTTCCTGGCAGTGGGCGTCCATGCTCTGGCCCCAGGGATCTCTGTTAAAACCTACGTGCCCATCTGAAAGCAATCCCTTGTCTCTTTCTGTTTAAGGACTTTGGTTTCCCTAGCTGGCTCTCGGAGCAGGTCCTGGACGTGGGTGTTCTTTCTGCCGCTCTGGACAGCGCCCAGGTGGAGGTGAGCGGTGTCTGTGCATGGCGCTGTGGGCAGAGGTAACGTGTCCGGTGGCGGGGGAGAACCCTGGCACTTGCTCTGTGCTGCCCCATGAGACGGGCCGAAGGGAAACGGAAGCGCAGCGTGAAGGCCACGTGGTGAGTGTTGGCCAAGCTGGGCTTAGAACCACGTCTGCCTGAGCCCTAGAGCAATGCTGAATGCAGCCCTCGGCTAAGCGCCAAGGCAGTGCTGGGTGCTCCCTGCTTGGAAAGCCAGTTCCCCGTTGAGCCCTGTGGGCCGACCTTCCAGTGCCTGTGTGTGTGCACGCTGGGCCCTCCCCTGCACTGCTGGGGGCCGAGGGTACTTTGGGGGGGTGTTCCTCCCCTGAGCGGATGGGTGGGGCTTGGGTCCCAGAGAACACTGGTGGGGGAAAATAAACGGCTGTTCCAAGAAAGCCAGAGGCTGACTTGCTCAGACAGGTCAGTGCCAAGAGCCTGGAGCGTTTGGTACGTGTGGCCTCGCCGGGCGGGAAGGGAGCCCTTCTCGCTGGGCCACGGTGGCAAGGGAGGGCGTTTGCCACCCCCAGGGAATGGCTGGACGAGGGCAGCTCTGTTGGAAGGAAGCTTCTCAGCCTCTCCAGCTTGTTACCAAGGCTGATTGTCAGCCCAGCCTGGCAGTGCCTCAGCTGAAGGAGCGCACTGTGCAGTGCCAGGAGGCTTCGGGTCGTGGCTCCAGCTGGGCTTTACTCCGCCCTGATCTGATTGGAAGGGAGTCGATCGGCCGAGCGGAGTGTCGGGCAGGGAGTAGAAACCCAACTTTGCTGAGCTCACTGTGGAGAACACACGTGGCCTCTTGTGCCCAATAGCGAAGAGATGGGGTGTGAAAGGGAAGCAGGATATCTGCCTGGGGTGTCCCCTCTCCTTTCCGCGGCAGCGTGCGCATCGTGCAGGCCCATGTTCCCTGTCCCCGGGAAAGAGAGCTGGTTTGAGATGGTGCCCACCGCAGACCTGCAGCTGCTCCCGTGTGTGGAGCGACACTTCTAGCTGCTTAGGGTGGGTTTAGTTCTACACACGGGGCTTGCTTTTGCTTTGGCATATTAGCCCCTGTGACTGCCGAGTGAGCCACGGGAGGGCTGCTCGCATCGTGCCCTGTCGGGATCAGCCGTAGCCGTGTGCCATAGCTCTGCAGAGGCTGCGTGTCTGTGTCGAGAGGCATGGGGAGCCCCCGCTGATGGCGCCGTCTCCCTCCCCTGCCCCCAAGCCTTTCCGGGGACGGGAGGGGGCTAAGTCCCGCCTGGCAGGAGGGTGGAAAGCTTGGGGATGGCCCAGTGCTTTGAGATCTCCACTGAAGGTTTTTTAGCCTGGAAATCTTTGTCTTGTCTCTGCTCAGGGCCGGCAGAGCAGGGTGGGGGGGCCCTTCTTGAGGAGGAGGGGGTTTCATGTGGCTCTGGGAACAGTGTTGTTCACCTCGGTCTGAGCTGGACGAGCGTTTTCCCTCCTGGCGGTGCCATTACTGCTACTCCTGGTTCTGCTCCGGAAGTGCAGCTAGCGTAGGCTGGGCACCCCAGCCCCATCCGTGTTAACCCTTTGCCACTGGACTGGCTCCAAGGACGCCGTGTGTGAGCTGCTGGCATCCTGTTCAGCCAATGGAGCTACCGCCCTGGTAGCCATAGTGGTAAAAGGCTAATATAGAAGCAGGCACAGGGCCTGGTCTAGTCCCCTGTGGGGTCCATGGGAATCTCATCTTAGAATCACAGAGCTGGAAGAGACCTCAGGAGTCAAGTCCAGCCCCTGCTCTAGGCAGGACCAATCCCAGCTAAATCAACCCAGCCAGGGCTTGCTCAAGCCGGGACTTAAACACCTCTAGGGATGGAGACTCCACCCCCTCCCCAGGGAACCCACCCCAGCGCTTCCCACCCGCCTAGGGAAATAGTTTTCGTAATGTCCAGCCTAGACCCCCCCCACTGTAACTTGCCTGCTTTGGGCTGTGATCCTGCCCACACGGAGCAGGGGGCTAGGCTCACCTGTTGGAGAGCAGCTGGTCTCCCTGGGCTGTTCTCCCTGAGTGGTCTCCCGGAGTGGTGGCAGCCTTCGCTCTTTCCCAGGATCCCCACTCAGTGGGTGGCACTGAGGCCAGAGGGGAAGGACTTGCCCACGGTCACACGATGAGTCAGCGATAGTCAGGATTTAAGCCCTGGGCCTCCTCACTCCCAGCCCAGTGGCCCAAAGCCGCCCCCTGGCGGCAGCCTTGCCCTGCCGAAGGTAGAGGCTAGCTCAGCTTTTAGAAATGACCCTTGACAGGCAGAGTTAAGGGTGCAGGCTGCTCCAGTTAGAGAGCGAGCGTGAGGGTGACTCCAGCTGGCAGCGAGAGCTTCCGAGGAGTAAAAATAGCCCTTGTGCTTTCCACGGGGACAGTGCAGCCAGGAGCCACCTGGCTCCTGGGGAGCGGAGCCGTTAGTTGCAGGAGAGCGGGAGATGCCTGCAGAGGTCTGACCGGGTTGATGTGATCAGACGTGACAGCACTAGCAGGGAATCCTGCTGCTGGTTGCTCTGCTAGACATTTGCATAAATCCGGGCTATTTATAATTTCATTTCTTCAAATGTCGGCCCGGCCCCTTGGTGCATGTCGGTATGGCGAAGGCGCGCCTGAGTGCCCCGCCACCGATGAGTGCGCGGAGCCTCCGCTGGGGACGGGCTCTTAACCCTTCCCCTGCCAGCTCAGCCTCCGCCAGTGCCGGGAACCTGGCATGTGATTTCACCCCGGCATCACATTGGGCCAGTGACTCAGCCCTGTCTTTTCTAACGCAACAAGTGGTTTTGGTGCCTGACCTGGCTTCCAAGGTGCCGAGTCCCTGCTCTCTGTAAACCTTTCCGGATGTCTCAACTTGGACACCCCTGTTCTCCACGATCAGACCCTCTCCCCAGGGTGCGGTGTGGGTTTGAGAAGGACTGAGCATTTTGATCTCAGCGGTTGCTTGGCCTCTTTCTGAGGGGCAGTTCGTTTGCTGCTTCGGCAGGGTGCTCAGCTACAGGGACAGTGCTTCACCAGCTTCCCGCCTCCCTTCTGCCGAACCGCTGTCCGTTCTCAAGAACAATGGAGTCTGCAACAGCCCACCGTTTGCTTTTCCCTGCAGGCCCAGGGGCTGGGAGAAGAGGAAAAGGACCAAAGCCAAGCCAGCTTGGAAGCAGAGCAAAGCAAAAGAACCGAAGGTGCTGAGAGGTATGGTAGAAACAGGCCAGTACTACAGAGGATGGCTGGAGAGGCCCAGCTCTCCACTGCTCTCCTACCCAGCCCAGACCTGAGGCTATTGTAGTGTGGTCATTGCAGCCTCTGCAGGAATCCACCTGAGGGACACCCCAGGACGGCTACAGCTTCTCTTATCTTTGTCTTCTGTCCTTCACTTTATTTGCGTCCCTGCTCTTTTCCCTCGTCCCTGCTCTTTCAGCAGGGTCAGTGCTGTTCAGGCCTCTGGCAGGCAGGCTCGCAAACACGTACCTTTCATCTCCCTGAGAACAGCAGCTGCATGTTTCCCTTCCGGCCGTTTGGCTTTTCTCTGAGGCTAGGAAACTTGTCTTTCTTCTAGGTTGCTGACCTGGGTGAACGTAGCTAACCGTTTGTCCTTTCCGGGTTCTCCACACCAGCTCAGCTCTCCTGTTGTGGCTCGAGGCATTTAACCATGGGAGACCCAGTCTCTAGATATCACTGATACCACCCGATTATTCAGGGGCTGACACAACCCCCACCCTCTTTAAACTGGGCCCGTGGGAATGTCAGTACTGTGCAGCTGGCTTATCCGTGGCCACGTTCTTGCCAGTGACAGCCTGGCTCCCTGTTAATGCCAAAGGCTGAACCCAGCCCTGCTCTGTTTGTAGAGGAAACGTGAATTAGAAACTCCTCTCCGTCTGTGGCATCGTAGAATTCTGGTGTTGGGCATCTGGGAGCCACAGTTCCGTGCCCGAGTGCTGAAGACGGCCCTCTTCCAGCCAGGCTGATGGAGAGACTGATCCGCAGTAGTGCTCAACGACCTGCTGCAGGCCCTGGGGTGCCCCGTGCACTTGTGCTTGGAGATGCTGCTCATATGCTGAAAATATGTCCTCTGTGCAGCAAGCATTTTATCACTGTACCTGCACCCCAGCGCTGTGTTCACTCTCTTCCCCCTCCTCTCCGCTGGTAACCCTGCTTTGTACTTCCCTAGGCTGTCTGTCGCTATGGGCATGCCTGCCAGTACTTCCAGCTGTCATTCAGATCCAGGGGAGAGCTTGCTAGGGGGCTTGGTTTGTCTTCAAAAATGCTTTGGGAAATTCTCCCAGGACTTGGAGAAGAAGGGACATTTTCCTTGGAAGGGATTTAGCAGTTAGAGATGGACAGACACTCACTTATGCCCCCAGCCACCTATTAGGCCTTGTCTACACTGGCACTTTTTGCTTCCCCCACCCCCAAAAGTGCCTTTTGGTGACAAAACAGTGAGAGTGTTTACACTGCAATGTGCCTTATGTTGGGGGGAGGGGACACCCAGTTTTGGCAACACAATACTTCTACCCCTGTGAGAGACTTTTGTCTTTTCCCCTCCCTTTATTGTCAACAAAGAGCCAGTGTGGACCCGGCTGTTTGTTTTGCCGGTTGAACTGGCTTCCGCCAATATCCCACAATGCCTGCCCTGATGGCTCTGCTCAGTATTTTGTGATCCCTGCTGCCCTGCAGGCCTGTGCCCTCCCCCCCCTTTTCAGAGTTCCAGGAAGTGTCTGACAGCTGAGTGAGCTGCTCCATTTGGGAAACAAACAAATAGCAAATCACTGGGATGCTCCTGTTCTGCCCTGCTAGGAACACAGTGGCAAGCAGACTGTTGCTGCAGGGGGAGGGCTGGAGAGACGGCTGGGCTGCTTTGACGTTCCTTGGCACGGAGAGCTCCCAGAGCTACGAGGGAATCCCAAGAAGCGCAGGGATCAGCTCTGCCTTCCCACCGCACTGCATTGTGGGACGCTCACCCACATTGCTTTGCTCTGTCTGTCACCAGGGTGCCAGCAATGTGGCCATGAAATGTCGACAATGGGAGGCAGAAAAAATGGTTCGATTTGTTTTTTAATGTTGACAACGTTTGCATGTGGACAGCACTTTTGTTTCCAAACCTCCCCAGTGTAGACACAGCCTTGGCCTTCCAATGCTTGCCGCTCCTCCTCTGGTTTGGGTGATGGAAGGGAGCTATTGCTTTGCCATTAGGCTACAACAGTGTTGGACTAGCTAGCAGGTGCCCTTGGCAGGGATGCGACTGTGCTGCAGACTGCCCCCCTCCATCCTGTTTACATGGAGCAAGCAGCGGAGTCCACTTTTCACTAATCTATTCTTCTGTTACCTTTTTCCTGCTGCAAAGCGAGAGGGAACAAAGCCCCGCGAGTGCTTGCGAAGGGGCCGAAGAGAAGTGTTTGAGCTTAGAGAGCGCCGGCCAGGAAGAGAGAGCTGCTGTGGAACAAAAGGAGGGATCGCTGAATAGTCGCACTGGCCCGGAGGAGTCTGCAGCCCCTCACCAGGTGTAAGGGCTCTGGCGCCGGCTTGTCTGTTCTCCTGTGTGACCCCGGCTGAGTGTGGCGATGTGGCTTGGTGCTTTCAGTGAGATTCTCAGTCGGGCCTACGAGAATGAGTGTGAAAACAAGAGCATTGCAGCGTGCGCCTCCTAAGTGCACCTGTTCCTAAGGCGTTTTGTTGACAGTCCGGTGGCCAGTTGTCTGTCCGAGGGAAAATAAAGTAGCTGCTCCTCTTGCCCAGCCATTGGGCCTGCCAGAGTCAGGCTTCAGGATCTATTACTGAGCGTGAGAAAATTCAGGTCAGGAATTAGACCATCAGGTTGGTTCCCGGGCAGTACAGAAGTGACTGAAGCCAGATGTGCTCCCTTCCTGCTGGGAAGAGAGCACTTCAGCATCTCTGTGGGGCTAGCAAGGCCAGCCGTGCCCATCGAGTTTCATGCCAGAGAGCAGAAACGTCTCAAAGCGTAATGGCGAAGCACTGCCGAGACCAGAGCCACAAGTCTCAACTGCGTTTAAGTGCCCTGCCACCAGCGAACGCTGGACTGCCCGTTGGCCTGAGAGACCTGGAGTATGTCTACACTTGCAGCCTATTTCGGAATAGGGCTGCAAATGTAGGCATTCGGAATTGCAAATCAAGCCCGGGATTTAAATATCCTGCGCTTGATTTGCATCTTCCCGGCCGGGCGCCAGTTTTTGAAATTTACAAGCCCGGGATAAATGCCCGTGTCTACACGCGGCAGTGAAACGGGCATTCGAAATAAAGCCCTAGTTCGAACTACCTGTTAAACCTCATTGCGGGAGGAATAACAGGTATTTCGAAATAGGGCTTTATTTTATTTCACTGGCTCTTTGTGAGATCCTATTGCTTTCTGTTACCGGAGCCTGGCACACTTCCAGCACATTTGTGTCTGATTCAGGAGAACACCTGCTCCATAGGTAGCATGTTTGCCTGAGCCAGACACTGGCAGGTTTGCTTTGCTGGGGAAGGAGTGAAGCTGGCTGAGCAAAGTAACCAGTCTCCAGTCCGTGCAGAGTCAGGGGACTAGAGAAGGCAGAGCTCTCTGAAGAGACAGGCGCTATGGAAAGTGTGCCGTGTTTGTGCATGGCAATTGTGTATTTACGGAGCCAAGCCTTCGCGCTGGGGAGCTCCAGTGGGGTTAATGCTGAATGGTCTTTTCTTTTCAAACCTGTCATTCTTTCTCCATTTTTTTCCCTTTTCTTTTTCCATCCCCATAGCTGCTGTTCTCCACGATATTTGCAGGGAAGCCTCCGGTTTTCCCTGTTGTAAGCAGGTTTCCTGCTGACTCGTGCCGCTGCCCACCCGCTGTTAACTGTCACGTGAGCCCGCTGCGTTGGCGGTGAGCTTGTTTATGGCGAGGCGGGCAAGCTAGGCTTTCCAAAGCCAAGGGCTGCCGGGCTCCTCCGAGCACGTGACCAGGAAAGCGCGCATTAGCGTAACACATGGCCTCTCTGCATTAGCGCCACGGGAAGGTTCCGCTGCTGGAACTGATGGAAGCACATGGAACCCAGAGACCAGTCCCCCCCCCCCCGCCAGGAAGAGACAAAAGAGACACTTTCCTTCTGTCCCCTCTTTTGCGCAAGCTTGGGGGCCAGGTGGTCCTTGTGCAGTGCTGTGAGGTCAGCGAGGTTAGGCAGAGACTGGATGAGAAGGGGAGAGCCCCTTGCTCTACTTCCATCAGGAGCACCGCAGAGTGTAGGGAGGGAAGCAGCTGCGTAGGTACCCACAGGAGCTGGGTGTTCCCTTTGCGTGTGAGCCGGGTGTCCGCGCAGTGCCTGTCCGTAGGAATGGGGAGGTTGGATCCCAAGGCTGGGCCTGCCCCCCTTCCGCCGGGAAGGCTGCGCTGTGTGTCTGCTTGGGAAGCGAGGCACCAAGAGAGGAAGTGGCTTTCCCAGTCACGCAGCCTGGCAGCAGCGGGGGCAGGACTCCGAGTCCTGCATGGATTTTTGTGGCTGTGATGCTGTGCCCAGCGGTCGCTGAGCAGTGTGTCCTCGCTGCTTCCTACGCGAGAAAGCCGGTCGCCATCCGTGGAAAGGGCAGCGCGTTCGTCCCTCGGTGTGACGCCTGCTAGATGCAGTGTCATTCCGCCGGAGAGCTGCGGAGCCCCGAGTGTCCTCTGATGTCCTCCCCTCGAGTGTCCTCTAGGGCTGTAGCTAAATCACCCACCAGCTTGGTGCCTGGGCCCAGGGACTCTGCTGCCAAGCAAACCGGAGTAGATCTCGGGGCAGGGATCAGGAATTAGTCTGGCACTTCACTTAATTGCCCTCTAGCGCCGGGCAGCCCTGCCAGGCCACCTGCTTGTTTTCTGATGTCCCCTGAGAGCAGAGGAGCCTACTGCTGTGCTTTGTGGCCGGGGGAGCTGGTCTCTTGCAGAACCCGGATGGTGGGAGCAGCTCGCTGGCTGGAGCCAACTTTGCCAGCCTCGTGTCTGGGTTACCGAGCTGGAGGGGCAAGCTCTTGTATCCCTGGGCTTTGCTCTATGCTCTCCTTTTCTTGTGGCCCCCGTCCCAAGGGGGCCTCTTCGGATGAAGGCCAGGTGACGAGGAGATGAAGGATCAGGGAGAATCCGAGTGGGAGGAGGGCCTCGAGGAGAGCGGCAAGAGCTTCTTGGGGGAGAGCACGAGAGAGGTTTGCCAGCTGAGCTCCCCATGCCAGACATGGGCTGGAGAGCCGGTGCTGAAGGCAGCACCAAAGCAGAGGGCCTGCTGGCTTCCAAGCCCGCGAGCTGCAGCTGAGGGCTGGAGAGCGGAGGGCAGGAGCCAGGGGTGCGCTGGGTGAGGAGGCTCTCCCAGCGAGGGGCGCCCAGCCGGAGGAGGCATGCCCTCCTGCTGGAAGGGCTGGGCTGTGGAGGAAGCCTGCTGCCGCGGGACTTCCAGGCCTGAGTGGGGGGCTGCTCGCGCTGTGATTCAGTAACAGACTGGCCCTGCAGGAGCGTCTCATGGCGGTACTGGGGCCGGGGAAGGTGGGACGCTGAGGCAGGCCTGCCTGCATGGGGGTGGCCTGCCACAGGAGGGCGCCCAGGGCCACCTTATGAAGCTGAGCGTTCTACTTGGAGTTTGCTGACCCTGGCTCCCGCTGCCCGCTCCAGTCCGGAGGCTTAGCCCCTGCCCTGTCTCCCGCCCATGCCAGAGGCGTTCTGAGGGGTGTTTTCACGGCGGGGCACTCTGGCATCCTGCCCATTCAGCCCAGGCCTTTCTGGCCTGAATCCACACCCTGCACGAGCTGCTCTCCGCACCCTGGCCACTGCATGGAGCTGCAGCTTAGAGCCTTTTGCCTTTCGGTGTGACCCCAGCGGTCCCTAGGGCATGCCCTCTAGCTTGTCATCTGTAGCCCTTGCCGCCAAGCACTTCCGCCAGCCAGCCCCTCCTGCAGCGCCGCCTGGCACCTCTTGCAAGCCAAGTGGTGACGGAGTCAGTGATGTGCAGGGGAGGGCGGGTTGGAGTCAGTCAGTGCCAGGGGGTTCCCGGTGCAGGTCCTGGCTTCTGAATGAAATATGCAAGTGACGCCCTGCCCACGTCACGCTGCCTGTCGAGAGCCCTGCTGGGCAGAGCTGTGCTATTGACCCTGCTGCGCTGCTGATTCAGTTCCAGCTCGGTAATGAGATGCTGCCCCCTGAATCTCCTGCAGTCCCAATTGGATACAAGGCAAGAGGTGTCATGGCATCCACAGAGCGGGACTGGGAGCTTGGCGAGGGGCTGGCTTAGTTCTCCCGTCACCCTGAGAGGCACAGCAAGGGGAGAAGTTGTGTAGCGAAGCACATCCCATCTCTGCCCCGCCCCTCTGCTTGCACCGTCTACACTGCTCGGCCTCCCATCAGCAGCTGCTGTGCTCTAGGCCGGGGTGGCGGCAGTGATTTCTGTGTGTTGTTTCACCAAGGTGCCTTTCAGGGGGCTCAGCTGGCGTTTGTGCCTGGCTTTGAGACCCTTGCACCATCGGTGGAGTAATGCTGTTCTCAGTGCACTAGCCAGTTACCCTTTTTAAAGACAGCTTCCTTTTCTTCTGGCAGAGCCCTGCGGGAGGAAATCAAGCAAGCGGCGTCCTTGAACAGGCCTTGCGCACAGTCCCCAGAGGAAATCGCCCAGGAGCTGGAGCAAGACAAAATGCGTTTCCTGCAAGCAAAGGAGGAGAAGCTTAAGCGCTTCCAGGAGGAGTTGAGGCAAGAGGAGGAGGAAGAAGCTCGAATGCTTCATCAGCAGAAAGAAAAGTCCCTCCAGTAATTTCTTTTCATACTAACCGTGCACCTTCCTGCTGAGACTCCTTGCTGCGGGCCCCACGCGCGTGCTCCCACAGCCGGCTGTCCCTGGGATCTCGAGATGTCTGCAGGGACCGTGTGTCGCCTGCAAAGGAGACTGGGGCCTTTGCCCGTGTCTGGCGCACAGAGGGCTGGGCTGGGGTTTTTGGATGGAGATGAGTGAGGGGCTAGTTTTGCCTGGTTAGGCCCTGGCATCTAGTGGACAATAACCTGAGTTATGGACCGGATGGACCCTTAACGTGGATGTGCAGAGCGTGTGTGGGTGAAGCGCTCGGTCTTTCCGGTGTAGAGCAGGGAGCCTTCCCCTCATCCAGCAGGTAGTGCTGTGATCTGATGCAAAGGTAGCTCTCTGCATATGCCCCTGTCTCGTGGGTTGTAAGCCTAGGTAAGTGTCCTTCTCTGGCCTCATGTTCACAGCATGGCAGGTGTTCAAGCCCGGGCTAAGAGGCAGTGAGAGAGTGGGAAACTGGAGCATGAGAGGACATGGGGCTACTCCTGGGCTATGTCTAGACTGCAAGCCTCTTTCGAAAGAGACCGTCTAGACTGCACGTTGAACTTTCGAAAAAGTGGCTTGCTTTTTCGAAAGAAAGCATCCAGTGAGTCTGGATGCTCTCTTTCGAAGAAGCCCTATTTACATTGAAGAACGCCTTCTTTCGAAAGAGGAACTTTCGAAAGAAGGCGTTCTTCCTCCTGAAATGAGGTTTACCGCCATCGAAAGAAAAGCTGCGTTCTTTCGATTTAATTTCGAAAGAACGCAGCTTGAGTCTGGACGCAGGTGAAGTTTTTTCGAAAAAAGGCTACTTTTTTCGAAAAAACCCCTGAGTCTGGACACAGCCCTGGAGTGCCGCATGCCGAATTCCCAGCTACTTCACAACTAGGCTTTTCGGCGTCAGTGTTGTGCTTAAAAGAAGCACCCGGGATCTTTTTCAGTGGATAAGGCAACACGCCACATTTATTGAACATACATAGATCAATCAGCACTTTACCACATGCGTATGATACATTACACTCATGCGCACGCACGCGCACACACACACGCTCTCTCTCTCTCTCTCTCTCTCTTACCAATAGTTGCTCCCCCTAACTAAACTACGCTGGCCAGGTGAGTTAGATGGGGGAGGGGTGGAGCCCGGCTTCTGTCAATCTGGATCGATGTTCCCATGTTGACTAGATGAAAAGCCCGGGGTCCCCCTGCAAGATGCCTCCTATTTATGCCTCTTATGCAGCCAATTAGTCATCCCCTCGCTTAATGCTGCTTCAAAGAGTTCTTCCAAGGGCAGGCACTTGCTGCTGGACTCCCAAGGTGCCTGTATGTCCAGGCCCCTTAATGAGCTCACTTCACAGGTATTGTCTTGGATCTGGCTCCCAGACCCTCTCCACCCTTGCAACTGCTGCTGATGTGCTCACCATTCATTCTCCATTCACACCTCATTCATTTCACCAGGGCAGTCCAGGAAAGGGGAGAGATCTATTCTACTCCTAGCAAAAGACAATTTTCTTTACCTTACCTATTCCTAAAACCTATAGCATAAAGAGCTTGATACAAAGTTTGTATGGAAAAGGCTGGATACAGGGTTTCTCTTAATACAAGGATTCTATAAGAAAGCTTAGCATAAAGATGTATACATATCTTGTTCTTATAGATATATAAAATCCCTTTATACAAAGTTCTATGAGAAGGATACATGGTTAGAAGGAAATGTTCCAGAGATTTATCCACATCAGGCATGGGGCTAGCTGAATATCAAAGCCAGTCAGGCTGCTTGGGCTGCCCAGGGAGCTGAACCTTGTAAGCCTCAGGTTCTCGGTTTCAGCATTCAGTGGCATGTCTGCACTTGGCCTCTGGGCGGCCTCTGAGCTACCTCGGTACAGTGTAGGCAGCTCTCTATAGCAGGTTTGTCTAGGCTGTAGTTCTCTGGCTTGTTCTCTGGTCAAGTGCCAGTATCAGTGTCTTTCCTGAAGTTGAGATGTATGACATGTACTGCCTCCCCCACCCCAGGCTTGTACCGTGTAATAGAAGGATAGTAGGTTGGTTTGACACATTTTATTTTTGACAAATCTATGTGGCCTGTTACTTATCACCCCCTTGTCTTCTAAGTGCACACAAATAGCATATTCAGCTATTTGCTCCTTTCCGGACATCGAAGTTAAGCTGACTGGTCTGTGATTCCCTAGGTTGTCCCTGTTCCCCTTTTATAGAGAGATGCTATGTTTCCCCTTAGGCATCTCTCCCATCCTCCACCAGTTCTCAAACGTAATTGCTATAATGGCTCAGAGATCTACGGTTTCTAGGATGTTTCATCAGGCCCAGCTGACCTGACGACATCTAACTAGTCTGTGTAATCGTTAGTTTGTTTGGTACCTGTTTTAGTCCCTTTTCACTCTGATATTCGTTGGGTTCTCTCACCATCGCTAACTTCTTTGGTGAGAGCTGAAACAAAAAAAGACTAACGCTTTGGCCATTGCAGCCTCTTTCCTCCTCATTTAGTGTGGAGCCTCCCTGTTCCTGCTCTTCCTTTGGCTTCCCAGCACTGTATAATGCTTTCTTCTTGCTCTTTATATTCCTAGCCATTGAATCTCATCTCTTGCCTTGGCCTTTCTTATTATATTCCTAAATGTGTGCAGGGTCTTCATATTCATCATTGGCAATTTGACCTATTTTCCACTTTGTGTAGGACCGGCTTTTGGATCTGCAAGTCATCGAAGGTCTTCTGGGTCACTCGGTGGTTTCTCTCCATACTTCCTATTGTTTCCCTTGAATTGGGATAGTTTGCTCTTGTGGCCTTAAGATTGTCTCTCTCAAAAGAACTGCCAACTCTCCTGAACTCTTTTTTTTCCCTTAGACTTGCTTCCAGTGAGATCTTATCGACCCATTTTCTGTCCTTCAGAGAGCAGACTTTACTAACTTGATTGTATTTATTCTGGTGTTTTCCTTCCTGCCATTCCTAGAATTAGGAGCTGCATTGTTTTGTGATCACTTTCGCTGAAGCTTCCTTCCACTGTCAGTTTCACAACTAGTTCCCCACTGTCTGTCAGAATCAAATCCAGAACAGCCTCTCCTCTGCTCTTTTCCTTCATCTCTGATTTCAGACCAAGTCCCCAGTTTATATCAATGTTGTTTTGGAATTCTAATCCTATCCTTGAAAGTGCTTGCAGCCCCTCCCAGCGTGGCATCAGAAGCATACTGTCCGTTTTCCAAGTCATTAGTGAAAATAGTCATTAGTGGGCCCAGACTGATCCCTTTGGAGCCCCAGGAGATACACCTTCCAGTCTGACAGTGAACGATAGTAACTGCTCTTTCAACCAGTCTTCTCCCACCTTAGTCATTTCACCAAGACCACAGTTACCTAGCTTGCTTTTGAGACTGTCATATGGGACTATTTCAAAAGCCTTGCTAAAATCAAGATGCCATGTCTACTGCTTCCCTCCAGCTGCTAGGCTAGAAACCCTGTTGAAGAAAGAACTTAGTTTGGTTTGGCATTGGTAGCTCTTGACAAGTCCATGCTGGCTGTTCCTCCTCCAGGCGCTCACCAATTGATGGTTGAATAATTTGTTGTCGAAGGAGCAGGAGATGTAGCACCCAGAGGAGATGGGGGAGAAGCCAAGGAACAAGATGAAGGGATTTGTAGTAGAAGGGGCGCCAGGTAGTAGCATAAGAAGAGTTGTTGGTGTGAGACCTCAGAGCCCAGATCGCTGCGGAGGGATCCAGCCAGCCCCTCTGGAGACACCTTTTCGTTTTCAGCGTGCTCAGCACTGCGCAGCAACTGGCTTTACTGAGACAGAGTTCTAAGTAATTCCCTGTCGAAATCCAAGGAGACTCTATCCTGTCTCTTGGCCCCGGGTCTGTTAGACAGATTTGAAGGAATGCTGCAAAACTTTGGACCTTTCAAGGTTCTTTTGTGCCCAAGAGCCAAATTTTAATGCGTAAGGACCAGAAATGGAGCCCGGATTCTTGGGAGCGCTTCCGCCAGGTTGGCAGTGCCTCTGTGCACTAGCATCAGATCTGTGGGTCTCCGAGGGAAGCCGGTGAGGTGAGTATAGCCTTTGACTCTTCTTTCCTGCTGCTGGTCGCACAGGTCTCTCAAGGAGGAACTGACGAAAGCTTCTGAGGAAGAAGAGCTGCGGATGAGAGAGGAAGAGGCCGAGAAACTGTCAAAGCTGCGAGCCCAGATCAGCTCAGAGGCTGACACAGAAAAGGAGAAAATAAGGTGAAAAGCTGAGCGCAAGCTGCGTGACGCTGAGTGTGAGCCTTCCTTTGCTCCCTGCACATAGGGACCCTGCATGCTGTGGGGCAGCAGAGTGGCTGCGTTTACAAATGTCCGCTCACCGCAGCTGGTGCCTTGGCTAAGTGGCGGTTTAATCCCTGTATGGCGAGGGCTCCCCGTAGTAACTCTGGGGAAATTCTCGTAATCCTGCAAACAGTGAGGGAAATGGATCTGTTCATGCACAGCAGCCCTGGCCAGCTCTCCTCACGCTCACTGTGGTTCCTACAGCGGAAGAGGACGTAGATGTAGAAATGAGCTAGAACCACGTGGCTTTGCTGTGTGTCTCATTCCCCTTTGACTGCTCCGCCTGAGCCTGTCTACACAGCAAAAAGAAAAGAGCCCCGTGGCAGAGGGCATCAGAGCCTGGGCTGCAAGGTTCACTAATGCTCTTTTCAGCCTCCGCGCATGGCCCGAGACTCACTTCTGCTCTTCCATCCCCCTTGGATGCCCTGGGGACTGGGGATGAATTCTCCCTACAAGTGAGTCCCACTGTCCCTTTGATTTGGTGCTTGGGGACATGGTTGGAGCGAGTAGACTTCTTCGCTAGCTCTGTAAGGGGCATCAGGGCTAATGAGAGTTGGAGGAGGCACGCAAGGCCCGGAACTGAGAAATCAGGAGCATAATTTTCACCTCTCCTTTTTAGACACGCCCACACCCACATCCGCGCGCGCACAAAATGTAGACTTTAGATAGTCTAATAGCTGTCTCTGGTCATTGCCAGACAGCTACTCTCATGAGTTGACTACACGCATTCCTCCCCCCGCC
This sequence comes from Pelodiscus sinensis, assembly GCF_052426305.1. NCBI lineage: Eukaryota > Metazoa > Chordata > Testudines > Trionychidae > Pelodiscus > Pelodiscus sinensis. The sequence goes on from NC_143076.1 coordinate 20,286,785, forward strand.
CCCCTTGCTGCCTCTGTATGAGAGGCAGCAAGGGGAGGAGGCAGGAGCCAGCTCTCCATGAGCACCAGACTTTCCCCTCCCCCCCCCCACACACTGCTGCCTCTTGTAGTTACTACGTGCGATGCGGCATTGCAGTACGACTGTTCTACTTACCTGTATCGTCTCCCCTTCTCACACCCCCCAGGGCAGAGCAAGCGGCTGCATTGCACAGGCAGCGGGAGGAGTGGGAGTCCCTGCAAAAGGTGGAGCAGGAGAGCTTGGAGGAGAGGAAGAAGCAGGCTTTGGCATGTCTGAAGTTGGAAGTGGAGGAAGCGCAGCAGAGAGAAGTGGCCGAGCTGGAGCAGGAGAAGGAGCGTGTCCTGGAGGCGTTAAAGGAGCGATTAGAAAGAGAGAGAAGAGAGGTGAAACTTGCTTTTATACCGGGCAGAGTCAAAGCTGCTCCCAGGCATGCGGAGAAGGCTTGTCTTGTGGCACCAAGCCCCTGGGTCAGAGTCCCTGCCCGAGCATTGGCTCTGAGGCTGTGATATGCACCATTTCCAGTGCACCCTTCCAGTCCCGCTTACCCGAGTGACAGCTGGCTCACACTTCGGGGGGAGGAGAGGGCCTCACGCTCCAGGCAATGGTTTCTGCAGATGCTGATGCTCTGAAGCGCTCTGGCAATGCTTCTAATCATTCCCACCAAGTGCATGATTCCTGGTGCAGAGGCCCATGCACTGAATCGTGTGATGATCTCAGAGACTCCAAGTCACGTTGTTCCTTGTGTTTGATAAGAGCTGCATGCTGGGCTCGGCAGACTTGGTGGGCTGGTTTCCTGTGGCTGGGCCAGGTGGAGGCTCTCTGCCTAGGAGCTGTGTGAGTGGCTGCAGGGCATCCGGGGACAGTCATTGGTGGGGGTGGGGGGGTCAGGAATCTCTTGTGCATTCTGTGATGAACCGAGCATGCCTGTGGCTCTAAACAGTGTGACCGGAAATAGTGGGATACGGTTTAGCCTGCACGACAGCACAAGCTGCAGAGTAGCGAGGCGTCTCGGACTGGAACAGTCTGAAAAGATGTGGCTGGAAACCCCCCTAATATTGGAAAACCAGCTTGGAGCGTATATTGTGGCTTGGAAGGTCATGGCCTGACTTAATTAGTCTCTTCCCATCAGTGCTTGTTCCGGTTCTAAGCAACGGACAACTGACACCCCCATGAACAAACTAGAGACATGTGGGTGCGCTGCTCCTTGTTGCTGTCAAAGTGGGGGGACGCGTCTGCCCAGGTCCTGCGGGGCTCTGGCCTGGGTCTGACACTAAGGGGACAAGTGGACACAAACTGAGTCTTTCAGCAATGGTATGCAGTAGCAGGAGGCCGATTTCATTGTCGGGTGCAGTACCAGGGTTGCTGAAGGGAGGACTCGCACCTCCCGTGTCCTAGGCAGGAGTTCTGTTTCAATGGGCAAACAGGTTCAGACGAACGAGCCTTCGCCTGGCCAGAGCAAGCCATGGGGAGAGAGAACTGTTTGAATTCTGAAACCAGAAGCCAGTAGGGATGTAAAATCCGTTCAAATGGGTAACCCATTAAATATATCATTTACAGGAGCAGCTCCTGCCTGCAGGGTGCCTGGGCAGACCCGTCCGTGGCAGGCAGGGGCTGCTCCAGCCCCCACTGGTTAATGGCTAACCGGAACCGGTAAGTCTGCCCCGTTAACTGGGTGAAGCCGGTGTGCCATAGGAATGGTGCAAAGCCTAAATAAATAGACCCCGGAAAGAGAGGGTTTGAATACTACGGGACTGTGCGATGAGTTATTGAGGAATGCTGGGTGAGAAGGGAAACTGAGGTGGGGTGCCTCAGGCCACCAGAGGGGTGGTGGAAACTCTCCTACCATCCCCACTGGGGTTTGTTGTTTATATGAGAACTAGTCCCACGTAGCCAGTGCTCTGTTCCAGCCGGGTGTCTCGGTGGTGGCAGCACAGACACTTGTGCACAGCCCAGACTGGGGGGAGCTTTGCACTTTCTCAAAGGCAGTGTGTAAATGGCTGTTGAAATGGGCATTGGTACGTCATGTCACGTGGCAGGGGCCTTTCCAAGCAAGGCTGTTGGCTCCCCACAGGCGGCAGAGGCCCTGGAGAAGCAGTTTGCCACTGAGCTGCAGGAGCTAAAATCTGCCGCAGAAGAAAAGCACCAAAAGGTAAAAGCCGTTGTTCCCAGACACACCGGTAGCTGCTCCGCACTGAGCAGCGTCCCTGAATGCCATTGGTCCCTTCTTAGCCGTTTCTTCCACCCCCTCACCTCCATCGGCACCTGGCTATGCTCCAGCGCGGGCACACGGCTCTCCCATGCGCACGCCGCGGGGCAGCCCTCGCAGAGGGCCCAAATGATGCTGGTTTCTTTCGGGGCAGGTTGTTTCCAACCTCCGGAAGCAAATAGCGGAGGCCCAGAGGTGTGAGGAGGCCCAGCTGCAGGAGGAGTTGGAGAGAGCCGAGCTGAAAGTGCAGCACAAAATGTCTCGTGTGGCAGACTTCGAACGAGAGGTGATCACTTTTGTGCACTGGCGGTAGAGTGTCCATGCCGCCCTCCCTGCAGGCCTGCTTAGCCGTGGTGTGAGAGCCCAGCTGGACGCCGCCCTCTCTAGTGGCGGAGAGGGGCGCCAGAGATCGGAATCCGTCCCAGCTGTAGACAGAGTCTCTTACCTCTGTGCTCCACCAGCCGGACAACGAGCGTGCCAGGCTGCCCCAGTGTCAGCGCGCCGAGATGCCTCCGCGTCGCCGGGGTGGCTGCGCACGGGGGGACGTCGTGCCTTAGCGCGGTGTAACGCAGCCTGCCTCTGCACCCACTGCAGCTCAGCGAGCTCATGAAGGAGACACGCCAGGACGTGGAGCGGGACCACGAGCGGAAGATGGAGAGGATGAAAGAGGAGCACAGGGAAGCTCTGGCAAGGATTCAGGATCAGTACGAGGAGGAGGTAATGCTGCTGAGAGCCGCACTCGGCCTGTAATGTCCAGTGCGTGGTGTTCGTTGTCCCAGACGCGGTTACCAGGGATCCCCTCGTTCTCAGGCTGGAACCATCGCTGGGCCCCTTACCCCCTCTCCCTGGGGCCCCCTCCCTCCTGGGCTGGGAACCCCCCCAAGGAGCCTGGGGGCCAGTGCCCCCAAAACCCTCCAAGGGCCTGGTGTCCTGACACCCCCAGGGGCCCAGGGCCCATCCTCTAGGGGCCCGGGGCCCCAGTTGCTCCCTGGGTGTGCAGCACTATCACACCTGCAATGAGTCTAGGGCTCAGGCTGTGGAGGAAAGTGCTGGGTGACCTGTAGAGTGGGCGAGTCTCCTTCGCGCGTGCGTGCAGCCATGGATTTGTGCCTCGGAAGCAGGGGCGCAGTTCTGTGCGGACACAGCTGCTTGTGCCAGGTCAGGAACTGGCCTGGAACATCCTCATGTCTCCAGTTTCCGACGAGGGAATTGCGACTGGGCGTGTATAAAGCTGTGTGCTCCCTAGGCCCCAGGCAACGGAAAGGTGGTTTCCTCCTCTGGCCTGTTTCTCTCCGAGGAGAGGCTCTTGTTCTAGCCTGTTACACAGTCTGCTTCCCACAGCTGTTTGGGGGGTCGCCTGCCCCCGGAGTGGCGGTGTGTGGGGAGCGGCGGGGAGCACGATGCCTGTGGAGATGCTGCAGAACCCTAAAGCTTTGCTCTTCTCTCTTGGCTTTGCGCCTTGCAGGAGAGAAAACAAAGAGCCGAGAAGCTGGAGGAGCTGAGAGGTGAGCTGGAGCGCCTGAGGCAGCTGCATGATGGGCAGCTGAGGGCTTTGCGGAAGGAGCTGGACGAACAGCTCAGTGACTTGCAGCAGGGTCACAAGGCGAAGGTGAGTGATGGCTCCTGTTTCTAGCCCAGCCACCGCCAGCAGCAGAGCGCCGTCTCCGGTCCGTGCGCGCTGCTCGCGGGAGACCAGCCTGGTCCAGGGGCCCCTTTCTGAGCATGTCGCTGTTCTGTCCTGCGGGGAAGTTCTGAGCCGCAGACCCTCATCTCAGACCCTCCCGCTTCTGCGCAGGAACAGAGACTCCAGGAGCTGGAAATGGAACTTGAGATCCGAGCGAAAGAGGCCAAGGCCAGATCTGCTCAGCTCAACCACCAGGTGAGCCGGTCCTGCCGGGTGCTTTGGAAGTTCCTGGCTGGCCCAGCTCATCTCCCCTGGTCCATGGGACTCCCTGTGCCCATTCAAGTCCCAGGAAGAGCTGGGCCAGTGCTGAATGCCCTGGGAAGTCCTGGCTTGCATTATCCGAGCCAGCGCCCTGGGCTTCCTGCCTCGCTTTGGGGATACGTGTCGGCTGGGCGACGCCTTGCGGCACGGGAGCGTGTTGTTCTCAGTGGCTCTGTGCCCCCCGTGCTGCAGGGCACAGCTCGCAGCGACCCTGGCTTGGGACGGCCCAGCGGGCTGGTCACCGGTATGTGCTCTTGTGTGAGAGACGGTCCCGGGACTTCATGCATCCTGTGGGGGCAGCACTCGGGCTGTGGCCCTGGATTGTTCTAAAGGCTGGAGCCCCCCCTGCTTCCCTTGCCTTGCTTTGAGAGCGGAGCCTCCGGGTGGGATGGGAAGGGAGCCGAGCCGCGCTGGAGGCCCCGCAATCGGCAGCGCTTGAATTTGGGTGTGGCTGAGCAGGGCAGCGTGTCAGGCGCCGGGCTGGCTGCAGCCCTCGGAGAACGGCGCGGGGTTATTCCGAAGGGTTTGTGTCGGTTAGCCAGCCCTGTGTCACGGGGCCACGCACGCACAGGAGGGGGCAGCAAACGCCCCGTCCAATTCACGTTCCAAATACGGGGGAAGGGAATTTCTCTAAATAATTGGAAGGGGCCAAAACGAGTGGGGGGAGACCCATGAAAAAGAAACGCGCTGAAGAATTTCCCACAGGCCTTGAACACTGGGGCTGCGTGGTGCCTAGACCTGACCCTGAGGCCAAAGGTGCCTGGCGTCCTGACGCTCCCACGTTCTCTTGTTCGCTCTCCACTTCTCTGTGCAGGAAGAGGCCATGAGGAAGAGAAGGCAGCAGGCTTTGGAGGACGAGAAACAACTAGAGCTGGAGAGAAACGTACGTGTGCTCCAGCTCCCCATCGCTCCTTGTATTCGAGCCGATTAGCACCGTGGCTCTAAAAGCACAAGCTCAGAAATAGCTCGAGTTGTGGATCTGAACATCCCCCTTGTCCTGCTTCCGAGAGGCGCTGACTCGTTGGCAGGCTGATGAGCTGCGCGTGGCGTCCCGGGCCTCTGTCCGAAGCTGGGAATGAGCGAGAGGGGGCGGATCATGCGATTATTCCATGTTCTGTTCATGCCCTCTGGGGTACCTGGCTCTGGCAGCCAGGACACTGGGCTAGCTGGGTCTTTGGTGTGACCCAGGCTGGCCATTGTGATGCTCTTGTGATGCATTTCCTCGTGGTGCAAAGGGAGAGGTTACTGCATCCAGGGGTTGCTCGTCTGGGCCCACCTGCTCCTTGCCAGGAACTGGGAAGCTGCTGTCCCACTGCTTCTGTTGCTTTTGAATCTCATTGGGCGGTGAGAACTCGAGTCTCTCCCCCTCTGTTCATAGTAGACTAGAGCTTCCTGCGGGTGGGGGGTGAGGTTGGCCGATGGCTCCATGCAGTGTGAGGGGCCAGCTTGAGCTGAGCCAAGCCGTCTCCAAAGCCAGCTGAGCACGTGGACACTCCCATGCTGCGTGCTGCCTGCCCGTGTCTGCCCGTTCCCAGACAGGGCTGGGCACGCCCGACTGTCTCCTTGCATTGCCTGCGGGGGCTGGGCATCGCACAGGCTGAGGGGTCTGGGGGTGCTGCAGCTCCAAGGTGGGCTTCAAGGTCAGGGCTGCCTCCTGGCAGGAGTTGAGCAAAGTGGAGCGGCTGTGCACCCCAGAAGTGGCGAGGGCGCGGTGGGCCTGCACAGCGGGGAGGGCGAAGAGGGGCAGAGCCTCACAGCGAGGGAGGGATGGGACAGCAGGCCGTGTCCTTCGGGGAGCGATGGGAGCTGGCCACGTTCAGCCCTGCACTGCCCTCTGCTGAGCGTGGGCCGGAGGAGGACTCGGTGCGTCCCTGGTGCTGTGGTTCACCCGCGGAGGAGCAGACCGTCCCTTGGGTGGAAGGCCCAGGATGGGACAGGCATAGGCGGGTGAGGAAAAGGAAGCCAGTGGGTCGGCATCAGCAGGGCGAGGCCGGGCTGCGTGAGCCATTTCGCTCCTCCCCACTCCATGTTCCGAACTGGAGAACTGTCCGTGCTAGTGTCGGGTACTTGGGCGCTCCCTTTGCTCCCCTCCTGCAGCGCCGGGGGGAGGGGGGGGGGAGATGGGAGGGAGGAAGGAGGTGGGGGGGGCATGACAGCAACAGGCATCCTGGCTGCAGAGCCCCAATCTGAACTATTGCAGGCAGGGTGGTGACTTCCTCTGAACCCTGCATCCCCATGGCAACGGCATCTCGCTGGGGTGTGTACAAGGCACAGTCCAGATCTAGAGCCAGATGTATTACGTCCGAGCGGCCAGACGGGGTCAGAGCAAAGGTCCCTCCAGCCCAGCGTCCGGTCTGCCAGCGGGAGGGAACGGCACGGGGTCCTCGCGTGATCCCTCGCGCTGCCCGTTCCCAGCCCGGGCACCGCGCTCATTGCTCACCAAGCTCGTGGCTGTTCCGATCCAGAGGTTCAGGGGCGAGACCAGGGACAAATGCCCTGCAGAGCCGCAGGCTGGAGGCCGATGTTGTGCTGAGTTGCCGCCTGTTGCCCTGCAAGCCCTGCGGGCCGCGCTCTCGTCTCCTGCGTGCTCGTACTACAGAGCCGGGGGCGTAGAGGGTTGTGATTTCACTTCCAGGAAGCGGCTCTGGCAGCCCAGCTCCGCCTGGAGGAGTCTAGGAAGGAGCATGCTGCCCTTGTGGAATCCATCCGCCAGCTGCGCAGGGCACTGGAGGAGCTGCAGGACCAGAAAGCTGAGCTGGAGTCCCAGGTGGATCTGTTGCAGACCCGAAGCCAGAGGCTGCAGAAACGGATCAGGTGTGTGTCTGAGGGACTGATGCTCGTATTTCCACGCCCGCCCGGCCCGGCCCGGCTCCACTGACCCTACATGGTGGTGCCTCTGAGCTCTGAGGGGCAGTGTCACGAGGCGGAGGAAACGTTTGGAGATGCTTTGAGAGCCTGGGCTGGACTCCAGAGACCTTTCTGAGACAACTGATGCCCCTGGGCGGGCGTCCGAGGCATCACCCCGCACTGTCCCAAGCCCTCAGGGGACTTGGTTACCTTGGAACAGTAGCGTAGCCCTGGTATTTACTGTGCTGGGCAGGCGCTCGGGGGCGTCTCCGCCTGTAGCGCTGGGACGTTGTGTTCAAACAGCAGCAGTACACCCAGGCCCCCTTGCTAGTGCCTGGGTCTGCCAGAGCACGTAGTCCCTGGTGCTTTCCCTCGGGGGGGTGGGCAGGAGCCAGCTGAGGACTCGCGGGAGAGCTGATTCCTGCAGGGCGGGGTGGGCTCTTGTGAGCCGCGTGGCTGTGTGTCCCAGTCTGCTCTGGATGTCGTGTCATGTCTCCCGCCTTCCCTCCCCACACGCTGTGGCAGCGAGCTGGAGGCTGCCGTGCAGAGCAAGCAGGAGGCCCTGAAGGAGCTGGCAGCCGAAGACAGCGTGGCGTCTCCCAGAAGGGAAGCTGAGCTCCACGTCGAGGACCTGAGGGAGACGCCGGAGGCGGTGAGTGTAGCTCCCTGGGCGAGTGGCGTGTGGCGGTGTTGTTTAGAGGGTCCCAAGCCAGTGGGACCGTGCACATAGCTCCCCGAGGCCCCTTGGGCAATCCCGCCGTGGCTCTGTGCTGCCGGCTCTGGCTCTCTCATGCCGAGATGGGTGGCTATCGGGGCAGGTGTTTTACAGACTTCACAGAAGCCAAGTTAGTGACCGAGACACGGGACAGGCAGCCAGCAGCCTGGCCCTGCCCCAGTGCTGCTCCCTCCCGGCAGGCAGCTCCCTGCACTGGCCTGGAAACGGGGTTCGTACAGCACCTTGTGGGAGAAGCCACAGCCAGCCCGTACGTTCACGTCTCTGGTGCTTTCGTCATCCCGTCTCTATACCCGGGCAGAGTCCTCACAGAGCCTCTCCCACAGGTCGCCCAAGGCGAGTGCTGCTGGCCCTCGGCTCCCCTGCACTCTGCTCTGCGGCAGGGTGCTCACGCCGAGCACTCGCTCATGCTGGCGGCTCCCCGATTCTCAGAGCTGCCTGTGCTGAAGCAGGCAGAGGACGCCCGTCCCTGCTCAGTAACTGGCGGGCAGGGAGATACCTGCGACTGCATTGGCTGGTTCTCGTTTTGACGTGGACAAGGGCTTTGCTGAGTCGCTCCGAAGCCGCCACGTGTTGTGTGGAACCCCCCTTTCCAGAGCCCCGGGGTCCCGTGTGCTCCCCTAGCGCCCACAGGAACAGATCCGGACCCTGAGTGCTCCTCTGTGGGCGTTACCTCCGTTGGACGTCGGCATGCTCTTGTGGAACCTGGGCCGGGGCACTGGGGGAGAAAGCAGCTTCTGGGAGCGGAAGGAGAGTTTTGTTCTGTACAGTGTCCACAGAGAGAGGCTCCTTTGCGGCGCGCTCTCCTGGGCGCTGTCTGCGCCGCTCTCGTTCGTGCTCTGCGCTCGCGCTCTCCTGGGCTCTGTCCGCGCCGCTCTCGTTCGTGCTCTGCGCTCGCGCTCTCCTGGGCGCTGTCCGTGCCGCTCTCGTTCGTGCTCTGTGCTCGCGCTCTCCTGGGCTCTGTCCGCGCCGCTCTCGTTCGTGCTCTGTGCTCGCGCTCTCCTGGGCGCTGTCCGCGCCGCTCTCGTTCGTGCTCTGCGCTCGCGCTCTCCTGGGCGCTGTCCGCGCCGCTCTCGTTCGTGCTCTGCGCTCGCGCTCTCCTGGGCGCTGTCCGCGCCGCTCTCGTTCGTGCTCTGTGCTCGCTCTCTCCTGGGCGCTGTCCGCGCCGCTCTCGTTCGTGCTCTGTGCTCGCGCTCTCCTGGGCGCTGTCCGCGCCGCTCTCGTTCGTGCTCTGCGCTCGCGCTCTCCTGGGCGCTGTCCGCGCCGCTCTCGTTCGTGCTCTGCGCTCGCGCTCTCCTGGGCGCTGTCCGCGCCGCTCTCGTTCGTGCTCTGCGCTCGCGCTCTCCTGGGCGCTGTCCGCGCCGCTCTCGTTCGTGCTCTGCACTCGCGCTCTACTGGGCGTGGGAGGTTTCTCCTTTGATCTCGCAGGAATTGATTTTTGAAATGTCTGACCCCTCCAGCGCGCCTCCAGAGAGCCTGCTTCCTTACCCTCGCACAGCAACGGGGACAGTGACCTCCGACTGGATAAGTAAGCGCCTTGCTAAGGGGACGGGCTTGCCCGAGGCTTGCAGGGTGGTCTGCACAGCCCAAGAGGACAAGGCCCAGTGCAGGCCTCTTCTCTGCCACAGAGCATCACGGCTCGATGCGCCCGAGCACTTGGGTTAGCGCAGCCGTCAGCGGCGGAGCCAGTGAATGGGGGATTGTGGCTGGTCTGCATGGCTGATGCAGCCACGAGAAGGGCCTGGCGTGCCTCATGACTGCACCTCAGACACGGCTCTGAGCTCTGAGGGCCGCAGCGTACTTGCCCGGTTTATTCGAGCGAAGCAGAAAGCTGCCCTCCAAAATCCCCCGGCAGCGCCGCCGTGGGCCCAGGGTAGCGGCGTTTAAAAGCTTTCTCCCTCCGTTCCGTCCTGCAGCGTCAGACACTACATCTCTGCGGAGGGCGTCTCCATACGGAGCGCCAAGGAGTTCCTGGTGCAGCAGACTCGCTCCCTGAGGAAAAGGCACGCGGTGCTGAAAGCTGCAAAGCTGCAGTGGCGGCACGACATGCAGCAGGCCCAGGACGAGGGGCAGGATCTGGATAGCTCGCAGCTCCTGGACGACGTGCGCCAGAGCCTGGAGGAGGTGAGTTGCATCCCCGTGTTCTCCGCCTCTGGCCCAGGAGTGTCTCTGCCACAAAGTCCTGCCAAGCCACTAAGCCGTAGCTGTTGGAGAGTGGCCGCGGAGTTGGGGGCCCAACTTCAGACAGGCAGGGACCTGGCTTTTCTCGGGGCTGGCGCGTACACACGACTGCAGGCGGCTCTGGAGGTGCTCGTCCTCCCGGAAATCAGCCCTGGCGTGGCTGGGCCGGGCACCCCGAGTCACTGTTGGACGGTGCGCTTCAGTGTGCTCATCGGTGTGACGGGGATTAAAGCCGCCCCCCCCTCCGGGTGGCCGGGGAGATTAGTTCATTACAGCCTGCAAAGCCCGTTGAGCCCCTGCTCGGATATGCAACGTGACTGTTTGATCACCTGGGGAAGCCCGGAGCAAAGGGGGGAATTTGGTTTGTGTCCCATGAGAGCTCCCGCGGAGGCTGTGCGTCCGAGAGCCGTGTGCACGCTGCAGAGGAAGGGCGGGCGTTCCCGTGGTGATTCAGTGCCCCCGGTGCTCTGCTGCGGTTTCACAGTGGGGATGGGGGGGCCGCAGTGCTCTTGCCAAACGGGCCAGTGCACAGACTGTATGAGGGGAGCACTCCCTGGGCTCCGGCGCCGTGTCCCTCAGGAAGGGAGCAGGAATCTGGTGTCCAGTGTGCCTGGAATCTAGTGGGCTGCAGCCTGTAATTTGGCTGGGATATGTGGGGCTAACACCTCGCCTGTTCCACACCTTGCCATGGTGGTGATCTTGAGTTTCACGCTGGCTGAAAATGCAGATTCAGAGTTAGCCGGGGGCGGAGAGAGGGGGCTGTAACTTCCTCCGGTGGATGAGCATAAGGTGGATGAGTTTCCCTCGCCCTCCCCTCCTGGCTGTGTTCTGACTTCGGGATCACAGTTGTCTCTCTTGGGGAGCCATGAGCTAACAATTGCAGATCAGAAAAACCGTCCCTTTCCTCTCACTGTGTGAATGTTCCTCCCTGGCCGGCCGGTTGCTCCTGCAGGAATCGAAGCAGCTGGGCAGGATGAAGTCAGCCATGCGGAAAGGCCAGGTGCTGCTGAAGAAGAAGGAGGAGAAGCTGAGCCAGCTGGAGTCATCGCTGCTGGAAGAGGTAACTGCCAGCGTCCCAGTCACTTGGCATTCACCAGCCCCACATGCCCACGGAGCAGCCCTCAGAGAGAGCCAGGTCGACTCCCCGCCGTGGGGACTTGATGGGGTTTCGGTTCCAGGCAGAGGTGGTTAGTTGAAGGCTGAGAGTTGTTGGCCGGAGCTGGATTGCTTTGGGAGCTGGCTGGGGACTCCGCCTGGGAGCGAGCACAGTGGGGAGAGAGGGCTGGTCAGGTGGCTCCTGGCAGGCCCAAACCAAAGTGGAATGAACCCACGTGATTCACTAGCCATGTAGCCCAGCGGGGCTGGGGGTGGAAGGCGCTTGCCAGGCAGGGGAGTGGAAGAAGCACAGTCGCTCAGAGGAGACTGAAGGGTTCTCGAGACACTGAGCAGTCGAAGGACCCCTGGCGTGTGTTTTAAAGAGCAGTGTGATTAGCTGTCCACGCGGGGGAGGTTCAGACCCTGTACCCTCCTCGGCCTGCTCACCGCTCGGCTGCGTGCCCGGGGGCTTCCCAGGTAAGAGAGCGGGACAGGTACCTGGCAGTTGGCCCCGTCGGGAGCTGAGGACATGTTGGCTGGTGAGTACCACTAGCGTCTAGTGGCCAAAGGAGAGCTCGGGCTCCTGGAACCTTCCCAGCTCTGCCAGTGACCTGGGCAGTTCCCCGGGCCCAGGACCAGGGAGGTGGAAGACCATCGCATCTTGGAAAGGCCGGGTCTGAATGGGGGCACGTCTCGTGCTGGGCCTTATGACCTGACTCCAGGGAGTCTGTGCACTCCCCGCCACACCACGCCTCCTCCATGGGCTAAGCCCTCCTCCTTTGCAGCACCCCCGGCCTTCGCTCCCCAAGAGCAACGGAGCACCTTGGTTCTGCGCTCTCCACGTGCTCGTAGCGCTCCAGCGCTAACCCCGGGGCAGCCTGCTCTGTGTACCTGGCTGGGCGAGGTGGTGGCCGTATGCCAGTCTGGTTCCCAAGGGGCAGCAGCGTGTTTCCTTTTCCTTCTCTTGAGCAGCTTTCTGACGAAGACACGCTGAGGGGGCTGGCATGTAAGAAGGCGGTGACCTTTGACCTTAGTGACTCTGACGCCACGAGCAGCCTGAGCAGCACAGAGGTCCCTCCGCACGCAGGTAGGTCCCGTCTCTCTCACGAGGGCTGGCCGCGGGGCTGGCATTCTGCCCCCCCCCCCCCCCCCCCCGGGCGTTCCTGGTCTCTGCGTGTCTCCATTAAACGTCAAGGCAGCCGCTCGCCCCCTGGTTCTTTCCGAGCGCCCCAGCACGCTCTGGAAACTCCAGGGCCAGCTCGGGGGGTAGCAGGCAGGCCAGTGCCTGGGGCCTCATGCCACAGGGCTCCTCCGAGCCCCATTGCTCGGGCGTCTGCTTCTGCCGGGGGCGGGAGGAGGCCTCAGGCTGCAGGCCCATGTGGCCGACTTTGGCTTTCTGCCCTGGGCCCCGGTGAGTGTAATTGCTGGTCCTGCGGGGGGGCTCAAGGAGCCTCAGCTCAGGTGAGAACGGCTGCCCTAAAGCACTGCAGGCCCAGTGTGAGTGCAAGGAATTCTTCCCTGTGTGCGTGTGAATCAGAGCGCTCCCCTCCTCCCCACTAGGAACGGGGCCGAGCACGGCTTTCAGCCTCCCTCGCACTGTGCGCCCGCCCAGGGCTGCGCTATTGCCTCGTCCCGTCTCCTTGCCAGAGGCTGTGGCAGCGCCCTGGGGATTGACCCTTCCTGCGCCAGGGTCAGAGCAGTCACCAAAACGAAAGTGGAATTCTGTGCGGGAGGGAGAGTCTCGTAGTGATCAAATCCCCGCGGCCTGCCCCTGCCGCAGCGCCCCGCCCGCGCTCTCCCTGCTCCGTTTGCACGCGGTCCCAGTCCCGAAACAGACCAGGCTGCGGCTGGGCCGGCGTTTCCTACTTCTGGCCCGTTTCCTGGGGAGTAAGCGGCTTTGTGCTGGGGAGAGCCTGTGGTGGAAGTGGGTGCTCCGCAGAGCCCAGCAGCTGTGCACTCCCGAGGACGGGGCGGGCGCACAGGACAGCAGCGCCTAGTCATGCTGCAAGCCGCATTTCAGCTGTGCCGTCCCTTCGTCTCCGCCTTTCCCCGGCAGACTTTCCTCCCTGGAACCTTGGGGGCCCTGTCCCCTTGTCCCTCGCTTCCCACCTCCCTCTCCTGCACACCACGCCGATGGACATCCCCCGCCGTGCCCCTGCGGGCTCCACGCCCGCCTCGCTGACGTGCCCGGCCCTTCGTGCCATGTCGCAAGCAGGCAGAGGCCGGGGGCGATGCTGGAGAGCGGTGCTGGCCGGGGCGCTCAGGGTCTCCTTTCTCTCCCTTCCCTCGGTGAGCTGGGTGGTCTTGGGGTTTTGTTTTTGACCAGTTGACGTGAAACCCGACGCCCAGTTCCCCCAGCTCGACAAGATCCAGCACTTGACCGACACTCTGCAGCACATCACCACGGAGCTGAACGGGGTCCTCGGCGCCCTGGGCTCCCTGAGCCGCGAGCGGTCTCCTCTCTTCGCGCCCGGCCCGGCGCCCGCGCTCCCCAGCGACGGGCTTCCTCTCTCTGCGTACACCTCTGTGGCGAGAGTGCCTCCTGCTGGCGTTCCTTTGGTTAACCAGTGGGCCTGGAGCACGGGTGTGAGCTCCAGCCTCGCCGCCGCCGGCCAGTCGGTGGACAGCCTGCTGGCGGAGAAGTGGCGCAAGTATTTCCCAGGTATGCGCCGCACCTCCTCCTCCTGTCTGTCACCATCGATCTTGTGCTGCCGCTTCTGTGCCAGGGTGCAGCAGAGAGCCCCGGGCCCGCTGCCCTGGGGGACTGACCACGCACTCCCTGGCACTGCACCCTCTGCTGGGCACACCGCGGAGCGACCGGAGCCCTACATGGGCGGGTTAGGAGCCAGCTCTTGGAGGATTGAAGCAGGCTCCATCGGTACTAGGGAGGCAAAAGACTTGACAATGTTAACCATGGAACCCGTTAATGTTTGAATCGGTTAAACAAGCCCCGTGGGCTGCCAGCTTCCGGTCTCGCCTGCTTCCTGCCCCACGGGCTGCCAGCGGCACCAGCCCCACAGGCCTCCGCTCCCTGTGGGCTGGGGGCTTTGTGGGCTGATGACAGTGCCGGCCCCACCAGCCTCTGGCCCCCACAGGCTGCCAGCTTTGCAGGGTCCTGGCCCCCACGGGCTTTTGACAGCCCTCGGGGGTTTGAGCACTAACTGGAACTGATGAGCAGCAGCTTTGTGGTTAATGGATTCACCGGTTAAACATTGCCATCCCAAATGGGCCATGGCCCGCCCCATACTGTCAGCAGCGTCTCTGTGTCCTTGGCCGCTGTTCCATTCTGCTCCGTCCAGTGGTTCCCTGCATTTCCAAAGCAGCTCCGCTCCCCCAGGTCTTGCACAGGGTCACGGTTCTCCCTTGCCAGCCCGTAGGGGACGTGGCTGGAGTGGTTAGGGTGGGTGCCTGCGGAGCTGCACCAGAGATGGGAGCACTGTGTCCATTCCGAGTGCTGTGGGGGCTCGTTGCATAGCCGTGGCCCAGCCGCCGGGACCGTGTCCTGCCTCCCAAGCCTTCCCCGAGGGCTGACGGTCCCTTTGCTCCGCTGGAATGTCGCTGGGGGGAGAGCAGGGGTCGTGCCTCAGCCAATCCCGCAGGGTCCTCTGGTCCTTGAGCCGGCCTCTGTTCAGCTGGCGCCGGGTGGTGTGTTCACGGTGCGCTGGGCAGATGGGCCACCTGCCCCATGGGCCAGCATGGCCAGGTCTCCCTGTCGCGGGGCAGGCGGAAGCAGCCTGCTTGGGTCTGGAAGTGCTGGGGCGGGGCTGCTGGCCGGCCTAGGGATTTGCAGGAATGGCGGGAAGTGATGCTCCTGGGGAGGCAGGTTCTTTAACGCTCTCGCTCGTCTCCTGCAGCCTTGCCTGGTTCAGCTGTAGCCTGGTGCTGGACTCGGCTCGCTGGAGATAGAGCGCTTGGTGCGCTACGTGGAGGAGGCGTAGGGCTCTGCTCTCTGCTGCATGTCCTGGGGGAGCCTTGCCAGCTCCCAGGGGGTCGTGTGGGGCGGCCCTCGTGGAGGTGCAGGAGTGGCCGGTGGCTGGAGTCTGCCTCCCATCCCAGGCAGAGCTGGCTCTCCCTGCTCGCAGAGGAGATCCCAGTGCGGGTTGTGGGCTTGCCGTTTTCACGGCCTAGGTGTGCTGGTAGCAGACCGCGCCCAGGGAGGTGCCTTTCCGGTAGCAGGCTGGCTTAACACAGTGGGCATAGCACAGGGGCTGGGAGGGCCAGAACCAAACCTGGGACCAACCAAATGTGAGGGGGCAGGCGAGAGCCAGGCCGGGCTCCCGGGGGCTTACAGCAAGGGTGCACTGGAGAGCTCGTGGCTCTGCAGCTGCTCTGAAGTGCTGGCTGGGTGATCTGCCTGCCGTGTGCTCTTTAGAGAGACCCAGCGGCGCTCCGGTGCACACCTGAGCTCAGGGCTAGCGCCTGACGAGTGTGGCTTGGGGGCAGCCAGCCCTCTCTGCAGGGGGGAGAGAACAAGGTGACTTTGTGCCCTGCTGGGCAGCGGGCTCCATGGCAGACAGCTCCCTGCACTGGGGCGGGTGGCGGTTCGCAGAGAGGAGGAGATAACAGCAGCTCGTTCCGGGAGCGAAGTGCAAAGCTGATCTCATTACCGTGTTTCCAGAGCACTTCAGCGTCTGCCACGTGCACAGGCCTGGCCACTGGGGGCCAGCGAAGGGGAGGGCCTTTCTACTGGGTTGTGTGCCTCACTGGAGACACTGACGCGATACATGTGGCTCCCACTTTACAATTTCCTTGCCAGAGCTAATTTTTTTCTATTTACGTCCTAAATCCCCAGCCCCGAGTCCTGCTAATCCCGAGCCAGCAAACGGCGGCAGCCCCGCGCTTGCTGCGTTGCCTGGTGAGAACGTGCTGAGGGCAGAGGCGTTCTGTTTTACGAGCCCTCTCTGAGGTCGGCGTGGATGGGCCAGCCGCGGACCTGCGGGGCTAGGAAGTGCTGTGTGCGAGCACCAGGCCGGAAGCTATCCCCCGGCCGAGGAGCTGGGCCCAGATTCAGCAAAGCGCTGCAGCACGTGCCAAGGGCTCACTGACTCACGAGGACTTAAATGTGAAACCTGCGTAAACGCCGCGAGGGGCCCTGTGACGAGCGTTGCTGTGGGGCCTAGTGATTTACCTTTGCCTCGTTTTGCGGGGGGCGTTGCCTCCCTAGCCTGCCCCTGGGTTTGGGGGTCGTGGCACTGGCAGACCCTCTGCTCATGCGCCATTTAAATGGCAGAAGGAGAACTGGGCAGGTCCCAGGTGGGGGGGACCCTCTTCTCTGCCTTTGGGGGGCAAGGAAACTCTTGGGAGAGTGAGACGGAGGCGAGGGGGGATTTGACAGCGGCCTTCAACTCCCTGAAGGGGGGCTGTACAGAGAGAGGCGGTTCTCAGCGGGAGGGGTGCAGGAGGTGGGCTGAGGGAGGGGATGGGGTGCCAGAGACAGGCTCCTGCCGGGAGGCAGTTACCTGGGCAGCTCCTGGCCAGCAGCCCAGCAGGTTCCTCAGTCGGGGCCCCTGCATCAGCTTCCAGGACCATGTGAGGCTGTGAGTGCTGCGAAACCAGCGGGGGGAGGGGTACTTTGCATGCCGCCTGTCCTGCAAACAGGCAGCTCCCATTGGCTGGAAACTGGCACATGGGAGCTGCGAGATTGAGCTGGGGGCGGGAGCAGGGCATGAAGCCTCTACTCCAGTGGTCCCCAACGCGGTGCCCGGGGGCGCCATGGCGCCGCCAGGGCATTTGTGTGCGCCCGCCGACAACCTGGGCTGGCCCGGCGCGCGGCGCACTGGAGGCGCCGGTCCCAGACGCACAACACGTACTGGCGCCTGGTGCGGGCCTCAGCCCCGGGGCACATGCCAGTGCCGGGTGCAAGGGCATCCCCACCCCTGGCGTGCCCCAGGATGCGCGGCCCCACCCCCTGGCACGAGTGGCCCCACCCCTGGGCGCCCGGCGCGTGAGTGGCCCCGCCCCCAGGCGCCCGGGAGCCTCTAAAGGTTGGGGACCGCTGCTCTACTCCCCTCCCCCTGGGCTTGCAGCATTCAGAGAGCTGCTCCGAGCAGTGGGGGGAGGGGCAGTCGTATTTTGCCTGCCCCTGCCTTAGGGGCAATAAGGGCTGTCCTGCTGCTGGGTGCAGGGATCCCAAGGGAAGTTAGAAATCGGGAGGATCTGAGGCTTGACAACAGGAATTGGGGGGGGGGGGGGCGGGCTGTTCCTTGTTCCCGGTCTCCCCTTGGGAACAGACCCTGCTGCGAACTTTCCACAAGCTCAGTCCCAGAGCGCCCAGCGGGTGAGCTCCCCGTGCAGGGCGATGTGTTGTCGAGCTCAGAGACGAGAGCTCTGCTCGGCCCTGGAGACCGGCCGGGAAGCCTCTCCTGCAGCGTGTGCTCGGTCTCTAGTGCCCGTTTCTCTTCCAGGCGGGGTCCCGGCGCTCAGCGGAAGTCCTGCCCCTCTGGACAGCAAACTAGGTTATTTGCCTGCAGGGTAAGACTCCGGGCCCTTGGGTGTGAATGTGTCCAGGCGCAGCTGTTACTGCTTCCGCGGGGCTGGTAGCTCAGGTCCGAGTTTGCCCCGATCTGCTTGTTACATGGGCTGGGGCGGGTCAGAGCTGCAGGTGTTAGCCAGGGCCCCATAGAACTACTCAGCTGCAGCTTTCCCACGAGTGCTCCCTGGAAGGCTCAGCCCACAGCACTCGGCTTCCAGGGTCGGAACATGAAGGGTTCCAGTCCTACGCCACGTGGGAGCTCACACTCCGGATCAGTGTGGTGCCGGCTGGTTGGGGGGAGGAGGGCTGCATTCTGGACCCCCGTGGTTTCGTGGCTGAGCGGTGGAGACCCTGGCGGGCAGATAGAACTAAAAGATCCTTTGGAACCTTTCGGAAAGGGCAGGGGATGAACCCGCGTTCCCAGGCCTCAGTCTCTTCTCGCGAGTGCTGAGTGCGCCGTGCCCACAGGAGTGCCGTGGCGATAGACGTGGCCTCCAGCGCACGCCCTGCACAAGGAGCAGCCACTCCGCCGACTCCCCTGCCTCTTGTAACGACCCCCCTTGCCCAGCACCGTTCCCCAGAAGGCCTGTCTGTGGCTAGTCCAGCTGGGCTGCAGCTGCCTGGCTCCGCTCGATTGCGAGCGACGCTCGTGTGATCACCGCGGTTCTCGTTGCTTTGTAAAATGCCGTGCGATTCTTGGGTGCAGCCCCCGAGTCTCGTCCGTTGGAAGGGCTTGGCATTGTACAGGCCAAGGACCGTCCCGACGGCGCAGCTCCCTGCTGGCTGGCTACCCCCGGCCCGGGGTTGGTGTTTCCCCGTTGCTGAACAGCTGCTCCGCCGACCCCCACCGGCAGTGCTAAGAATCTGTCCTGTGTCCGTGGAACTTGGGCCTGACTAAGCAGCACCTGCAGCGAGTGCAGAGAGCAGCTTAATTGCCTGGGCGTCCCTTCCCTCTCCTCTCCTCTCCTCTCCAAACCCCTTACATCTGTGTCCTCTAGAGTCTCTCTCTGCTGGGCTTTTGCTACCCAACAGCAAGGGACCGGGGCAAGGGTGGTGCTGCCTCCCCCTTCTCCCTGAAGAAGAGTGAGTTGGTGCCACTGGACCGTGGGTAACGGGAAATGGAGACTCCCAGGGCGGTAGCTGGGGATGAACGGGTGCGAGAGAGACCAGGAGGGTGGCAGCTGAGTTGCCTGCCGGCTGACAGGTCTTCCCGGCCTGGGAGGGGTGAGGAGGAGCGGAGACTGTGCCAGGAAGAGGTGGCTGGTTCCACGGTTCGGTCTCGTTTCTTGCCACACCTTTCTCTCTCTCTCTCGCCATGCCAGGGAGCAACTCCGCCTGTTCCAGCACTCCCAGCCCCGCGGCCCGGAGGCGGACAGGACAAATGTCCAGGGAATGATTGATGCCAACAAGAGGTGGCTGGCGAATTTCCGGAAGGATTCCAAAGTGTATCCTTTGCCTTGGTCTTCGTGTGCTCTGCTGGCTGCTGTTGTGGAAGCGGAAGCCAGGCGCTCAGGGACGGTGACACCTCAGAGCCTCCTGCTTGTGGTCCCTGCAAGGGGCGACGTGCCTAGTGGTTAGAGCAGAAGGGGACTGCTGGATTCTGTTGCCCAGCTGTCTTCACTCCCTGTGACCTGAGAGAAATCCCTTCTCTTTGTGCCTTGGTGGCCCAAGGCGCTGCCCCTCCTAGTCCAGGTACTGCACTGCTCTGGCTGGCCACAGGAGCAACGACGGGAGGAAGCTGGGAAGTGAAGGGTTAAGTGCAAGAAGGGCCAGACTGGGTCAGACCAAGGACCCATCCAGCCCAGGTTCCTCTCTTCCGACAGTGGCCAGCGCCAGGTGCCCCAGAGGAAGGGAACAGAACAGGGAATCCTCACATGCTCCCTCTCCGGTCATCCATTTCCAGCCTCTGACAGAGGCTTGGGACACCATCCCTGCCCATCCCGGCTAGTAGCCATCGGTGGACCTATCCTAGAAGGATTTATCTAGCTCCTTTTTGAACCCCGTTGAGGTCCTGGCCTTCTCAGTATCCTCTGGCAAGGAGTTCCACAGGTTTGCTGTGCGTTGTGTGAAGAAATCCTTCCTTTTGTTTGAATCTCGTCAGGTCACGCTAGTCCCTGTATGCAGTGTAATGTAGCCCTGTAGCTCCCATGTTAGAGGACAAGGTGGCGAGGTAATACCTTTTATTGGACCAGCCTCTGTTGGTGAGAGAAATGTGTGTTACCTCTTACACCAAACAATCTGGTCCATCATGTGTGAGTCCGCGACACTCACCCTACAGGAGAGCTCTGTGTAGCCTGACTGTGTCTCTTCCCAGCAGAAGTTGATCCACTAAAAGCTGGTTCCTGCAAGACATTTAGCAGCACCGATGTTTGTGCTGTGGGCAGTTTCTGAGGAGCCGTTTGGCTGCTGTGCGATGCAGGGCAATTGTGTCAAATGGAGCAGAGGCAGGAGAGGGAAATCTCCCAGTGCTGTTAAAGGGGGTAATAGGTCCCTCGTGCCCTCCAGCATTACGCTGCAGCTGTACCTCTCTCTGCAGCTCACGGTGCTATGGGCAGCAAATCCCCTGCCCCGGGACAGAGCCGTTTGTCCTGATCTCGGTGCTGCTTTGCGTTCCATAATCCCACTGTAAGTCTAGCTGATCCGTGTGCAGAGCTCTGCGTGTGCCATGTGAGTGTGAGGTGTGTCCTGCCCGTGGTCACTCGTCCACCTCCCGGGTCCCTCAGGCCAGTCTCACACCCGAGTCCTGCTTTTCCTTCACGCGGCTGCCAGGCCTCTCTTCGCGAGCACACAGAAGCCCTCTGCCAGCAGCCCTGGCCTGGTGCAGCTTGGCCTGGATGAAAACAACCAAATTAAAGTGTATCACTACTGAGCGGCCACGGAGCCGGCTTGGCGAGCTGCACTCTGTCCCCTCTAGCAATACATGGCCTTGCCGTGCTACCCAGCGCTCTCGTCTCTCTTTCTGCTCGGCCCTTGAAATACAGCTTCTTTCCAGGAGGGAGGAGCAAGTGAACTTCCCAAGCGGATTCTTCCGGTCCTGGAACGTGTCCAGATGCACTTCATGGACGGCTTAATCCAGTGCTGCAATCTCAGGGCTTCCACACACCAGCAGTCCCCTCCATGGCCTCCCAGCAGCCCCCTGGTGGCACGGGGGCTCGCCCAGGACTCGGAAGAACGTGGCGGGGGAGGTGATTTCTGACCGAAAACGTGCCAGAGGAGATGAACGCGCCATGGAGCCCCAACAAACAGTGGCACATCTTTGAGCGTGGGAGAGTGTCTGTAGCTTCTTCCACGGAAGAGCACCACGCTGGCGCCACGCCCCGACTGAACAGAGCCGGCTTTCTGTTCCAGTCAGGGTTGCCTGCAGTACCCGGCGCTGGGTTTGTTTCTACTTGAAAATGTTTTGTATTCGGTGTGTCCGAGTGCGGGGACTCGGACAGACCCTTCAGGGCACCGCGGGGGCCAAGCCTCCGGAAGGGTTTTAACGCACCCGCTTTGTTTTTGACAGGACAGAAGCCATAGGGCCACTGTGCCTGGTGGGGATGGCTGCTCCCTGCCCTGCCTGCCCAAGCGCTGTGGCTGTATTCTCTCTGGTGTGGACGTGCTGAGCGCTGGGCTGGTGGGCAGAGGCTGTGGTGTGAGAGCCAACGGCCGGTGTTCGCTAGCGTCCCCCTTGTTCCTGATGGTGGAGCTGCCTGGTGCGAGACCAGAACGTGTGGCCTTGACTGACCACCAGAAATAGGTGGAGGCCCCCAGGCCGAGTGCCCCCCCCCCACACCCTCCGGCCCAGCTCCAGACTTGGGCTGGCTTGGAGCCATTTCTGATCGGGGTGGAGCTGGGCGCTACATGAGGCATCTGCCTGGGCTCTGCAGGACTCGTGGGCGGGGCAGCGGCAGAGGCCGGGGGTGGCTGACACGTTGGATAGGGTCACTCTGCTCCGCCCCGTCGCTGTTCTCACGGCAGCTGCCTGCGCGGCCGCACCCCGTCCTGGCAGCCCCTCTGTGCTGGGCCCCTCCAGCCGGGTTCTGTAGCGTCTGGGCCAGCGTTGCCCCAGAGAGGCGGCCTCTAGGGCGGGACGGGCCCCTTGTGTCCTGCGCTCCCTGCCCGTGTGGTGGAGGCAGCCCAGACGGCCCAGCTCTGAGAAGCGCTGAGCAGATGCAGTGGGATTGGATGGCAGGGAAGGTGTCTTGCGGAGTCAGCCTGTCAAGTGTCCCGTCGGCCCCCCAACTGGGGGCCAGGCCAAAGGTCCCTTGTAAGAACCTTTCCCCAGTGTCGGACCAGTCCTGGGGGCGGCTGTGGCATGTGAAACACCCGTCTGGCGCAGCCTTGGAAACTGCCCTGGGGGGGAGGGGGCTGATGTGCGGCGCTGGCCGCCCTGCTAGCTGGCTTGGGATATTGACGCTCTGTAAACAGCAGGTTGCTCTTGGGCCGTTGTCGGCCGGCACGCCTGTTTTGGAGGGAGGCTGCCGGAGGAGAGCTGCCCCTTTGAAGCGCTGCTGGGAGGGCTGGGAAGCGGCAGCCTTCCACCCTCCGTACGGGCTGCACTGCTCCGCCGGGGCGTGCGGAAGGGCTGCTGCAGAGCATGGGCCCTGCGGGGCTGTGTTGCCTGCTGCCGCGTGCACTAGCCCAGGGCTGCAGCCGCTGCAGGGGCTTGTTTACAAGCAAACGGAAACATTTTGACACAATTTTTAAAAATGAGAAACTGTTTTTTACATTTCACAACTTTGTACCAGCACTGGGCTTGCCGGGCGTAGTGTCCCTTTAAACAAGGGCCTGGCCTGGGGCTGCACAGATTCAGGGAGGCGGGGTTCTGCTTGCGGACTCTGGCAGTAGCATCTCGTGCTGCTGGCCTTGAGAGAAACCCAGGGCAGGTCCAGCGTTGAGCGGCTGCGAGGCCGAGAGTGACCCCTGGGAAGAGGCAGGATCTTTGCAGCGGGCCTCCCGGCTCTGCCGGATTACACAGATCCTTGCCGCTGGGCCTTTTCCTGCTGTCGACAACCACCTGCCAGCCTCAGCTGTTTTTTTAATAGTCCCTCTTGTCCAGGCTTCCCCCAGCACAAAACCCGTCCGCTGTCACTGGGCACTGGACCCACAGCATTCCCAGCAGGAGATGTGCCCCACCCCCTGGGAACCACCCGTCCACACTAGAGAGCGTCTGTTCTCAGTGCGGGTAACGGACCATTTTAGTGCTGAAATCCTGTCGCGGTGATGCAGCTCTCGCCCTCGGGATGCTTTGTGCTCAATCCTGTTTTGTAACAAATTAAAGGACGCGGGTCTATTTTGTACCACGGGGACGGCTGCAGCTTTGTTTTCTCAGCAGAGAGGTTTGTCTCCCTCGGCCCCAGCCCTGCACTTTGCTCCCAGACACTTCCCCGGCTCCTGGCCAAGTTGTGTTGCTGTGACCCTGGCTGGGTGCCTCTGCCAACTTCAAAGCAAAGACCTGCCGCTCGCTGTGGCTTTAGCTCCGCAAACGAGCCTGTTCGGTATCTGGCCGGGTGCTCAGTGGGCTACTAGCAAGCTAGGGAACAAACTCCTCATGCTCAGCCTGGAGCCAGGGTTCCTCAGGGCTTCTCCCCCTCCTGCCATGCAGCTCCGTTCAGTCCAGCCAAGGTCCGAGGGCAGGTTTGGTGCTGGACTCCACCAGGGCGCTATCAGGGCTCGCTCCAGAGCTGTGCTGTGCTGTGCGGTACGTGGGGGGCAGCTGGCTGGCGCATGGGGGGTGTTAAAGTTGGTTAATCACGGCTTGGCTGTCACGATTGACATTTGCATTTATTTTATAAGAGCACCGATGGCTACTGATGGGATCGCTGGGAACCCGGGCAGATTGGTGCCCCCTTCGGCTCACCGGCTCGTCCCGCCCCCCCCATTTCCTACCACCGCCTGTTCTTCCCTGGCCAGCCAGGGCTGTGCTCCCACTCTCCCGAGCCGGTTCTGCACTCGGCTTGGCTTTCCCTGCTGGAGCACCGGAGCCGCATCCCCCGCAAAGCCCCAGGCCGGCGTCGGAATCGCCCCTTGTGGTGGGCCAGGCTGAGGCTGCGTGGTGCTGCCGTTCCACTGGCCATGGCTGTGCAGCGACTGACAGGACTGCGCTGTGGCTCCTTCGCTCGCACTCGCCACTGGGCCCAGGAGCAGTTTCTTGCCTGCTCGGCTCACCCCGGGACCTCCGCCGCTGCTGCAGAGACCAGTGGGCTGGGGCCAGCGTGGACTTGCTTCCGCTGCCTCCTTCCTCCCCTCGGTCAAAGCGCAGCACCCCTGGCATGGCCAGCCTGACTCTAGGCCGCTCCCCGGGGCCAGGGAACGGCCCGGCCAGCAGCGCCAGGGATGAGGCTGGGCCCAGGCTGGCCGAGTGGAAAACCAGCAGAGTCCTGGGAGGCGCAGAACAGGCGAAGCCGGATTGGCAGCCTGCAAGCCAGTGTCTGGGCGAGCCCCTCGTGCCCTCCCAGCAGCTGGCACAGGGCGCAGTGGGCGCTGCTCCCACTGTGTCAGGAGGGAAGCCAGGCCGTGTCCTGCGGGCGCTGGGCCCTCTGCAGAGGCCTCAGGAGACCATCAGTCCCCCCCCCCCCCCCAAGCTAAACCATCCCAGCCAGAGCTTTGCAGGGGCTCATCCGCCGGGCCCTGGCCGAGGGGCGCGGGGGCTCAGAGTTGGGTTTGCCGGCAGGGATGCGTGTGGGCCGAGGTGCTGCCGGAGAAGGGCTGAGGAAACCAAGCGGGGGGGGGAGGGGGTGTCTGTCTCCTTCCATCTGGTGCCGGCGTTGCCATCCCGCCCCCTGAGCTCGGCTCACGCCAAGCGCCCTGCAGCCCCCTGGTGCCCCTGGGCCGGGAGCCGGCCTGGGGGTGACACAGGAGACGGGCAGCGCTGCTGGCCTGGAACTTGGGGGCGTGTTGCCCAGAGAGAGGACCCGGGCGAGGCCAGCCTGGGGCAAGCCCGGTGCGCTGCCTCTCCCGGGACGGGCCCCCTCCCGCTACTGCCCCAGGGCGCTGGCCGCTCGCGCTCCGGGCTGGCTCCGTCTCGGCCCCTGTTCAGCCGGGACGTGCTGCCGCGTGGGGCGTAATCGGGTCCGTGGGCCCCTCGGCTGGGTGCGTCCTGCTGGCTCGCAAAGGGGCCCTGCCCCCCCCCCCCCGGGGCTCACTCCGGGTGATGAAACGCCGGAGCCTTTCCGCGCCCCTGGGGCTTGGCCCGGCTCAGCGCGCTCGGGGAGGGGGCAGCGCCTGCGAGCTCCTGCGGTGCGTCTGCATGTGACGCCTCCCGCCCCGCCCGGCACCTGCCTGGGCCACGTCCCTGGCTCCTTAAGCCCCCTGCGGGGGGGAGACGAGGCCGCGCGGTGCCATCTGGCCCGGCCCAGGGCCCAGGCGCGCGGGCGGGGCGGGGCGGGCGCTAAGCTCCTTACGGGGGGTCCGCCGGGGCACTGGCGACGGGGCCAGTTCGGGGGCAGGCGCCGGAGCCGGTCGGTCTCTCCGGGAGAGGGTCCCGTTGGCGGGCCCCGCTGACCATGCTGGCCTCGCTGCTGACCGCGCTCTTCTTCATGGTGCGCGCCTTGGGCCAGGTGAGGCGGGGCGGGGCGGGCGGGGGCTGCTGGTAACTCTCCGGGGCCGCTGGCTCCTGCCGGCTCGAGACCCCCGCAGCGCGCTGGCAGGCAAGCCCGGCAGAGCCTGCTGCCTGCCGTGGGGCGGGGCTTTGCTGGGGGGTGCGGGGTCCATGCGCTGGCTGTACAGCCCAGAGCCGGGCCGGGCCATCCGCCTGCGATGCCTCGTCTGCCCCGTCACTCCTGGGCTGCCTGCAGCGCGTGCAGCGAAACCCGCCACATTCGGGCACCTGACGCCCCCACGCCCCCTTTTCTCCTGCCTGCCTGTGTCTCTGGTGCCTCCTTCCCCCAGCCCAGCATCCAGCGCAGGAGACTCCATCGGCACCGGCAGCAGACACAGCGCTCTACACTGGCCCCCCCAGTCTGGTGCCTCAGTGCGTCTCACGGGCAGGCCGGCCCTGCCCTGGGGTTCCCCCGGGCTCAAATCCCAGCCATGGCCAGTGGGGCTGAGCCCAGCCAGTCCGCCGCGGTGCCAGCTCAATTATCTGCCCCAGAGCCTCTCACCCGCCTCTGGGCGGGACCCCGGGGCAGCGGCAGGTACAGTCGTTTCTCTTCCCTCAAGCGGGGGCAGTCTCCAAGCCTGGTGCGCCCCGGGGAGGAGGACCCTGGCTTGCGGCACCCTGCGTCCCTCCGCGTCCGCCCCTTGCTAGCCCTGGTCCGTGGCTCTCCGAGCACCTGTCGTGCGGAGGCCGGACGCCATCGCAGGGCGCAGGGAAGGGAAGCGATTTTCCCAAGGCTGCGCACGTCTGCCTCTCCATGCGGCGCCCGGGGTCCGGCAGCGACCCCAGAGGGAGGGGAGGGGGCAGTGAGTTCCCCTCCGAGAGAGTTTCCTGGGAGCGGAGAGCCTGGCGTAAGAGCCAGCCCCTTGCCCATCCTCGCTGCAGGGCCTGCGGAACATCCCGATGCCACCTGGCCACCCTGCGGAGCCGTAACTGTGCGTCTGTGGCAGTGGCCTTGCTCCCCCTCCTCCCTGTGCTCCGCCGCCTGTGACCTCACACCCGTCTCCCTGGCAGCTGCCTGTGAGGTCACAAATGGACGATTACGCCTCCAACGCGGGGCATGGGCAGAAGCAGCAGGCACAAGGGTTTGCAAACCTCCTGGCTCTCAGAGAGGATGGAGGGTCCTAACCTAACCCCAGATGGGCCGCAGAACTGCCCCCAGCCCGCGCTGGCGTCTGAGTAACACCCGGCCCATGGACGGGCACGCTGCTGTAAATGTAACGCTCCTTTGCTACTCCTCCTCCCCCAGGATCTAGGCAGAGAAAGGAAGGGCCAGTGTTAGCCTGGGGCCCCGGCCAGTTCCCTGCTCTGCCCCAGACCCCTGGTGGGCGTGTGGGAAAGTCCCTTGGTCTCGCTGGACCGGGGGAGGGCGAGGGGGGGGCGGTGCAAGGACTGGAGGGGGAGGGAGGAGTTGTCGCGCCCGGGAGAGCTCAGGGCGCTCCTAAGCTCTGGCTCCGTCTAGTCTCCTTGCAGGCGGGGGTGGGTCTGTCTCTAACCTGCATTGCTGTGCTCCACCACCCAGCTCGGAACCAGCCTGTTCCATGAGGAGCCGCTGCCCTATCTCGTGTACCAGCCCCTGCCGTGGCAGGTCCAGTGTGTGACCCAGAGCCGCCGGGACAGCGGGGTACGTGCTGTTCCTTTTGTCTCCTCCTTCAGCCCGAGTGCATCCGACGGGGAGGGGCTGCCTGCCTGGGCCATGCTGGAGACATGGCAGCAGGGTACCGCGGGCCACCGGGGCTGCCCAGGGGTGGGGTCTCGAGAGCGACGGGGCAGCCTGGCCTAGACTAGCTGTTTCCCCTTGGCTGCTGCAGCCCAGCCTAGTGCCCAGAGCCCTCGTTCCCTGAAGCACAGCCCCTTTACAACTGCAGCCAGCCTTCTGTGGCGGTGTGGCTGTGAGCCACAGCACAGGGAAAGCTGTGGATGTGGAGAATTGCATTGCGTCTGCTGGATGCTGCTCGCAGCGTCCCCGCCGGCCAGGGCGGAAAGGATATGCTGGGCTTTGACGTGCCAGTGGGCGTGCGCCGTGCTGTGCTGTGCTGCCGTAGCTCTGGAGAACCAGCCGCTTGTCACTCCCCATAGCCCCCAGTGACACAAGCAGAATCGCGCTGGTGGTCAGGCACCAGGGCAGTCTGGAGGTGAACTACTGCACGAGGTGGGTCTGGACCGCAAGAGTGAGAGAGGCACTCCCCAGAAGAGACACTCAGGGGAGGTGTGTTTAATGCACGTGGTAGGAAACGATTCGGGGGAAACGTGAACATAATTCTCTGCCTGGAGAAGGAAAAAAAGCAAGAGCCCCCTAACACCACAGTGACTCCAGCTAGCACAGCACGCAGGGCCCTGCTCACTAGCTACGTCCAACCCTGCTTCCTTCTGCGGGTCCATCCCCAGCCAGCTCCAATGGCCTCCTGCTGACAAGTCTTATGAA